>NC_081828.1:5697500-6027500 GCF_030867095.1 Alligator mississippiensis | reverse complement strand
TATTACACTTTCTTTCCCATGTGTACCTCTTCCTGTGAAGGGTTTTAGGATTCTCAGTGGGTACACCTACACATTCATTTCTGTGCCATAGTTACAGTGCATTAAGTTTAGTACTTGCATAACCAAGTACTAAATCAATGTGTAGTAACTGGCACTACTATGCCAAAGTGCGGGCGCGTGGGTTTTACAGACACAAACTGCACAGTAGCCTAATACTATGGCACAGTAGTGTATTAGCACAGGTTTTGCTACTACTTTGTTAATCCGCAGTGTTATCAGGCTATTGTGCAGTTAGCATCTCACGTAGATGTACCCACTGGGAAGAAACCTAATCATACTCACAGGACAGTCATGGCCCGTTAAACATCTTCCTTTCTATAAGGGAATGTCCTGCCCAGCTCAGTGAATTCCACTGGAAACCATGAGTTTGTGGGGAAAAAAAGAATGTATATTTCTGCTGCAGAGGGGGAAGTTTAAAGGAGCGGGATGCAATTGTAACTTTCATTTATCTAAGGGTTTTCAAGCATAGTTTTCATAATTCAGCATTAGGTGATGTAGCTTCACCCTTCCTTAAAGAGAATATTATACTATTTTGTACGATACATACTACTATGTATGCTGCAGTAATAGTCCAACACACTGCAGCATACAATATGAAGAAAGAGCCAGCAATTCCATGCAGTCTGCTAGTGACTTTACTATTCCATTCAAATCAACATAGGAAATGCTCTAAAAGGACAGAGAAACACCAGCATTTTTAAAATAAGCAAATGTCACTTTGAATTAGGGGCATAGCTACACATACATTTATGCTGGCTTAAATTTACTGTGCAGTAAGTGGGAATAGGCTGGCATCTACATGTGCAAGAGTTAAAGAACATTAATGCTGTGTGTGGAATGACTTGGGACTAAAGTTAGTCCCAAGTCAGTCCACATACACACTGCTGCTGTGCAGTAAGGCATCCACACATGCATTACTGCACAGTAACTAATCAGGCATAAATTTGATACCTGCATGATACAGGTCAGTGTAAGTCACTATATTTACTGTGCAGTACAGGCATGCGTGTGTAGACCTGCATCCGTCCTGTGCAGTAATTTCAGTTACCGCGCAGTATATGCACACATGTAGCATGCCGAGTTTGTATTTAGGTAATGAACTGCCATTTTAGGTGCCTACCTCCAAAATTTAGACCCTCAAAGTCTTAGGCAGGTGCTGCCTAAACTTGACAGTCTATTATGGCTTATGTTTTTGCCACTATGTTTCACACGTGCTTTAAGTTTTATTTCTGGATTTGCCTAAAATCCAGTCAGTCCTGGCAGTGTTAAGCATCGTGGTAATTTTTCACACCTATTCCCACTGGGGTTCACAAACCAGGTGTTCCTCAATCTTGCTCATGTGGTTCAATCTGCTAGGCATTTTTAGAGCATGACACATATACCGGGCTCCACACAAAGCACTTCAGGAGGTGGGAGTGTGCTCTTGTTTATCCAACCCCTCCTTTCTCCACCTAGAGGGATCTGAAACCACATCACCTCCCAGAAAAGGGCCCTAATGACAAGGCCATTTAATATATTTTGTGCTGATGATAAGGTGTGCTTTTACTCTATGCTCCTGAAGCAGTTTTACTTTGCATGGACTAATTACATCTGTGTTGGTCCAGAGAGAGAAATTGAGCATTACAATATAACCTAGTGGTATGGGCACTCACCTGGGAGTGGGGACACCTGGTTACAGTCCTTACCCCATGGGATATTTAGTAGGAAATAGTATAATTCAAACGTGCTCTCTCCAGTTATTTAAAGAAAGCACTGTAAGTGGAAGGGGCTGTTCTGGGCTGGGAAGTATTCAGGTCCGGGAGACAGGTGGCATCTTGGAGATATACCCTTATCTTCAGCATTTTTCTACCAGCAGTATAGGGTGTTGGCTTTTCTTCTTACGCATCTAATTTCCTCATGCATCCTACAGGGCATGTAGGGAATCTAACTCAGGGCTGTGGACTCCCCTGTACCTAGGGTGCTCTGACTGTTTGGATATCACAAGTCATTAGATTTCACATGCCCACCTCTGTATTAAACCTAGTAACTTGTGTTGGACTAAAAATGGTTTGTGGTTAGGCTAACGTGGTCCCCATTTTCAAAAAGGGGAGGAAGGAGGACCTGGGCAACTATAGGCTGGTCAGTCTCACCTCCATCCTTGGTAAAGTATTTGAAAAAATTATCAAGGCTCACATTTGTGAGAGCCCGGCAGGACAAATTATGCTAAGGGGAAACCAGCATGGGTTTGTGGCGGGCAGATCGTGCCTGACCAACCTAGTCTCTTTCTATGACCAGGTTACGAAACGCCTGGACACAGGAGGAGGGGTGGATGTCGTATACCTGGACTTCAGGAAGACCTTCGATACGGTATCCCACCCCATACTGGTGAACAAGTTAAGAGGCTGTGATGTGGATGACTACACAGTCCGGTGGGTGGCGAATTGGCTAGAGGGTCGCACCCAGAGAGTCGTGGTGGATGGGTCGGTCTCGACCTGGAAGGGTGTGGGCAGTGGGGTCTCGCAGGGCTCGGTCCTTGGACCGATACTCTTTAATGTCTTCATCAGTGACTTGGATGAGGGAGTGAAGTGTACTCTGTCCAAGTTTGCAGATGACACAAAGCTATGGGGAGAAGTGGACACGCCGGAGGGCAGGGAACAGCTGCAGGCAGACCTGGATAGGTTGGACAAGTGGGCAGAAAACAACAGGATGCAGTTCAACAAGGAGAAATGCAAAGTGCTGCACCTAGGGAGGAAAAATGTCCAACACACCTACAGCCTAGGGAATGACCTGCTGGGTGGCACAGAAGTGGAAAGGGATCTTGGAGTCCTAGTGGACTCCAAGATGAACATGAGCTGGCAGTGTGACAAAGCCATCAGAAAAGCCAATGGCACTTTATCGTGCATCAGCAGATGCATGACAAATAGGTCCAAGGAGGTGATACTTCCCCTCTATCGGGTGCTGGTCAGACCGCAGTTGGAGTACTGCGTGCAATTCTGGGCGCCGCACTTCAAGAAGGATGCGGATAACCTGGAGAGGGTACAGCGAAGGGCAACTCGTATGGTCAAGGGCCTGCAGACCAAGCCCTACGAGGAGAGACTAGAGAAACTGGACCTTTTCAGCCTCCGCAAGAGAAGGTTGAGAGGCGACCTTGTAGCTGCCTATAAGTTCATCACGGGGGCACAGAAGGGAATTGGTGAGGATTTATTCAATAAGGCGCCCCCGGGGGTTACAAGAAACAATGGCCACAAGCTAGCAGAGAGCAGATTTAGATTGGACATAAGGAAGAACTTCTTCACAGTTCGAGTGGCCAAGGTCTGGAACGGGCTCCCAAGGGAGGTGGTGCTCTCCCCTACCCTGGGGGTCTTCAAGAGGAGGTTAGACGAGTATCTAGCTGGGGTCATCTAGACCCAGCACTCTTTCCTGCTTATGCAGGGGGTCGGACTTGATGATCTATTGAGGTCTCTTCCGACCCTAAGATCTATGAATCTATGAAAGTATAATCCTAGAAAACAATCCAGTCTTGATCTAAAGTATTTAACAGTTGGAGGATCCAGTCTTATCCTTGGTTGTTTCTTCCATTGGTTAAACACCCTGACTGTTAAAATTTTGCTCCGAGTTTCTAAGTTAAATTAGTCTGGCTTCAGTTTCCAGCCACTGATTGTTATTGTACCTTTCAGTGTTCGATTAAGGAACGCATTAGTACCTAGTATTTTTCTCTCCATGAAGGTACTTGCACACCATAATCAAGTCACTTCTCTTAGTTTGCCTGTCTGGCCACTGAGCTACTGTTGCTATGGCCAGAGATATCGATATCACTGCAAACTTTTCTTTAGTTAAGGCTCTTAAATACTGTACTTCATAGTCCAGCACTTTACGTGCGAAAGGAATAACACCCTTTTATACTCTCTGTAGCCCATTGCATTGAATTATTGCACCGTCAGGATCATTGTCTTTGGGATGAAATAAAAATGAAATTCTACTTGACAACAGAGGATGTTACTTTCTAGTTCTTCCACCACCATCATCTGGAGTTACTTTGCAGGCCCGACAATGTTCTTTTCTTTGCTTTTCAAGTGGTACATACATAAGAAATAAAATGGTCTAATTTATTCTACAGAAGTGTTCATCAAGTGAGAGACAGGACTCTGGGAAAAGATTAAGAGCTTACATTTTTCATTTGACTTATTTCACATAAAATTTCATAGAGGATAAAATGATGGGAGGCAAAGAAGCAATGATATTTCTGTTTTATCTCTGTCTAAGGACCATAAATCTTTCTGAAGTATCATTAATTATAGCAGCACCATTCACAACGCTATTGTTGAGGGTCTATCAGCATTCACATTATAAACCCCTATTTTCAGGGGTTTAAAACTTGGTTTCAAGAATTGTTTCAGCCTTAAACTTTGCTTGTGTCACTTCAATGCCTAGGAGAAATTTTTTAAGGGAAAGCATACAGAAAAGTGTCACCTGTTTTAAATTGATTAAAGGACACTGATGCAACTTTTCAGAGGAATAAAACTAATCATGCATATGTTCATTTTTATGACAATGTAATATATGTACTGTTTGCAAATGTTTATGGTTGACTTCACCAAAATTACATGCAGGATGAATTTGGATTGATTAGTATGACTGCAATTGCATGTCACAATACTGATTAGTAAAACCGCTCAGCACCAGCCCTTTTCCTCCAGCGTTTTGTCGGCAGTGTTGTTTTTGCTTTCTGATCTGAACAATAGCTTAAGAGGACCAAACCAAGAAAAAAAAGAGAGACCCAGGAAGTGACTTTTTTCTTTTTTAAATCACAACTGTAACCTGTTTATCCTACTAAACTGTATTTTGGCAAACACCAACCGTGGCAGTCAGTAGTAAATGTTGCTATCAGTATTTGTGGGATCAGCACCATTGAGAATAATGTTTATTAATGGACTGGTGATGTAGAACTTGCAAAAAAAACCAATTTTTTTTTTTTTTTAAATCTTAGGTCTTACCCGAAACATCTGAGGCTTATTGTCTCACCTTGCCAGGTTTACGTGCCTTTTCAGGTGGAGGAAATAAGCATAAGATAATGTGAGAGGAATAATTAAATATTATCTATACCCCCTAGAAGCTAAGACCTAAAAAAGCTAGATTGCTCCAGGAGGCGGCAGGTGCCCAGGAGAAGGCTCTCTACCTAGCGATAGCATGACCGTGGAAGGGAATGAGAGATGAGGATAGTGCTTATGTAGAATGAGAGATAAGGTCCATGCAGACTTTTGCCCACAACAATTATAAGGTACAGTAAGTCAATTTTGAAACCTAATAGCTTTGCCCAGCTGCATCTCTGTACGCAGAGGAGGTGCAAGATAAATGTAATATACAGCATGGAGATGGAATTGATAAAATGACTGTGGCCTCCATGGGAAGCAATGGATATTAATGAACACTAACTTGTGAGCAGCTTTTCCTACCTGCTTTAAAGGAGAAAGATTATATGAAAATACATTTTGTGAAGTTTCCTCTAACACTCCTAGGTAATCTCTGTCCTCGAACCTCATCAATAATCTGCTGTTCTACCTTTCTGGTTATACTGCAGTCTTGGATAATGCAGTTCACTTGCTCTTACTTAGACTCTCTCGTGTTTCTCTCTGTTTTGTTCCAAAAAATGCGGGACCAGTTTAGTTTTAGCTTTTTTTTTTCTTGTTGCTCTCCTAAATTAAACAATCTTGTACATATGGGATATGGAGTATTGATAGACAGATAGTTGACCTGGAGATGAATTAGGAGATGGAAGTCCGTCATGGGCATAGATAGTCAGAACAGCTGAACCAGCTCATTGTGCCCTCTTCTTACTGTTGCCAGTTCCAGAAATGTCTGATGCTAATTCTTAACAATTATGCAATAAGATGATTATGGAGAAATTTCTTACTAGCTCAAGGACTCATCTTGCAGCCTGAGAACATTTTTTTATAGTAAGTACATGCATTCTTGCATATGCATTTAGACCTTAATTCTCCGCCTTAATAACAACTTGTGGCAGCAAAATTCACAAGCTCTGTCTATATAAAGTGCTTTCTTCCATCAGTTCTGAATGCATTGCCTTTTGAATTTCATCGGAGGCATCTGCTGAACCCATCAATAGAAGCACCTGATTATCGATATTCCATTGACTATCTTTTATACCTGATTTATATGACCACATCTTCTTTCCTTCTCGCAAGTAAAACAGTACTACATTTTGTTTCATTTTGTCGTCAGGTGGAAGTGCTTCCACACCTAATAATTTTTGTGGCCCTTATCTCGCTGGAAGTCTCCAATGAATTCTTCATGATTATTGGATAAGGCAACTGCTCTCAGTGATAATATCCAAAGGCAAGAGGTCTGGTTTGCAGTGTTGCTGAGGTGCTTCTCAGTGCCAGATTATGACATGCTGAGGCCCTAAACTAAAAATAATACTTTATTATTTTCACAGAAAGGACACTGAAAATATAAATATGAAAGCTTTACATTTGCATATATACAAAGACGAAGGCACAAAGAAAAAATACAATCTAACATAAAACAGATTTATGAACTCAATATGAATAATAACTGTAGAGTCATATATATGTATATTTTTATCATATTGGAATGAAAATGTCCATATTTAAAGAGTCATTTTCCCATATCTCCTTTATTTACCAACTGATTATTACAAAGCTTGATATTGAGTCAGGTTGTTTTTTTTTCTTATTTAGAGGCTCCTTATATTGTAATGCCCTAAGCTGTAGCTTAAGTAGTTTAAGCCTAAATCTGGCACTGGTACTTCTGTTCTGCTTTGTCATTTAAAAAAGCCCTAACATGGGTAGAAATGGTTTCTGAGATTCTTCATCCCTGCCCCTTCCCATATACCGCCCCCCCCCCCAACCCTATTGTGGAGAAACAGAAAAAAATGAGTTGGTTTCTCCATTCCCTTAAATACCGTTATTACCCGAAGTGCGTATAAAATACTACCAATGTGGGTTTCTATTCCGGCTTTGCAATCGCTGTGCTAAGGAGTACGTAACTCCAGAGGTTGGCAGCTAATGGAGAATTGAGCCTGTTCCTTTGCTTCATCTTATCAAAGTGAAGAATCTACAAAGGAAATGCAAAATAACTGGATGAAGGGAGCTTTGGTTTTCGATGCCATCTACTCTGCTTCTTTCTAGTCTGGGTATTCACACAAATCTGAACATATGATCATTTGCTTCTTTATGTACGTGATTCTTCTGGTCCCCTGCTCTTCTCATCTGCTGTTTCTGGAGCCTCTAAACTCTTGAGAGCAAGTCCAAGTGAGCATCCTGGAGCAAATGTGAGCACATCAGAGGCTTGGGGCTTGACTCTGCTTCTGTTGAAGATGATATGGTGGTCATGAGTCTCCTCAGGTTTTCTCACACCCGTGCAATGTCTCTCCTTTTCATCGTAACTTCTGATGTACACCAGTGGAAACTGGAGTTCTTCCACTTACTTCAGGGTTAGTAGGACTTTCCCTTTCTCTTTACATTTTATGTATATGGAAAATGGTACTAGGAGGTATATTGACTTTTTTGGTCTTTTAGATGGAGCTGATTGCAAAAAAATTAAATTATGCAAGGCAACCACCCATACATTTTTATTCAGCTACATAAAACAGTATGTAAGTAATGCCAAGAGAAGATTTACATCTGCAGAAGCAAGGGAATTCAGAACTGAAGGGGCACTTTCACAGCAGGGAAACTTTATATCATGTTATAATCTGAATGCATTAAAATACCTTGTATTTCTCAAAGTTTTGGTCACCAATTTTGCAAATTGCTCATGTATTAGTGCTGAAATTGGGAATTCCTCCTCTCTTGCTTAAAATCCATCTATCATAGATGCTTGAGTTTGCATATGGTTACAGGACTAAATTATGATCTAGATCATGACCACAAGATCCAAAGGGCTCTCACCTCTCCAGTCTAGTTGAATGAAAAAGAAAATTGCTTCTGAAGAAGTATTGCCTCACAGGGTCCTGTGAAGTTCAGATCTGCTTGAGGGTGCACTTCCCAGTGGGTCTGGGACTGGCTGGTCTTCTATTGAGTGGTTATGGGTTAGTGCATAACCCTTCCTTAGCCCACAGACCCTCCCTGGGTTAAATAAATTAAACCCATAGCTGCAATATCTGGTTACCGATCTACCCTGAAACTTAACCCCTTTTTAAGGGTTAAGTTCTTCTGTTCCAGAGCATTGCACATGGAAATTACATTTTCATCACAAATATAATGCCATTTCTGTGATGCCATTGCATGGCATTTCTTACTCTTGGGTGTTTATACACCTGTAACTACCATGGGATCTGAGTCTCTTACTTGCCTTAAGGTATTTAGTCCACTTAAGTCAACAGGTGTGTTTTTGAAGGGTACCTGCGTATAGGCATACAGGCAACCAAGTATTACAGGTACTGGTGCCCTGTGAATCTGTGTGTCTTGAGAAGATTCTTTCTTTCTGAATCTGAACCCTAGACATTGCAAGCATATGAGCAACCATACTAACATATGGTTATCCAAATGTAAGCACTTGGTCTGTCTATGATTTAGGGGATTAACATCTGTTACAGCACCTAGCTCTTCAGCTCAGATATTAGGGATTTTGCTTTCCAGGGATGCAGGTGCCTCATTCATTCCCTGGTTTGTTAGCTAAGGCCAGAACTACCCTATAAAGTTTTGCCAGGATAGGTATATCATCCAGTGGTACAAATGTTATACTCCATAGGCAATGTAGCTATACTGGAAAAAAAAACCCTGGTGTGAAATAAGGATGAAAGAAGGATTCTGCTAACTTAACTTCTATTGTTCAGGAAAATGATGCAATTATACCAACTGAACCCCCCCCCCCCCCCCCCCCCGGTCTTATCTGTCTATACCTAGGCACAATAATACAGGGTCTGTAGTGAAGAAAACCAGTGAAGGCAGCATTTATGTCACTTTACTAAAAATGACACTGACCATTTTATTATATTTTCAGTAATTTCTTAATCATAAAGCATGAAAGAATAGCAAGAACTGGCTGAATATCTTTATGTTTTTTTAAGAATATATTGGTAAGTAATGTTCAACATTCTGGTTCCTTAAAAAATGATTACATTAATTTTGGATTGCAGACCCACAATGCTTGAGAATCACTGATCCATTGCACCCACTTGCTACTTGCCAGAGTTAAAAAATAATAGAAACATTCAGTGTTCAGAACTGTTAAGTTAAAATAACTAAGTGGTTTGTTTGGGCACCCAATGCACTCTGTCAGATTAAGTCGAAACTGCTCAGCTGTGTGCCTTAGGTGCTATTAGGGTGGCCATCATACAAGACAGTCCGGTTGTCCTCCATTCTCTGTTCATATGAAGCCTGATGCCTTTATGTCCTCTATTTTTCTGTTCAAGCGGCCTCTCTCCTTCTTGAAGGGGCTCCTCTCCCTCTTGAAGAGAAAAACAGAGAACATAAAAGCATCGGGTTTCTCAATAGAGGACAGAGTAGCAGAAAACCGGAATGTCTTCTGTGATGGCCACCCTAGATGCTATCCACCTGAAATTTAACTGAGATCCCTATTTTGCTCTAGTAATATGGACATTGGTGATGCATAGAGGGTGCACATGCAGTCCCTGAGATCCGCCGTGCACCCCATGGAAGCACCAGAAATTGGAAGTGCCGGTGGAAGTGCACTTCTGGTTTCACCACTGGGGGACTCCCCCCCCTGTCAGTGATTGGCCATGGGGGGGACCCCACTGGTTGGCAATTAGCAGTTAAGGGACCCCCCCATCAGTGATCTGGTGTGCCCCCAAACTCGTGAGGCACCAGTCACCCATGAATATGGAATTAATAGATTCACAGCGAGTGAGTTTGGAGATGGACGTGATGCTTGGAAGTTACCACGTGCTGTAGCAAGTTAATGACAACAGGGAAAATCCCTGGTTGCTTCAGCAGAAAGTAAAAAAAAGAAATGCTTTAAACAACTGCTCCAGGGGTTGAGCTTGTAGCTGTGTTGGTCGAAGGATATAGGCTAATAAAAGATACCGGATTGACCCAAAGAACCTCGTCTGCCTTAAATAATTGCTGCAATGTGACTAGGGGTACAGTTTGTAGCTATGCTGGTATAAGGATATAGGCTAATAAAATATATCATGTTGACCCGAAGAACCTCGTCGACCTTAATTGCTGCAACGTGACAAAGGGTATCGTTTGTAGCCGTGCTGGTCTAAGGATATAGGCTAATAATATATATCATATTGACCCAAAGAACCTATTGGTCTTAATTGCTGTAACGTGACTAAGGGTATAGTTTGTAGCCGTGTTGGTCGAAGGATATAAGCTAATAAAATATATCATATAGACCCAAAGAACCTCGTCAACCTTAATTGCTGCGACGTGACTAAGGGTATCGTTTGTAGCTATGTTGGTCTAAGTATATAGACTAATAGAATATATTGACCCGAAGAACCTCGTCGACCTTAATTGCTGCAACGTGACTAAGGGTATCGTTTGTAGCCATGTTGGTCTAAGTATATAGACCAATAGAATATATTGACCCGAAGAACCTCGTCGACCTTAATTGCTGCAACGTGACTAAGGGTATCGTTTGTAGCCAAGTTGCTCTAAGTATATAGACCAATAGAATATATTGACCCGAAGAACCTCGTCGACCTTAATTGCTGCAACGTGACTAAGGGTATCGTTTGTAGCCAAGTTGGTCGAAGGCTATAGGCAATAAAAGACATCGGATTGACCCAAAGAGCCTCGTTGGCCTGAAACAATTGCTGAAACGTGACGAGGCCGCACCCTGGTGCTCGTATGCGGGGAGATGATATCGCCTCGACCCTTCCCGAGGAATTCGTCGAACAAAACGCCTGTGGAAGTCAACGCGGGTGACGGCCATCGGTGGACGAGCCGGGCAGGAACGTGAGCGAGGGACGGCCGCGATCGCCGGCAGGAGGCAGACGGGGTCGCGGTTGTGAAGACGTCGAAGGCCCTGGGACCCGGCGGGTATGCTCGGTGCCCCGATTTAGCCATGTGGGGCGTGGAAAGTTAGCGATGGGGCCGAGGCGTCTTTGTGAACCGCCCGTTGCCACGTGTCCTGATCCTGATCCGTGGGGCAGGGGGACTGGATTTAGCCCAGGAGCATCCCCAGCCTAGCACAGCTCGGCTCAGCATGGCGCTGGGGACACAACCCACTGCCCCACTGGGCTTGGTGTGAGGAAACCCCACAATCCCCTACTGCGCATGCGCCCCACACCCTCCAGGGTAGGCGAGAAATGAGCACTGCGCATGCGCCCCCACGATCTCCAGGTGGGGCTGGGCACTGCGCACGCGCCCCACAGTCTCCAGGGTGGGGCTGGGCACTGCGCATGCGCCCCTACGGTCTCCAGCGTGGGAGCTGGGCACTGCGCATGCGCAACGTCCCGTTAGGCCCGCCCCCGCCGCCGGAAGCGTCCCGGTTGCCGCGGCAACGCGCCGAGGCCTGAGGCCGGGCCGGGCCCGATGCCGCGGAAGGCGCTGCGGTGCGGCGTGCGGGTGGAGCCGCGCAAGGTGCGTGTGTGCCCTCCCCTCCCCCTACCCCCAGGCCCCGCGGCCTACCAGCTCCCGGCAGGGCGGGAAGCGGGAGGCCCCAAGGGCAGGATGCTCTGCCCCTCCCCCCCCCATTGGGATGCTCTGCCCCTCCCCCCCCCAATTGGGATGCTCTGCCCCACCGTTTCTACACCTAGGCTTCGTGTTTTTGAGCTGCAAGGATGGAGGAGGACATGAGATTAGGTTTAACATCATTTTCCAGGTGACGATTCGGAGATATTACGGAGGGATCTTAGGATCCCACTCGCCAAGGCCAACCATAGCATTCAGGTTTATTTTTGCTGCCCCCACACCCTTAACATTTAGCTCTTTTCAGGTGCTGTGCCTGGTGGCAAAGTGTCCGTGGAGCCGTTACGTGACTCTGCAACCCTTTTGAGCCATCTAGGAAGTATATAGGTTATATGGGACAAACGGGGCCAAAATGTTCCTTGCGCAAATCCTCGTAAGATGAGAAGATGCAGTTACAGGACAGCTTGAATTTGTGAAACTAGGCTGGTCTTCCCAGTTATTTGTAAAGCCAAAGTTTGCATGTTTGCTCCGAAACCACCCTATGAGCGTGCACCTGGTATGATTTGAAGGACGGGGAAAGGACTGGCAGGTCTATCGGTGTCTCTTTTCTGTCCAAGGACGGCCACCTGGCCACCTAGTACATCTGACAAATGTGGATCCCCCCCTCCCGGTCCTCCTTGGCCGCTGGGAAGTACGCTCTGTCCCCGTTCCTGTGCCAGGTTTCTTGGCTGCCGCGGCAAGAGGAAGGTCTCGTGCGCTCGACTGATCTCGAATTGCTAAAAACATGGGGCGTTTGCTACTCTACCCGCTGTTCAGATTGCAATGCAAAGGAATTATTTTGTTTTCTTCCTTGGTTTTCAGCTCTGAATGCGCCTTCTAAGAACGCGGGACTTGCGTCGTTGCGTCCCATCCCCTGCTAACGGAGGCAGCCAGGTCATTTGTCAGTGGCCAAATGTGGTGCAGGAAGGAATTTCCTCCCTCGGTCAGGTTGGAAAAGGACATTGAGGTGTTTTTGGCTTTCTCTGTAGTATGGAGGATGGTCATCGTACTCGTATCTTCTGCAAGTATATTAACCAATTGCTTCTCTGTCTTTGCAGTGGCCTTTACACTCCCTCCTTTTACCTATGGCATGCTGAAGGGTTCTTGGTGTTCCTGGTATTGCCCTGTAGTTGTGTGAGAGTGTTTAGAGTGGTGATTTGGGGGAACTCTTGGATTTATGGTTGCTTGTGCATGCAAGGACCTGGATATGCTGGCCTAGGAAGCCTCCTCCAGCTGTATTCCTGTATGATCCCTTTCATAATTGTACCTGTCTCCCTCTTGAGAGCAGTTTGGTTTCTTCCTTCTGTTATTTCTTTTGGAAGGTTGTTTCAGGACTTCATTCCTCAGAGATCTGTAAAGGTCCAACCTTAATGTATGCATGACCAGTTTGTATCTCGTTGTTGTGTCACTGCTGGGCTACTGGTGGACCAGGGAATTTGGAGGACATGACTAGTGATGGACGTGGCCTGCCATTGAATCTGGGGTGCCCTGGTGGACACGACCATCTTCAGGGTTGGGGGTGAGCGAGGGCGGCCCTCAATTGCTATGTGGCCACTTTGCTTGCCACCACTTCCGCCACGGTGAGCACCCACCTGACCTGTGACCCCTTGCTGCCACCCCATGCCAGATCCAGATCTGGATTTAGCTCAGCACAAGGTGAGTTTGACACTTCTGGCTTAAGTACAGACCAGGCTTAAGTCCCCACCCTGTTTTAACTTGCTGTGATTTGTTCCTTTCTCCTTGACCTTAATTGCAGATCTGTTTTTTGTTTATCCTTCTTTTTAATTTAAACTGAATGAACTCTGAGCTTTTAATTCAAGGCTGTTTTCTGTGTATTTTTAGTGCTTGTCTTTATTGCTTCTGCTCTTAGCTTTCTCAACAAGCATCACACTGCAGTTCACACTAGTCTGCATTTCACTGCTGCAGCTGACAATTCAACCCCCTGGCCTGTAGGCCAAATCCAGCCCACAGAGCCATGTCATCTGGCCCACAAGTCTCCGCCCAGGTCAGGAAACTTGTCAGTGGGGGAGCAGCGGCTGTTAACACTGATGCATCTGCCCCATTGCCAAGTTTCTAAGCCCCACGTGGCCAATTTGGCCTGAACTTGGCTCGCCCTGTGCAGTTGGATCCAGTCCATGGGATAAAAGACTGGCCACCATTGCTCTAGGTAGCAGTGAAGCAAGAGCAGCACATTTGAATTGCTGGAGCGGTGGTAACTACTGGTTAGGGAAAGTAGCAGTACATGTGTCCATATTCCATCCAAACTTGGGAGCCTGTTTTTGCAGCTATAAGGACTGGACCATATCTGAAATGAATATTCAGCTTCTATGCGGGGCAATAGTATTGGTCGTTCTTGACACAGATATCTTCCAGTTTTAGTGGCGAGTAGGTACGTGACATTTTCAAACTCCCGCATGTGAAATTGTTTGAGTAAACCTGCTGCAACCTTAAAGGTGTTATCCTTAAGGATCGAAGCCCCTCTTGGGATGGAAACAGTGTTCATCTAAAGATTGTTTCCTTAAATGAAGCAAAGTTGGTAGGCCCCAATTTCTGATTGAACTTCAGTTACATAGCAAGTCCAGCGCTACCATAGATTTCCACCTTTTTGGTAATGTCAGTAAAGATTAAGAGTGGCTCCCGAGAGTGAACTAGCTTAATACCTTAACTGCAGTACCTTTCAGGTCAGTTGTCAGATCAGTGTGAGGATACTACAGTCACCACCCTTACTTTTTGTGTTTTTGGGCAACATTAACAGTCACGTGCATTGCATTTAAAATTTAGAGTAACTAATTCCCCGGCCTGAACTGTTCCTCATCAAAGAGGGGCTTGAACGTAGCTGCTAAATTCTATGCTTAATACTCTATGGAAATTATTAAATAAGATGATAGGCATAATTGAAGCTTTCTTGAATGTAACCAAATTGGCAAAAAGATGTGGCTTTAATATTCTTGCAGTGCTGGTAAACAAAGCTTTCAGTTCATCTCCAAGGCAGCGACAGCACAAACTTACACCATACGCTGCCTGCTGCCAAACCAGAACCCTCCTCTCAGGAGAACGTTGCTTCTTCTGCAAGGAGTCAAGTAAAGTGGGTGAGGCTTGGATCCTATTCCCAGTTTTGCCCACAGCAATATTAGTCTGACCTCTCATTTATTTATCCATAAACTGTGCATGTGTTATTTGCTTTCCCTGAGATAAAGACCTTATTTAATAGCATTTGTGAAGTGCCCCAAAATGTAAAGAACAGCCCATCAAAGCTTTGAGAGTAGAAGTCATGGGTTCTTGGCTTGTAGTTCAGATAACATACCATTAGGCTATGTCTAGATGAGTGCAGCTGTGGTAGTATGTGGTGGCGCCACACTTTGCACATGCAGGTGTTTTCCGCGCTGCTACCTTGCAGCTTGATCCCGGAAGATCCCAACGTTAAAAAAATCCCATGCGAGAAAAAAGCAGGGTGGTGCATGCAGTGGCAGTGCATGCCACCCAAAGCCAGGCTCCCAGCTGCAGGAGTGCTGCGGCTACAGCTCCCTGATCCCCCAGGGCTGCAGGTAAAGCTGCTGGGGCCAGCACAGTTGCTGGCCTCAGCCTCCCCTACCCAACCTGGGGCAAGGTGCTGCATGCCAGAGTGCGTGGCACAGGCATTCCCGTGGGAGAAGTAGCAGCAGTACAAAGCGTGTCGCTGCTACTTGTCCCTGGAAACGCATGTCCACACTTGTCTGGACGCAGCTTTAAGTTCCAGGCAGTTATACAGGGTGAATTCTCTCTAGTGCTCATATTTACACTCAGAAATTAATATCATGAGGGATGTTTAGCATTTGGTTGGTCTGCTTTAATTCAGGGGGCTGCTAATCTGATGCCTTTAATCCGGAACTGAAGCCTCAATTCATTTGTTGAAGGAAACCTTTTCCGTGGATAATGTTTGCTAACGGACCTTGGTTAGGTCATTTGTCCCCAGTAGACTCCACAAAGCTTTCAGATTTAGCTTCCGTAAAGAAACAGACAGCTCAAGTGAAAAACGTTATTTCTGTGATATGTATGGGCTCTTGCCTCAGGTTCAGCAGGGATTTCTCATGCAAAATGTTCATCTGAGAGCAGGAATTTAGCAAACCGACCTCTCTCAATTCCCATCATTGTGCTCCTACTCTCCTGTAACTGCCAATTGACAGCCTGAACACTGCTCCTCCTGCAAGCATATGTTAGAAGAGGGAACCTTATATTTATAATACTGTGATAATATAAGAGCAGCATAAACCGAAGTGAAAGGTGACTGGGAATTCTCCAGCTGGTCACAGAGCAGGACCATGCGACTTGCTAAAATAGCATATGGCAGTGCGGAGGTCTGCATGCGTCCTTGTAGCAAAAGACCGGCTGAGGTTAGAGTGGTATAGTAGAGCCTGAAAAAATTTACCAGGTAGCTACAAAGCAGAGAACTAACCCTAGAGAAAGGTGAGAATGCCAGGTTGCGGGCTCGCTTATCAGGAATATCCAAGGACAGCCCCCTACTGAGAAATCCAGTTCCCCTTCGGTATCCAAACTTTGCAACACCGGGAAATATATTGGCAGCTGACCAGGAGTCCTAAAGCTACACTTTATTCCGGTATACTTTGACATAGATGTAGACCCACACTAAAATGCACCTTTCTTGTTGTGCAGAATAAATGCTCATAAGCAATAAACACATCCATCAGCTCCATCCCCTCTGCAGAGAAGCCACATTTTAGGAGTCCTTGGGTAGCTTTTGACTCTTGATATAAGCTTCAGTGGCCTCACGTGTAGTCTGGAGGAATCAGAATTAGTGGTAGAGGTGATATCTTTTATTAGACCAACCAGATAGCTGCAAAATAACTTCTTTATTTGCAGGCTTTTGCGCACAGACACCCTTCTTCAGGCATAGGAGAAAAGATTGTAAAAGTTCTCCTATGTAGAAATGAAAGCTCCTCATATTTCAGAGGGGAGTTGAAGGTGTGGTAAAATCTCCTGTTTGGAACAGTTCATTTTATGCAGGTTAGGCTCAGAGAAAAGTTGGAATAGTCTGTTTCTTCCTACCTTCCGCCACCATTATGACCTTATAGTGATTAAATGATGTGGACTGTGAACACAAATAGTCATTCTAAAATGAGACCCAGGTACTGAGATGTCATATTCCACTCCCATTAATGTTAATGGTGCTCTCTACTAAATCCGGGGGGGAATTTAGCCCTGAATACTTGTACTTAATAGTGAGAGGCAAATATTTACAAGTTTAACTAGAAAAGCTTTAGAAAAGGAGTACTTTATTCACTTAAATTTGTTAACATTTGGTTTCTGGCAAACAGTTACATTCACTTTAGCCCGTTCCATTTTTATCCGATGTGTAACCATTAATTCTATTATGGAAGCTCAGTTTGTTTAATGAATATGTTGTTCTTTCAGATAACTTGCCCTGGAGTGTTGCTGAAAGACAAAGGAGCACTCTATCTCAGTGTCTGTGTATTTGGGCAGTACAAAAAGACTCGATGTGTCCCTGCAGCATTTCCACTCTTCTTTGAAGACATACTAGAATTCGAAAAGGTGAGATGATACCATTATAGGCGTGCGCGAGCATGCGTGCGTGCGTGTGTGTGTGTAAAAACAAACAAACAAACAAACAAAAAACCCCACAGTATCCCCAAGCACAGATGATCACATTGAAAATGACCGGGTCCATTCTCTAATTCCTGTCTCTTTTCAACATAATAGGCATTCATGTCTGCATTTTAAATGCAGTCATTTAAAAATAAATTTGTGAGCACCCAGTTAGAACATGTGATATTTTTTTTGTTTTTTTTTTTTTGGAGGTTTTTGTCCTTTTATGAATAGCCGTTCACATTATTTGGAAAGAACTGTGACTTTCTCTAAAAATTAGGTCAAGGATGGAAAAGAATGGTAAGAAATAGGGAGAATTACATTAAAAAAATAGTGTGGGTTGGGTTTTAAAATAATCTTCAGCGACAACATATTGTTCAGCTCAGGCTTTGCAGTGACATCTTTCTCCATTTGAGCTGGTTTTTCATGGTTTGTCACTAGAGTCCTTTTGATGGCACTATAACCTTGTAATTTACAGTTGCCTATTACTTATTCTGTGTCCCAACTAGCTTCATTGTTAGTACCAGAGGAATAATGAAATGCTGTGTTTTACAAATATGATTCAGTTTCTTGACTACTTATGAATAACAATACTTTGCACTCTGTAGTGCTTTTCATCCAAGTATCCCAAAGCACTTTCAAAGACTGACTGACTAAGCCTCAACAACACCCTTGTGATGTAGGTAAGGCATCTAGAAGGATAATTTCACCCACCAATGAATAGTTGAGTGCAACAGAGCAGCTACTTAACAGTGCACAAACACACAACAAGACAATTTAGGGCAGGAAGTGCTGAATACTCTATTTGTCAAAAGTTTGGTACTACCAGCAGTATAATGCACCTAACATCATACAGAGGCCCTTGATTCTCTACTGAGTCAGAGGAAAGAGTGATACCTGCCGTGTCTCTAATGCCACTTTTTGTGGGGGGGGAAAAAATGGTTTTCTCTTTGATTATGTGGTGTGAGTTTAAAAAAAAAAATCTCACTGCAAGATTTTGTACCTTTTGCGCTTAGGATTCTGAAACTGAGCACTGTCTAATTTAAGTGTGACACATTTGACAAGGGTCACACTTTAGTGGGGTTGTTCCTCTGGAATCTGTCCTCTACAATCTCCCTGGGTGGATCCAGGATTTTGTAAATGCGAGTATGGGAGTAGCAACTGATGCTTCAGCGGTGGCATCACTCCTATTCTCAGCTATCCCTTCCCTTACTGGGGTGGGCAGCCACACTGTTGGAGCAGCAGCCAGAGACTATTTTTAAGTTCCTGAATCAGGTGAATTGTGTAAGAATACCACCACCCTATTGTACTCAGCAGCATCTCCCACACTTCCCCAGTGCCCACCTGTTGCCACGTTCCCTGACTGAGCCTGGGGTTGTGGGAGGTCTTGAGCCAGTCCTGTCCCACTCCAGATCAGCCGTGCAGGGAGCCAGGCTCAGCGAGTGACAGCAGTAGCAATGGGTGTGTTTCCCCCAGCCTGAGCCTGCTCCTGGGCTGGCAAGGAACGCACGGGGGGACTGGACACCTGCTGCTGCCCTTGTTCCTGCCTGAACTTAGCTTCCAGTGCAGCCCAGCTGGAATGGGGCAGGAGTGGCTCTGGAGCTCCCACTGCCTCTGGCTCAGACAGGGACAGCCGGGGAGGAGACATGCCATTAAGCATGAAGGTGGAGGGAAGTGGCAGGGAGATTCTTACCTTCTTTGGGGACTTAAAAAAAAACGGTCCCTGGCTACTGTTCCTGCAAGATGGTCCAAAAGTGGAGGATGCGACTGTACCACTGCCTCCCCTCTGGCTCTCCCTGTGATAATCCCAGAATCACTTTTTTTTGTAGGACCTATGAACATGATGTAAAGAACCTCTCTTTTTTGGCTTTGCAGTGGTAGATGATAAATGACTACTGTTCCCAGAGTAGTGCTAACCAGATCAGTAATAATTGTGCACAAACATGAAAGTAATGGAAACGTGCCTTGTTATTTTCAGTTCAGTGCCAGAAAAATAATCAACATTATCCAAATGGAAAGAAGAAAATGACAATAGAAAACATAATTTTCAAGCATCTAATGGCCTTGTAACACATTAATTTTAGGCGGCTTCTGGAGCTGTTAACCCCTAGATTGTCCATACACTATTACCTGAAACTAGTTTTAAGCACATGTTAGGTGGCTTAAAGTTAGACCAACTCAGGGCAGGTTTATAGGGACCTGCCTGAGTCGTGGCCCAATAACAGGTTTTTTGCAGTCCACTTACAGTGCTCAGAGCCCATTTCACAGGCATTTCATGGTGACCCCGCCCCTCACAGCTGATTGGTGGAGGGTGCCTTTACTTAGTCTACATCACTACTGCCTTTTTGCTCCAACCCTCGCTGCTGATTCACAGAGTGTTGCCAGCCCCCAACTAGCACTCTGAGGCAAAAGTGGGGCGTGTTCAATGCATGCATTTATTGATGATACTGAGCTTTTCAATCTCCCTCTCCCTGCTTTTTCATACTGTCTGCAAACCTGACAGGCGAGGGAGCCAGCAGGGAGCTGATAATGCAGCATTTATCAGCCCATCAACAAAACAAAAGCCTCTTTCATAAATTCAAGTTCTTCTTAAACAGCTTTTTCCAAGGAAGGAACAGAGGGAGATTACCAGCCGACCTGTTGATTAGCTCCAAAAAGCCCTAAGTGGACACTGTCCTGTCTGCCTTTGTCCTGTCCCAGTGAAAATTGCACGCACGCACGCAGCCAGGGAAGGGTGGGGTAGGGGGAATCCAGGCAGACCTTGCTGAGCCTTCATTCTATGCTGGAGCTTGGGCTAGGGAACAGAGGGCAGGGCCAGCCCTGCTCTGGATCAAAGAGCTCAGCCCAGAGCTGCAAAGCATCTGGGATGCTGGGTGTCTGGTTTAACTTAAACCAGGAAGAGGTCTGGGACAGACATTGCATAAATGGGTTTGACCTGAATCAGTTAAGTCTGATACTACATTCAACCAGGTTTATCTTAAACTAGTTTCAGTCATTCTGAAGCTGGTTGATGTACAGTGAACTTATGTCTGTTACAGGTTGAAACCAGTTTCTGATCTCTTAAACCAGTTTATATGTAATGTCTGCCCCTACCTGAAATGGCTAAATATCAGATGATCAAGGCACTGTCTTTCCAAAAAATGAATTATCTGCCATGGTGGCAGGTTATAATTTCATTTTCTTTTCTCCGCTCTCTGAGGAACAGAACTGTGCAACAATCGAGGGGAAAGTAAACTAAAAGTTTTTTTGTTGGGGAGAGAGGTGTTCATTTGGTAATGAAAGCATTTGATGAGAATTATTTTTTTTTTTCTCTTTCCATGTCTGTTTCAGGTATTTACTAACGTTGTTGATCCTGGAGACCTTGTTGAGCTACTTGAATGTAAGTTATGCTTTTTTTTGTATGCTGTATTTCAACTTTTAGTGGCCAATACCAGTAATATGGAGCCTAAAGATATAAAGTTGTTCTAGACAGAGAACAGGAAAAATGTTCTCACTACCTGTCTCTATCATTAGGTGCCCAATGAACAATACTACTTCTGTTACAGAACATGTGTGACCGTTAAATTAGTACTTATTCAAAATGATAATTCACATGTGAGTCTAGGAAAAACTTCCAGCAGATTTAATGATCTTGTTTAGGCAGTTCTAGTTTGTTTATTATAAACTTGGCCTAATAATAACTTGTACTTTGGTCATACAACTGTGTTAGTCTAGATTTATATATCTGTACAGATTGGTTATAATCCTGCTGTTGTTATTATAGGTACATCAAAACTCCTCTTTTCTGTGTAAGTATGTACAATGTTGAGGTAGTTAAATCAGGGGATGACTTCTCTTGTATTTTGCATATCAAAGTGACTTCTAATTATGATTTATTTTTTTAACTTATGAAAAAACTGTTTTCCCTCTTTTTCCAGTTGACACTGCAGTACTTGAACTAATACAACTTGTTCCTCCAGGTATTGTATTAGTCTCTTCATAAATTATGCACTTTAATAGGTGAATTTCCACGAGGACGTAGCCCATTACAGCAGAATCATTTTTTTTCAGCATACAAACAATGTAAAAAGCTCTTCAACAAATAGTCCTCTGAATATAAAATGTTAATAGATCAAGAGGATCTCACCTCTGGAAGAGAATTAAAGCTGAATATTGAAATGTACTGTACTCTGGCTTACAAAAGTGATAATACTTTAGAAATTGAAAGTAAACTTAAACCATCCAATGTGCACTTATTAAAGGCATCAAAATTCACTTGCAGAGTGTCTGCCTGTGAAGTTTCAAAGTGCATAATCCTGTTCTCAGAATGACACTTTCTTCTTTTATTTTAATGGTGACCACTGGGAAAACTCTTACGCTCGCTATAAATATTACAGGTCTCTAGGGAGATGTGAAGATAATAAATAGTGATTTGTCATACTTCTGTTATTGGTTTGTGTGATTATAAAAAATCTATCTTAATGAAATTCAAGTGTTCCCATGAATAATGTAAATCTGCATTTTATTGGAAATAAAGTCAAGTTTGAAGGAGGACTCATTTGGGAACTCTGGTATTAAAAGTACCCACAGTTACTTGGTCCTTAGTAGTTCCAAGGAAATATTTGCTTCTCTCGAATGATTCACCAGAATATTGACACACAGAAATAAACTGAGTGTGGATTTTTGTTTTACTGCAGTCAGTTTGTACTGGGATGTATAACCTCTGGCAAAGTATCTCAGAACCCCTGGAATTAAATCACTTCACCTAAAAGCTCTTATCCATCCACAACAATGTGAAAGTTCTCATAATATTCCTTGTGGAATTTTTCTCCCCTCAAAAAAAAAAAAAAAAAGTTATAGAAGAGGATCTTTTGAGCATCTTTAAGTACTGTTTTAGATCTTACCTTCTTTTCTAGCAGCTGCACACATTTCTGATCCATAGCCACAAATTTTCTCTAATACATAGCTACTGATGTTTGCGTATGAAATTCACTGATGTTGGTAAATCGTGTGTCTGTATAGCACAACCTGCTTGTTCTCCAATTAAATATATATATATTTTTTTTTCCATTTTTTTTTAGTTGGAGAAATTCTAGCAACTTATGAAGAAAATACAAGAGATTTCCTGTTTCCTGACCCTAAGGTTACTCGCGGAAACCATGGTTCAGATCGTGAGATTTTAATGAAGAGGTCCTTTAGCTTTACAGTGAGTGCATCTGTATATTGTATTTACGATACACTGTGCTACACAGGAACAGTATCAAACCAAAAATGATTGCTTTTGACAGATCATTCAACCCCTGAAATGGCAAGTTGTAATCCCAGGCTGAACTCTGGTGAAGATGTAGCCTATCTGCTGGGAGTGTTATTTTTAATTTAACATGCAAACTATACTTGTATAATGCAAACAAGATAGTATCTAGGTTGGTTTCATGTTAGGTTACTATAACCTGTGTATCTGTCTCCCCCAGTCACTTAAGGGAGAGAGGGAAGGGATAGATTTGGTACCAAAATGTGTACAAGTGAAACTTGAAGATGTTTCTTGGCAGTGCCTTTTATTGAACTAACTGCATGGCTGGGATAAACTTAGACAAGTTGCTGCTTCCTTGGACCTGAAGAAGAATGCATTGCATTGAAAAGCCTGTCTGTACTAACCATGCAGTTGGTCTAAAAGATATTACCCACAAGAATCTTTGCCTCTTGCATATTTCTTGGAAGCATCACAGCTACATCACTCAGTTACTCCTGGTAAGCTAAGTAACTGCCCGATCTCAGTCCATAGCTCTCCTCCCCACTTACCGTACTTTTCCATGTGCTTTGTTATAGATTTGGTTCTCACATCACCTAGGCGAGCTGTCTTAGAAACTTTGCCTTGTTTAAGCTTTCACAAAAGCAATTGAGGGTTAACTGATAACATTAACAGAATGAATTAGCATTGATCTTTTGGAAATGTGAGCTCAAATGTACGCTAAATTAAAATGAATTCGATCTTGGCTTACATCTTGGTAAATGTTTGAGGGAAATGCTTCTCAGAAGGGAGTTGGAAAATCCTGGAAGCAACTTCAAAAAACAAAGTCTTAGGGAGTTGTGTTTTTTCCAGGATGGGTGGAAAGATACTATTAAGGGACAGAACACTGGGGTCAAAATGATGTAGGCTCAGTTGTTCCCTGTCAGTCACCACTGGATTTTGTCATTAAATGATGATTAAAGGTCATGCATGACTTGCAGCTGGTACACTGGGCCTCACATAAGGGCAACCTGGAAATTGTCCTGTCAGTTGCAATTAGAGGTCTTAATTCAGTACCTTCTTTTGAATGAACTGAGTTGCAGAGATGGGGTTATGATAATTAGTTGTATTTGAATGAGCTTGGTTTAAACGAGCCTTTTATTTTGGTCAGTTAGAATCCAAAAAGGTGTGTCCCTTTCTCATGTTTCTCTTGTACCAAAGAATATCACGTGGTGCTGTTGTGGAAGTCTATCTGTAACCAGTCCACAACTGGACCAAGAATGTGTTTAAGTAACAATTCAATACACAGATTATATAATAGACAGCAAGCACTGTGCACAAATACTATCACAAGAGGTAAAGTATAAAACAAAGCCTTAAGAACCCAAGCCACCCATGGTGTTCCCATTTTAGTCAATTGTCTTTCCCATAAAAATAGCAATTTCTACAGCCAGCTAAGGTGACTGACAGCTGTGCTATGACAGTTATTTGATTTCCAATATTTTTTTTTCTTTTCATTAAAACTAAAAGTAGCAGAAGTAAGGCTGCAGTTCTGGGGTTCAGATTGGCAGTGACAGGCAGTGTCTGATTAGCACTGCTAATCTGCCAGTTGGAAAGCATCCCAAGTCAAGAGGATCAGAACTCCTCCAGAAACCTGGCACTGTCCCTGGCTATTTGATGCAGCTTACAGACCCAGTAAGCCTACAAGGCCTTCCTAGAGTTAACTGTGCTGGTCTAGTGTTTCCCTGCTGAGGCTTTTGCTGGCTTTTCAAAATAAATTTCTGTGCAACTCTTTCCCCCTCATAGTATGTTTAATCTAGTCTGGTGATGACTTGCTGTGTACCTTGCTTTCTTCCCTTGTTGTGCAGTATTTGTATTACATTAATAGGTTGTGCTCATCATGTCTCCTCTTCCTGCCCCAGTTCCAATATCTTTCATGAGAGCCTCAACATGGGATCTTGAGAACTTTTGCTTCCCCTGATCTCCTCCTTTTTAAAAAAAACTTCTTATCTTTAATTTTTAATTTTCTGCTGACAGTTTCTCTATATACTACTTGATGCTTTGTTCATCTTTCACAGTATTCATGAGCTTTAATCATATTTGGGCATGGACAAACCTATGCTTAGAGTGGTTTTAAAAGGGGACAGGGAGCTGATGCTTCAGACCATACATCAGCATAAGCAGCACAAGAACAGTCAGGTGGGCAGGAGCCTGTAGCTACATAAATGTAGCATATCCTCTGCAGCTTTAACCCTGCTTCATCCAGGGTTAAAATTGAGGAGATTAAGCTCATTTGTCCCTACAGGCTTGTGCACACCTAGCAATTAAAGTATGACAAGTTGCTGCATACTCCCAAGAACCAGCTCCCCCACCCCTTTTGAAGCTGGTCCAAGCGTATATTTGTTCCTGCGCTCTGTAGCGTGGTTAATGTTTTACAGCTGGGTTATTGATTGGCACAGAGAGGTGTAATAACTAGCACCATCAAATCAGTGATGGAGTAGTGCAAGTAGAGCAATGGAGTTGTGGATTTTTATCTCTCTCAAATGTTTCTGAAGCATGTACATTCTAGTTCCTCCCCAGTAACTGTTTCCCTGTTAATTGAGGAACAGTTTTATATCATATTATCTACAAACTTCTAAAGGTTCTGTCATAATTGTTGGTCTCCGTATGAACAGTAGGTGCTCTGCTGTTCCTTTTCATAGTGGATATAGTAGTTCTAATTTGATCCTTTTTAAACTGTAGATGACAGTTGATAATTCATTTGATAATAAAAATGAGTGCTGATTAAAGAAGGTCAGCTTTAAGATGTGTTTATACCCTGTGGTTTGACTTTTTCAGTAAAATTAACCACTAGATTGCATTTGCCAACATTCAGGGCTCTGTTAATTGTCACAGCTAAACACATTTGGCATTTTTGTTGCTGGTGCTTTTGACTTCAGTATTCTAAATTGGGGCCAAATCATTACTTCTTATGGGGAAAATGTATGTGGGTTGTGTGAGGAGGAAAAGCGAGGTGGGTGAGAGAGTGACCTTACCACCCTGTGACATTTCCCCCAAATTCTTAAGAGGGCATTAGGGTTCACAGGGGGGGAAAGTTCTTTTAAGCCTTTCATCTTAGAGTGTAGACAGCTGTAGGGGTTATACCAGGAGCCCTGATATATAGATATAATAGCCGCATCAGTATGCTCCTATAGAGGCATAAATATATCACAACCATGGTAACTTTTTAACCCTGTCTTGTGTTTCCACACTGAATTCGAAGACCCTATTGCTGTCCCTGGTCTGGTTCCTTTTACCTTTACTGTGTTTTGTGTGGCTGACCCATGCTGACTTGCGGGATGCCCTGCTCTTCAGTGTGCAGATTCCTGTGCTCAGAGAATCCTCTCTAACCTTTGTCCCGGGGCAGAGCATATGAGGTTGCTTCCATCAGTCTGTCTGGATAAAATGCATGTGTAGACATGATGATGTCTATCCATTGAGCTATGGAACATGTGGCCCTTAATTCTGTATACATTTTTTCTATGTTAAAATTTTGTACAAGTGGCAAAATACAAAAGTTTTACATGAATAGATTTTTAAAAGTTGGTGTAGAGTGGGTCAGACAAGGATGATGTTGACTTGAGCAGGGGCTGTATTGGCTGTCCTGCTGAGGGCCCCTCTGACCCTACTCTTCTATGATTCTATGGCTTTATCTGTTACAAATAAAGATAGCAATGTCCATATAGCATTTGTAAATAAGTTTGCAAAGTCAAGTGTGAATGAAACCTGTAAAGCATCGCTTGAATTTTTTTTGATGCTGTTTAACATGGCATCAAAATCTTTGAAGCAGCTTTTGACAAAGAAATGTATTGAAATAAAAGTCAGACCTTAATTGTTGTACAAAAGCAATATAATCATCTGTAATTGAATTGTCAGAAATGCAAATGTTATCTTCTTGACATTTACCATTGCTGTTCTGTCTTTTCTAATTATCTTTATTAAAGGCTGAAATTAACAAAGGAAATGGTTTAAAATTAGGAATGGTTTGTTACATTAGGTGACATTTACTTCTTTGATACCCTTTATCTCCAATTGGAGCTTGATGTTCAATTATTGTCTCTCTTCTAGGGAATTGCACCAAAATTGAGATTTTCTACAAGCTCCCTTATTACAGAAAGTGTGTTAAGTTCAGGAAGGATTCACACACAGGTTAGCATAATTTAATTGCTTGCAATTTCATTCCTTGATTTAACGTTGATAGCTGTGATGCCCATTTTTTTCTGCGTACTGCTCACTTCAGACTTTTCATTCTTTTGTTGGGGGTAAAGCAGTTGTCATGGATGCTTGACAACTTGATTAAATTTTTACTCAAGAGTGAGTAAAGAGTAGACTTGGTGCATGACAGGAAATGCTGAGAGTTCCTTGATTCCAAAACAATTAGCAGCTGCCATGTCATATAATCAGCTGACCTGTCAGTGCCTGGTGGAAAGATACCTTCTCATCATTTCTACTGACACTGCTAAAATCAAGGTTATTTAATAGCGTCCAGATGGACCAAAAGAAGATGTCATTTAAAAACAAGATAATAAATAGCTAGGAGAAGAAAAAAAAAAAAGAAAGCCTTAATTGTAATTAAGATGATTTCAATTAAAAAAGTTATCATAAACTTGCTGATCAAATATCAATGTGGAAATCATATACCTATTACAGTTGACTTATTAGATGAGCTTACTGAAGAGCCTTGAAGAGCATCTTTTTCTTCAATTTCTTTTCGTGCAATTGATAGTGTTTTATTTAGCATTTCACTGCCTTGAATATCAGTTTGACCTGTCATATGCACTCATGTGAGGACATCAGTTTTAAGGCTTTTTTTTCCAGCCTGTCCAAAATGGTGCTTACTAGTAATAGCAACATGTACCATGGAAATTGGATGGGTGGTAGGCAGGAACATGCACAGGGGAAGGAGTTGGAGGCCTGGATATTTCTGAGGATAGCTGCTGTTGGATTGCCTAAAAGTCCCCTCTAAAGTTAAGGCTGTTTTTATTCCCATGCTTACATTCCAAAATATTAAAGAAAAAAGTAAAGATTGGCAAGTGATGCTGGAAAAGAGTTCTCTGACACAAACAAAAAATCAAGTTCAAGAGAGGCCATAGTGTTGCAGTCTCTCAAATGTGCCTAACAAGTTACAAACAGCATTACAGGTTTGTAAGGATGCATAGTCTTAAACATCTACTCATCATTGTGTGTGCACATGGAAAGCCAAAGAGCAGCTTCTAGTCAGTCACGTTCCCAGGTTCTTTACTACAGCACCGCTTTAGCATTTCAGGCACCGAATAGGTTTTAGAGCATTGCCTCGTTTCTTTTATTTTTTTAAAAGAAAATAATTTTTTTGACATTAAGCTTTTACAAAATGTGAAGTTTGAGCAGAATTTGGAAATTTTGGTTCTCCATGCTGTGAGATTCAAACTCAAATGCGTCTTGAGCAAGTGTTCAAAGATGGTGCCTTTTTATCTAGTGCTACGACCCATAAAGCCCAGAGAGCAAATTAAAGATCACTTTCTGCTGGGAATTGGATACATTGTAACTCCTTTGTAAATGAAACTTTAGTGCCAAAAATATTAATCTTATGATTGCATCTTAAACTGGTAATTGAAGATGCTAATAGTTAAGGCTGACTGTTCGTTCAACTAACTCTTAGGTTTTGGATCTTGAAAAAGAATTGCATTGTTAATATACCATGCATGGGCACATATTTTAGAGAAGCTTTTTTAGTAGAAGCTTTTTCTTTTTAAAAAATTAATAATTCTGTCTTTCAATTAAATGCAGATTTAAAACGAGCTAATTTTAGGCAGCTTGTAAACTGCACATAATGTAAGCATTAAACAAGCATACTGCCATTTTCTGTATACCACAAAAAGGTTTTTAATAGATTTAGTGTTACCTAAGTGTAATGTAAGCTGAAAGATTTACAAAACATTTATAGGAAGGTGAACAAATATTTTAAATCTGTAAACATCCAGTCATGTTTTAGGTAGAGTCATTATTAAATGAACTAAAGTGACATAATTCAACTTAATTTTACAGAACATTTTTCCCACCAACTGTGTGAGCAAGCTAATTAGATAAGTAACAGGCACTTAACCTTAAAGTCTGACATTTAACAATGTGCATTTTAACCTCCTTCTGGTTTTAAACAAATCTAAAAATGCATTTTTGTTTAAATTGCTGTTTGATTATAGTTTTGGTAGGTTAACTTAAACTGACACGCATCCATTTCTGTCAAAGGTATTTGTTCCCTTTTGGACATGTTTTGAATGTTGCATTATCACCAGTGATCTTTGCTCTACATGCTGTCAAAGCAGATAATTTCTCTTTTCACTTTAGGATCATTTGGATCGGGTGCATCATTCAACACCAAATGGAAAATTGCAAACAAGGTTACCAAAGAAAAACACTCTTTCACCTGAGAGAGGCAGGCATAGCCCAGCAACAAAGAACTACGAGCAACCCACAATAGCTTCTAAATCACGATCTCCATCTCCATACACAAAAAGACGAATGTGTGAGCTATCAGAAGAAGCCAGACAACGCCTGGCCCATTTAAACCTTGGGCCTTTTGAATTCAGAAGAGAAACTGATAAACCACCATTTGTAGTTAGACGTGTATGTGTTCTCTACAAAGTGTTTCCAATTTAAGCTCAGATCAAATATTGTTCTTTCTCTGAACACTATTGCAAAAAAAAAAATCATTCAGTTCCTAGTGTATATGAATAATTTTTCTCTCCAAAATAGCCTGCCACTTAGTGATTTAAATGTAAAATTAACTAGAATAAAAGTTCTTTTGTCAGCACTGCTAATAGACAAAAATCAAGCTTTTTCAGGAATACCATGGTTAAATGCTTTGAGCACCTCTATCCTTTTTTCTAACACACTGGGCAGGATAATATGTGTGTAAATTCAACTGGGAAGTAATAGGTATTAATAATAAAAGTGGGGCACTAGGATTTAAAACAGGGCACATAGTGACTTTAAGAAATTAGGTTGCTTTCTTAACTTTCTTTATCTTCTCCCATATTCTTTTGAAACAGTCTTTTTACTAACATCTAAATCTTCAAGAGTTTGATCATTCAGGTTCCTGGTCATTCTGACTTTGGCCCAAGAAGGCAGGCATTCATGCATGTATCCATGTTGAGTCTTTCTAGCCTTCAGAAGAGCTATTTAAAACTACTTGTATTTTAAGTACTTTCCTAGTTTGGGACAACATTTTAGGATCTTGGAAGATCATAATCTGATTTGCTTTATTTTTCTTTGCATATTTTCCATGGTAACTAAGTATCTATTTTAAGAACCCAACCTTGAAAGACTGGAGAGACAGAGACTGGAGACACAAATAAGACTGTTTTGCTTTTCATTCTGTGCTATAAGTACATATAGTTCCACGTGTCTGCCGCAATATGTGATTAGCTTGCTTCTCCATTTCATTTTCTAGTTATTAATAATTGATTTACTTGTCCATATATTGTCTAATTCTAGAATTCACTAACAAGTTTTTTTATTCCTAGATATCCTTTAGAAATTCAAATCAGTCTTAACTGACCAATACTTGCTCTTCACCTTACTGTTTATCACTCCTATGGATAATTTTCCTGTTTAGCTTAATTATTTTTTTTTCTGTTTTCTGTTTTATAATGTAATTGCTGCATTTTTTTGGTCCCAGTTGCTGATTCTGATTACATTTGTGCCTCTCGTGCATTTTCTTTTTGTAGCTCTGCTGCATTATTTTAATATACCATATATCGACTATAATTGCCTTCCTGTTTTGATAACACACCTTATGTGTATACTTAATGCTGAGGTTTGTCCAGACGTGGAGATTTTCTCTGTATCATTAAGATCAAAATTAGCTTTTTGTTGGAAGGTAATTTTTTTACTTGGGGAAAAGATCAGCACTTTTAAGTATCATGGTGAGATCAGAACTATTTCTGGTGAATACTACATATCAAAAACTGCCAAAAAAATTAATTGTACAAGCTAACTAAAAAAAGATTGCATGTGTTGGGGAAGTTAAAAATAAGGAGCTAAACTTGATTACTTTGAGTTCTGTTAAGAAGGCTATAGTGGTACTGCTTAAATGCAAACGAGAGTAAGTTGCGCTCTTTCTCCCCCGCATGTCTTGTGTCCCTTCTTATTTGCTTCATAATGCCTAATTTACAGCTTTTAATACATTTCGAGTGAATGTATGTAATTGTAAATAGTGTGTGTGTGTGTGTGTGTGTGTGTGTAGACAGACAAGCTATTATATACTAAGCATTTTAACAGTGTTTTGGCTCCAGGTTGAACATCCAAGTCCCTCTGGCGATCTTCCTACCTGGTGTACCCCCAGAGAGAGTGCAAGAGAAGCCTGGTCCCGAGTAACCTGTGGTGAGTACTGCCTTCCATATAGATATTCCATATAGGAGGTTCATAGTTTTAACCCCTTAATGTGGAAAGACTATTCTTTCTTCTGAGGTTTTAGCCGAGACACTCCAATGAATGGTTTAAGTTCTTTTGCTTCTCTAGATGTTTATTTATTTAGTTGCTTATCATCTCAAAGCAGTAGAGTAGTACCATTGCTAGGCTGTTACATTGGTTTGGGACAGTCTACATATGTTTTCTGGACTTGGACAGTGAGCCAAATCTAAGGGTAGAGTGTTTGTGGGAGGTGGAGTTGAAATACTCTGAGTCCCCTTCCAGATTCCAGTGTTGCAGAAACTGATAGTAACTTACCTACACCCATATGTGTGAGTAGTTGATGTGTGATATAATATCATTATTCTGGATGTTCACTCGCCAAGAAACATGTGCTCGTATATCTTGTCAGACATGGGCATTGGCATAAACAACAGAGGATGGTCTAATTGCTCTGGCACCCAACACAGTTTTACTACGATAAGAAATGGTGACATCAAGACTTGCAGCACAGGTTGAGAGTGTTGCAACTGGTTTCGAACCAGTGTCCATAAATTCACATGGTTCTTAATAACTGTGGCTGATGCTTTTCCTGTAAATAATGGAAGATGGTTCAAATTTAGCACTTAACCAAAGCTGTTAGCACAGCTACATCATACATTGGTTCAAATCACAAAATATCATGTTTAAATACACAAAACTAAGAATTTCACCTGAAATGATGAACTAATAGTTATGAGCAGCATTTAATAATAGAATAACTCTATAGGTAAGTAACCAGGACGAGCATAACTGGTATTTATGGCAACATAGTCATTCTCCTTGTTTCATAGTTTCTGCAACAGATCTCCCAGTGCTGCTGTCATACCTTTTATGCTCAATACTAGTATACCCATTTACTTCTGTAGTCAGAGTTTAGAGGCCTTTTTCCAAAACTGCCTCCATCCAAAGTCTTGTGATCTAGAAATTGGCTGTTGATGTCTTTATTTGAGCTGAAAAATACAGAATATAGTCCTGTTATGCCTACCTACAATGTAGGTTGGTGTTTTAGATACTTCATGTACCTTATCATCTTTTATTTCCCATTTATGCCAGGATTATCTGCTCCATTGCTTCCAGTAATCCATGGATTAAAGTTAGAATCTCTTAGTGGAGAGCTTTGTTCGAAACAGCCCTACTTTAATATACTGTATTTTCACAGACCTGAAGAGTTACTGTCTGCCTTTGTTAAAATTAGGGAAGGCACTAGTTTTAAATGTTTAGATATCCTTCTGCAAGGGGCAAAGATCTTTGTGGTGATATTTTTTTATTTCTTTGTAGTATTAATCAGATAATACGGTAGCATAATGACCACTAATTAGTATTTGTATACATCAGGTGTCCTTGTGTTAAGCCTTGTTGTGACTCCTCACTTTTAAGAAATAAAGTGCAGTTCACCATGAATTAGTTCAAAATTTGCCCAAAGTGATGGGACTGGATGGCTCAGGATATAAGTATATTTAAAGGTCTCACATTCCTTTCAGGGCCATAAACTTGACTGTCGCAGATGGGTAATGTCAAAGACATATCACCTAATGACCATTAAGCACTTACATGAAACGAGTTGGTGGTCTCAGGCCAGTAGCTACGTGTCTAAAATATACTTTACTTGTAACAGATCAGAGGATTTCCTAGTAAAAAGCCATTCTCCTGTCCATGGCCTGGGGCTTAACAGTTGTAACCTTCAGATTTCTAGAATCAGAACATCTAATCTTGGCAAAGACAGCTCGGCCCTCTTTTATTTCTAAAGCGAGCTAACTGAGGGTATGTCTATCATCGGCAGCAATTCCTTGCAGTCGAGGATGATTGTCTCCTTTGACTGCTTTATCTCTGCAGCCAAAGAGGACTGATGAGGCTGATCAAGGATCAGCAGATTTCTGCAACTCAGGCACATGTTTCTGGGCTCTGGATTTTGATTTGGTCCGCAACATGGTTTTTCTGCCACTCCTGCTTTTCTGTCTCCTGTTGTCATCATAAGGTTTCAAAGTACTGAGATCCTTGCAGCAGACTCTTCCTCCATTTAGTGAATGGAGGTGGTTCTGGGCAATAGTTCTCCATGAGTTAATGTTGATGTTACATTTTTTCAAGTCGGTCTTGAGGACGTCCTTGAAGTACTTTCTCTGCCCTCCTCTTGAGTGTACGCCTTAACTGAGCTGGGAGAATAAAACTTACTTCTGGAGTCTGGATGTCTAGATGATATAGCTGGCCCAGCGAAGTTGATGTTGAATGATTGTCCCCTTGATGCTCGTAGTGTTTACTTGTTCAGTAAGGTAGGGATCACAGCTGCTTCATAAACCATGAACTTGGTTTCAGATCTCGTGCTGTGATGTTTGAGCACCCATTTCCTCAGGCATCCGAAGGTTGCATTTTTAAGGCAGTATTGAATTTCTTGGATTCTGGAACCCAGCTTTCTGTGGTGCGGAAAATACGTAACATTCTCCAAACTCACACCATAAATCTGAATTCCAGACTTGGGGACTGTTCATTAAGAGCTTGTTCATGGAGGACCTTGACCTTCTGAGTTTTAAGCGTCAGTCCCGTTTTCTTGTATGCCTCGGTAAAGATGTCAGTGATTGCCTGAAGGTCTGCTTCCGAGTAAGTGCACACTGTAGCATCATCGGTGTATAGGTGATTGATGATTGAAGTCACGGTGGTCTTGGTTTTGGCTCAGAATCAGCTGAGATTAAGCAGTTTACCATCCATTTGGTAGTTTAGCTCCAAACCGACTGAAAGCGTGATGGTGGTCAGATGTCGCATGGCAGTGAGGAATATTGAGAAAAGTGTTGGAGCGATGACGCAGCCTTGCTTAACCCCATCTGACCTCCAAGGGATGTATTATAATCTGTTACTGAGAACTACCGCTTGCATACTGTCATGGCGCAAGCAAAGAATGGTGATGGATTTCTACCATTTGGGAAATTCGTATAACAGACATCCGTGCTTCGGAAGGATCCTCCACAGTGCTTCTTTGTTGACAGAGTTGAAGGCTTTCATGATGTCAAAGAAGGCCATGTAGAGAGGTTTAAGTTGTTCCTGGCATTTTTCCTGCAGCTGGCAAGCTGTGAAGATCATGTCAGTTGTGCCTCTTGATGCCCTAAACCAGGGGCAAGCAAAATACAGCCTGTGGGCCAAATCCAGTCCACCAATCACTTTCATTCAGCCCTCGGCACCTACCAACAAATTGTACCCCGCCCAGCCCTTCCACCCACGAGGGTGGGAGCAAAGTGCCCACATATACATATACCCCCAAACATACCCAGTTGCACCTCGCTTCCACCCTTGCGCGTGGAAGGGCCCGACTCGGCCAGCATGCAGCTTCCGGGCAGTGCTACTACTGCTGTTGCTGCTGCAGCAGCCCCCCGGGACCTGCTCCGCTTCCCTGGTCTGCTGGCTTCAGGCAGCAGGTAGGAAAGCAGTGGGGGTGGGGCTGCAGCTGGGCCAGAGTGTGGTACTAGGACTGGCGGCAGTGCAAAGCCTGCACTCAGCGGGTTGCGGCAGCGTGGATCTTGGGTGGGCAGCATATGGGTGTGAGGGGTAGTGGCGGGGTGTGAGGACCCCCCCCCCCCCCCCAGTGCATAGCCCTGGCAGGTGGTGGCAGCAGCAGCAGGTGGGGACATATAGGGTGCTCATGCCCGGTGCAGGTACCATCAGGATATGGCTCTGTCCAGTGCTGCACATCGCAGTGAGGGGCATAGCCTCCCCCGGGCAGTCTATATTGCCAGCGCTCCCTGCCACTCACATTTAGCCCCTGCACATGTCGGGCACAGGAGGGAAGCCCCAGGTACTGGAGCCGGCTCCAGCAAGATGTTGAATCATCTTCGTCTAGCCTTCCCACCATCTGTTCTTCATATTGTGGGGCCTCTGCCTTGGCTTGGTGCTTCAATTTCTTTTGGAGTTGATGTCATTCTGCCAAGCACAAAAGACCTTGCACTTGCAATCAATCAACTCCTTGGATCACCCAGTCATTCTAATCAAAGCAGTCTTGATGGTTCCTGGTAGAGAATCCAAGCATCTCTCCATAGGCACTGATGACAGTGGATCTGAAAGCACCCCAGGCACTGCCAGCATTCTCCCATTGCTGTTGACTGGAATTTGCCAGTCTTTCATTGAGGCACTGGTGAAAGAGGTCCTGCTTGATTGGTCCCTTGAGTCCTTTGACACGGATATTTCATTGGCATTGCTTTTGCTGCAGCATTTGTTTGGGAGCCTGTTTGAGTGACATAACCAAAAGATGAGTCAGTGTTTGGTCCAGCAATCATCAGCTCCTAGCATAGCTTGGATGATGTGGACATCTTTGCAATCCTGGGCATGAACAAGGGCGTAGCGCCAATCCAGTGCCAATGCTTAGATTGTAGGTGTTGGTGTCTCGTGCCTGTTTTTCTGGTGGAACAGGGCAGTGGTGATGGTGAGTTCATGTTCTACGCATTTGGTCAAGAGGAGGACGCCGCTGGAGTAGACCTTTCCCACTCCTTCTTTGCCAGTGGGTCCGTTCCAGAGGTTCAGGTCCCTTCCAACTCTGGCATTGAAATCGCCGAGCACAATAAGTCTGTCTCCCTCTGGAATGTCAGAAGGGACTTGGTCAAGGTTGATATAAAATTCCTCCTTGGTTTTGTGAGGGGTGTCAAAAGTTGAGGCATACATGCTGATGACAGTAACATATTGGCTCCCTGCCAATTTAAGATGGAGAGTCATGAGGTGCTTATTAATTTCAATAGAGACCTCATTGAGTAGGTTTATGAGTTTGTTCTGAATGGCAAAAGCCAACTCCATGAAGTCGGCATTCTCCTTCCTGTTTACCCTTCCAGAAGAGGGTATAGCTGCCTCCTTGTTCGTTGAGCTTCCCATCTCCTGCTCGCTGGGTCTCACTTAGTGCAGGGATGATGAATCTACTTGGCCAAGTTCTATGTAGCATAGAGATACCTGAGCTAGTTTTAACCTTGTCAGCTTGGATCCTGGAAGCATTCTAGCTCAGGCAATGTGCACAGCACACACAATTAATGTACATACCACACATACCTTTCCTGCCCAAATCAGCCCCTCAAGATAAGGCTGTGTGCTGTCAGCATTTCCACTAAGATCATGTGGCTGGGATGATCTACTTGGGGCTGGTCCTGCTTTGAGCAGGGGGTTGGATTAGATGTGACCTACTGAGGTCCCTTCCAACCCTAATTTTCTAGGATGTTATGTGTCAGTAACACAGCACTGCTGTAAAGCAAAAAGCTGGAAACAGTTGTAAAAAAGATAAGTTGAAGAAGGCTAAACCTTAAGGTGTTAATAGCTTTGCTGCTGTCTTGAATTACGCAATATTTGACAACAATAAATTGGTTTGGATACTGTTTGAAAGGTTTTGCTAAAGACCTTTTTTAATTTCCCTAAATTAAAAAAATACTCTCTTGGTGGTCTGAAAAATTGTTCAATTTCTGTCTCTGCACTTTTTTTTTCCCAGATCCTTCTCTTCTTGGCAGCTACAGACCTAAGAAAACTAAAGTAAGTACTGCAAAAAATATTGCATGTAAATTGCCTTGTGCTTTAGGGGAGCTGAGAACAGAAAGACTGCGTGTTATCCTGTTTTGAAGGTGATGAAATCGAAAATATAGCTTGTGTCTAGGGTTTTGATGCTATATAGGACATTATTTTGCACTGTTAAGGTCCGTTACATTTTTTTTTTACTATGAAAAGTGTTCTCAACGTTCGGTACAAGACTGGTGAGACTATGAAAATAAACTGTTGCTGAGTATTCATGATCTGCAGTTAGAAGGACTACTTTTCATTTATATTAAGGCTGCTTTACAACATCAGAGCTGTGGAAAGGCACCTTAAAATGGGTATAAAATTACATTTACAATCACTTTGAGAGAACTCCTCGCAGCCTCAGAGCACTGTAAAGTGGCACTGGTGTAACGGACAGATAAGCCAGCAATGCTTTATTTTTTTTGAAAAGTTACTGCTAGTTACTTCACATGTTCTCCTTTTAAAATCCTAGCTGCTTTGTATACAGAAAAGGATTCTTGGGTTCTTTCCCCCCCCCTGCTTCAGTTAGCTGCTTGTCCTGTGTTCTTAATTGGAGTGGAAAAGCTTCTTTATCACACCTACCTGACAGTTCTCCTTTCACATTTCTAACTGTAACACTTATTTTCTCTATACTTTGTAAGTTTTTTCTCTTTCCTGAAGCACTCTGGAAACTTTGCCAGCAGCTGTAGGCAGTCATTAATTTGTGTGTGTGTGTGCCCTGTTAGGGTCCCTAATAGTTGTCAAGAGTAACGATGTATAAAGGAGGAAGTAAAGTGAATTAAAAGGATAATCTTTTCATATGGGCTAAACACACACTTGTGTCTGTTTCTCCACTTTTACTGTGTAGGATTGCAATGTTATAGTAGCCTTACATGGTACCTAATATATTGTGCTGCCTCTGGATTGCTTCACAGTCATAAACGAAAAACTGGGAAGAGAACTTCCACTAAATATGTTTTTATAATGGACATTTTAATTAAAATCCATTTTTCTCAAATGAGGAAGAAGATATTAGCAGCAGTCATTGTTTGGAGCACACAGATAACACAGCTACAGATTAATTCATCACTCTCCTGATGCCCCAAAGCATTTCTGGTTCCAACAAAATAAAGGCAGAAGGGAATATACCTTTTCTGTTGCCAAAAATATTGTACAGCATTAAACTAGATGTAATTAGTATTGTGTGAACTAAGAGAACCTGAGAATTATTAATGGTGAAATGTAGCTGTTATGGGGAAATTGGTATTGAATTTAATAAGATGCTGTTTTGTCCAAGTGTGTTTAATCAGCAGACTCTACTGACTAAGACTCTAATTTTGTAACAAACATCAAATACATCTTTTAGATTTGTTGTGATGGGATATTTACACCCCACGCAGCAGCAGACCAGAAAGAGATATTGAAGAGCCTAATTACCTCCCCCAGCTTTGACCAAGCAGCCAATTATAAATAGCTGCTATAAAAGACTGCAGCTCAGGCAGCAAGGGGCAGCAGGTGAGGAGGCTGCCTTGGAGAGGCTTCATAGATACAGGTTGGGAGAAGCTGTGGAAAGGCTAATGTAGGGAGAAAGACAGTGAAGCAGGTAAGGCAGAAGTGGTAAGGGATGGACATTGAGGTCTTCTGCTTGTTAAGGGCGTGTCATGTAGACAAAACAGAGGCCCTAAATTGAAGTAGTGGGTTTTTAAATCCACCGCTTCAATTTAGGGCCCTTAAAACCCCCTTATTGTGCACACACCCTGCACTTACCTGCCTCTTCAGCGATGGGGAGTTGGGGGTGAACTGCCGGTGGGTGGAGCAGTCCCTGGGTTGCAGGGGAGGAGGGGGGCGGGGTGGTGCTTTCTTCAGTGGCAGCAGTGGCGGTCCCCCCCCTTCCCCCAGCAGCACCAGTCTGCAGGCACCTGGCTCGGGCAGTCCTGGGGGGCACTGCAGGTGCAGAGGGAAGCACTGGGCCCCCACGCAGCTCATGCATGTAGGCAGGCTCCGGGTGGGGGGAGGCGGGGATCAGGCTTGCTGCTTTTCTTGGGCAGAGTCTGCCTTCCCAGGCTGCCTGCAGAGCCGTGGAGCTGCATGGAGCCTGGTACTTCGCTCTGCAGCTGTAGGGGCAGTAAACTATAACTCGGAGGAGGAGTTTTAGTTTGCTGCACCCTAAGTCATTTAAGGTGCGTTACGTCGCTGAATTTCCTACAGTGACTGGAATTAATGTGCAATACGCCGCCGGGGCGTGCAAACACCGACACCATTAAAGTGGTGCAAAAATATTTAGCCCACTTTAAAGTATCGTGCGCACACACCCCTCGTTTCATCTACACGGCCCAGCACAGGATCCCTGGGCTGGAATGTAGAAGTGAGAGCTGGCCTTGTAGAAGAAGTAAGAACAACCCTAGAGGTAAAGAGACTTGGGCTATGGAGGTCTGCACCAGGCAGAGGGCCAAGAGTGGGCATACGACTCTCTGAACTTTGAGGTATGAGTTGGAACTTTGCTACCCTTAAGATGGGTGAGTCTCTGAGTTTTGCAGATAGAAAATATTATGGGGAACATACGGACTGCTTTTTTAGACCCAGCCATAAAAAGGTGCCAGGCACATTGCTGGAGCCCTTCAAAACTTTATTTGGATTAGCTCACGGTGCCAGGTGCAATCCTTGAAGCAAGGTTGGGAACCTAGGGTCTGGAGTGCATTAGTCACAAAGCAATAGAGTCATTTTCCTTTTCAATCCAGTAAATGTTAAATTATTTTTTACAGTAGCTCGGTTTCAGTGGGAGAGGAAGAGAACACCTGGCATATAGGGTGGTAGGGAGGGCTGTGTCCTGGCTAGTGGGAGATGGGGTCAGGCTGAAGAGGACATTGAACTATAATCACTCACTTCCTGCGTATAGGCAGACAAGGTTCTTTGGGGAAGTCTGATATCTTTTATTAAACCAACTTAAATAGTTGGAAAAATTCTTTCACGTCCTGAGTGCTCTCATCCCTGGGCTACTGCATAAGAGGTAGGTTCTTCCTCCATGAAAAGTGGGCCGTACTCAGTTCTCGGAAAGAACTAGCGTGTGCCTGACCTCTGGAGATAACCATGGCTCTCGGTGGATAGCGGGTCCATCATGCAACCTTGAGTGAGGTGCTCAAGTCTCAGAGCGGGGTGGGATTTAAGAGACAGCATTTCTTGGTGTTTTCTACTGGCTAACTCCAGGCAGTTCACTGCTCAGCTCTTTGGGATCCCACCCAGTATAGTATGATAGGAACATTCAACTTAAGCAGCAATTGATCTAAAACCATTCTCCTACATGATGGGGTAAAAGATAATCCTAGCGAGTAGGGAATTTCTTGTCTAGCTTGGGGAATTCTTTGAAATAGTTCCTATATGTGGGTACTTTAACTAGTTTAAGCCCTACAGCTGTTCCAAAAAAATGCATGGAAATGTTTGTAACGTTGGGAAGACTGTCGCTCACTCGTCACCTCCCACACATCCTCGTGTTTTGGCTGGAGTTTATTTGTTGAGACTAAAAGGCAAAGCATCGCCTTCAGACACCAACTCTAGGAAAGGTGAACATTTTGAAGTTGTGACTGAAGACTGGGGTTAGCGTGGAAAATATCTGGCAACCTTTAGTCATGATGGATGCTGCCGCTCCCATTGTCATGTAGCATATTTACTACAAAATTAGATTCTCTCTCCTACCCCCAATCCAATATGGGAAGGGAAGAAGCCCCTCCTCTTGGATTTGAGCAAAAATTGAGGGGGGAGGTTACACCTGTGGCTCCAAACCCTAACTTAGGGTTGAAGTTAGAACTGCAGCTGTTACCCCACAATCCTGCAGCCTCTGCTCCCTCTGCCCACACCTCAGCTGCCACCTCTTACTTATCTATCTCACCTCTGGCTCCAGCTGGAGCCCCACTCCAGTTTGGGGCACAGAGCACGTGCTGCCTTCAAGCCTTGCCCAGCTGCAGTTGCAATTCTAGCCCTGCCTATAGGGTGGCACCGGGACCAGGACTGGGGCTGGGCCTGGAGTTGTTGCCACTGCAACTGCTGCCGCGTGCTCGTGTAGAGCCAGAGGCAGCTTGTGCTCCATACCCTGGCCTGGAGCAAGGCCCCAGCCAAAGCCAAGTCAGAGGTGGTGGGGGAGGGGGACAGGTGCATGCATGCAGGGGGCACATGGTAGTGGGGCAAGTTGCAGGGTGTGAGTACAGGCACCATGGTGGAGCAAGTGGTAGTGGGGGCTGGTGCAGGGTACCATGGAGAGAGGCGGGTAGGTAGAGGGTGTGCAGCCATTGGGTGGAGAATGGCAGGCAGCAAAGGGGCAAGAGGTGGGGTGGGGCAAGGCACAGATGGCAAAAGTAAAGATCAGGCCGTTTGACTCCCACACTGCTGCTGCTTGTTCTGTTGCAGTGGTGGGGAGGATGAATTTAAGACGACCCTCCAAAAATTAGATTCTGTGCTTGGGAAATAATAAATATTCCATGTCTAGAATCTAATTATTGGAGATCCTCTTAAATTTGAAGTGGTCTTGGATTCAGGTAAATATGATACAGAAACATCTGGTACTAAGTGTCTTGTGTATTGCATATGGGTGACAGAACGGGCAACTTTGTATTCTTCCAAAAAATAACGCTCTTTCATTTTTTCTGCATTCAGAAAAAGTGGAAATTGTATGTCTCTCTCCCCTAGTAGTTTATGTAAAGATGTAGCCAAAACAGTTGGCTTCCTGTATACCATTCAGAATTATTCTCCTTTTTTTTTTCTCTTTGACAGGTAAGGTCTTCTCATGGGAAAGACCTTGATGACTTTTCTGACAGCTGTGATGAGCACCTCACATCGGGTACAGCTAGGCAGTTTCGTTTTTCTAGTTCCTTAATACGTTCCGCACCCTCCTCATTGCAGAAACATTCCTTAAGTTCTGTGCTAAACCGGTCTTCTCTTACGGAAAGGTAATGGTTCGCTTTCACTCTTCCTTTCTGATGTTTTAGAATAACTGATCATTAAAAATAGCAGTAAAGGTTGATTGTTTGGAGCTTGAAATGGATTCCCTGTCACATTGCGTGGCTATTTGAACTGTCATGGAGGGCTACATTTCTTAAACTTGTGGTGTCCATCTCCTTTTGAGTACATGAGTAGAAACCCAAGTGATTGAAGTCCCAGCTCATTGCAATACAAAAATTCTAGTGATGTGAATATTTCAGATAATTAACGTTATTTAGTCCAATGGTTTTGGTGCTGAATACCTGTGACAATACTTCTGTCAGTTGGCTAGTGTCTTGGAATATAGTCATTCACTAAAGACTGAAATGTCTGTCAATTTATTTATGCCTGCGGTGCAGTTAGAGGTGTAATTGCAGTGCATACGGCCTCTCATCAAACTAGCTTGGGCACCAATACGAGAAGTGGTGGTATGTCCCAGACTTCAGCTTGGACTGTTCAAGCCCTCAAATAATACTATGTATTTCTTCAGGTGCCTTGCCTATAGCAAAAGCTATACCACTACCTCTTGAAAGCTAGTCATACCCAAGTGAGGTAGGTAAAAACTGGCACAGATATATCTTCTGGTATTTGTGCTGTAAATGAACTTCCATTTGCACTCTAGACACGATCTGATGCAAATTACACCTCTTTTTAGCAACAGAAATTGGATTTTTTTAGCTTTCTTTAAAAAAATATTTTTTTTTACCTGTGAAAATTCAAGTTAATATTCCTATATGATCACCCTGTACTGGAAAACTTGCACCCACTTTTTGGACGTATAATACGATTAGCTAACAAAGATTATCACGTGTTACAGAGGGAAAGGATTTTTCTTTATCTTTGCACCTTGTTTGTGTATTAGATTAAATCATGCATGTGATTTAAGGAGATCTGTTATTTTACACTCTTTATTTTGTGCTGGTCTTCTTACTGGGGCAGAGAAAAACAATAAAAACACAACAAACTGACATTTTTAAAGTATATTTTAAAGTGTATGGAGTGTAGAATAGTGCTGTTGCTAGGGTCTCATATACCGTGTCAGCAAGTGATATGGAGTGATGTAATACGCATCTCTACCTGTTCTTTCGAAAACTTGTGTTTCATTTTACCAAACCATAATCCAAGCAGCTTTTTGCAGTCTTGTCAAATGATGTGTTTTCTCCTTATCAAAATGGGTATCCATAATGTTGTCATTAAACACAGTTGTTCCATTTTGATAATCAAGTTTTCTTAATGGTCACATTTTAAAAACACAACCTTTTGCAGAAAGCATGTTTCAAAAAAGAAAGCAGAGGGGCTTTCTGTTTGATCTGAAGTCAGTACTGCTGAAAGCACAAGACGTTTGTATGTATAGATAAGTACGTAGGGCTCAATCGTGGGGGTTTGATTGTCGTGGTCTCCAGTCTGTTTTGCATCACATCAACTGTAAGGAGTTTCCAGGCTCTCCCAGTGCTCATTAACTTAGAGCAACAAGAAAATTTGATTTTTTTTTCTTTTCTTTATAGTTGTGAAGTGAGTGTCCATCTTCACGGTTTTGTTTCCCCAGAGCCATATCATACAAGTTGCATGCTTGGCTCTTCAACTGCAGGGCCTTTCAACATTATATGAAAGGTGTGGGTTGTTGCAGAATTCCCTTTGTGACCTTCTTGGCCCTTTTTAATAGTCTCTGGTCTTCTCTGCCTGCTCACCAGAGAGGTCATAGAACAACCTATTTATTGTTGTGTTTACAGCCTTTTACTATTGTGTTGGCATAAGTGAATCATATCGTTAAGCCCAATAAAAGAGTTTGCTTATTATTTTTGTTAAGTTTTGTACTTTTGGCCGGGGGGGGGGTTAGCATTTAATTCACTTAGGGGCATCTCCAAGCCACAGACTGGTCTGCTTTCCTGGACAAGACCCAGTTTCAAGAATTGTCAGTGTTTGTAGCTAATTTCCTTTTCTGTTTTAGGGGAAGGTTGTTTGCCTACAGAGCACTCTCTAAAAGGTCAAAGTGCTTTGTTAGAATTTGCTTCTGCAGGAGTCTCCCATGGCGCACAAGCCTGGGTGATCTCCTGAAAAGCTATCCTGAATCATGAGTTATTTGCCATCTTAAGCCTTTCTTGCATCCTTCTTGATCCCTGCCAAGGCCCAAGTCCAGGCATCTTTCAGAAGCACTGCAGGCCCTTTCTGTTTGGACAGGCATTTAGCAACCGAAATTAGGCTGAGTTCTCTGCTTTATTTAGTTTTATTTATTATAGTTGGCCTTTAAAATTGTTTTGTTTCTCTTGCTATACAGCTTCCCTGAGCCTTTGTTAGGAAGGGTATCATATAAATCAACCTTGATGCAAGATATCAAGCTGAAATCACCATCTTTTAAAGGTATCCCATACTCAAACACTGAAATGGGTTCCACCAGCTAAAGAAAAAAGTTCTCTGGGTAGAACCCAGGAAACTACTTTCTCTGCAGGTTCAAAAGTCTGCAAAGCTGGTAAATACAGGCCTTCTCAGTTGTACAGGTTTCCCTTGCTTTATGCTGTGCATGTGTTCCTGGAAAACGGCGCATAACTTGAATTTGCATAAAGGAAATCCAATTTACAATGTAACAAACAGGGATATGTTCCAAGACCACCACTGTACTGACCCCCAGACCCAATTCTACCACTTCGACCAGACCATTTTGGTACTCTCCAACAGCAGACAGTACACACAAGCACAGGGCACTATCATAATGGGGCTGGCAACTACAGAAACACGCGTCACAGACAACGAGCAAGGAGAACAGATCCACACAGGAGACTATATTTCGGTGCTTGTCACTCCCACAATGCAGTGCACAAAGCAGCTGACTGGGTTTCCACCACACCAGTCGCAAAAGTGTGAATTTACCTTGCATATAAAGAATGTTTGGTATAAAAAAGGGTAATGGCATAAGAGCAAATTCACACATACAGAACTCGCATAAAGTGAGGGAAACCTGTATTGGAAGACTAATCTGTCTTTGGGGATGAGGAGGCATCCAGGAGGAGTGTAACCAAGAGATCAGGTAGATGTTTCTGTTCTGCACTTAACAGATGTGAAAATAATTTTTGGTTAATTATTTAAGTCTAAGAGTGTAGGGGAGATTTGGGTTGGTCTTACTCCTTCCTTCTGTTGGCTCTCATGCTCAAACTATGAAAAGGGTTTGTCTGCCTAGAGATGGGTGTTCAGTTAAACCTGTTTCACCACTGTCAGTTGAGGGTCCAATCCTGGTCCCACTTGTATTATGCAAGTTTTACTCTTGGCTTCAGGTATTTCCCCCAGGTTCTAGATTTTGAGGTTGTTGAAAGCTAGTCTGGTTATTCTTGAGTCGAGATATCTTGTCCCAGTAGAAGAATACGTTGGGATCTTACGGCCTTTCATTTGATGCTGCTAGGTTTCTAGGGCAAGAGTTTTGGGGAATACAGAGGTGCAGGGATCCTCCTGGGTAACGGAGTCCAGTTGCCTCCTGTGGCAGCCCCTATGTCATGCTATCCCTTTCATAAACTCTCTTCACTCCATCTTTAAAAGTAGCCAGGTGTGTAGTTTCTCCTAAATATTTATCAGAAGGCTCTTCTAGAACCTCACTGCTCTAATAGATAGGAACCTGCTTCTTATTCCCAACCTAAACTTACTCATTGCCAGTTTATACCCATTGGTCGGGGTGTCAACCTTCTCTTAGCTTGAATAGGTGTTTTTTTCCCCTTAGTTATACTTTGTATTTTAGTCGTATTCCCTGTAGCTGATGGCAGGAATCATATCCTCTCTCACCTTTCCATTTTCTAGATTAACAAATGCAGCTCCTTAGCACTAAACAAACCCAGCTTTTTCTTAAGAGAAGCTCCCCATTCCTTTGAGCACTTTAGCTAGTAGACCTTTTGTGCACCTGTTCCAGGTTGAGTTCATCTTCCTTGAACATGGGGAACCAGAACTGTATACAGTGCTCCAGATAAGGTCTCATCAGTGTTTTTACAGTGGCGTTAATACTTCCTAATTGCTATTCAAAATGGCTTGCCTGATGTATCCTAAGATTACATTTGCCTTTTACTTTGCTGTATCCTATTGGTGTCATACCCTTCTTGCCATCTACTGGTGAACCCAACTCATGTCCTTCAGTAGTTTCCAACTGGTAACCTCCTACCTTGTAGCAGAAGCTTCTTAGGACACAAGGTGTGTGGTCTTTTATGTTGTATAATTGAATTTCATCCCATTTGCATTTCTCCAGTTCCCAAGATCATCTTGCATTTTCTGTCTGCTGTCCTAGTCTTCTACATAACTTTTTATCACCATCAGATTTCATTAATTCCTACAACTTGTACCAGGGTGATTAACAAACTTACTTAAGATTGGCTCCAAGACTGTGGAAGTCTACTAGTGAAGTTCCCTCCATCCCAATACTTCCCTTTTCAAAACCACCTGATGCCATCTCTCCTTTAGTCACTTTCTTACCTGCCTGACACTTTCTCTACTGGTTCCCAACTTTTCCAGTTTAACTAATAACTCCCTATATTAGTATCAGCTTGTCTTAGCTGATTTGCTGAAGTGCAGGTGGCTGAGAGAGACTGCATTTCATTTGTGTAGAAAATCAGCTATCATGAGAGTCTGGCACAATCATCTACCCTTGGTAACTCCATGTTGCATTTTATCCTGTTCTGCATATACAATACCTCCATCTCTTTAATTATACTTCCCTTTGAAATATTTTTGAAAGCCTTACATACTATTGAGACCAGGCTAGGTGTCTGGATCTCTTTTCTCCATCCCCTCCAACCCCGCTTATTTCTTAAATCTTGGCATTGCATTTGCTATTTTCCAATCATATGGTAAAACTTGCAGTTTGGTAGGCCTGTAATCTGAAAATGGTGAAATGCAGAGACACTTCCACTCAGGTGAAATGCCAGTACATGAGGCTGTGTGGGCTTTTCTCTGATTTTGTTTGTTTGTTTTGTATTTATTTTTTTTCCCGTGGGAGGCAGGTTCATGTACAATTCCAGTTATTTTCAGTAGTTTAGAACACTTTGGATTTTGTCCAAGAAGATGGACCAATTTTAGACGATGACTTTGAGATGCTAGTTTTGTGAAGCAAGAGCAAAAGCATCTGCTTTATATAGATAAGTGTCTTTTATGCTTTGGGGAAGGGCATTTTCCTGTCTCTGATTTTATCAAAATTGTCCTTGGCAACCGCAGAGGTTTACCTTTCTGCTGTGTCTTCTTACTGTGTTCCTGTAAAAAGGAGTTCTGTCTTTGTCTGTTCCCAGGTGAAATCATTTTTAAAAAGCCTTGCAAACTTGTGTCCTCCCATTTAGGATCTTCCTGATTTTGGGGATTTGAGCTGGTTGTGGTAGAAGGGTGTTTGAGGTTGTGCTGTCTGCATCACTTTCCAGTGAATTTCACACTTTTTTGCATCATTTCCTTCAGCCAGGAGAGTCACTGGGTTTGATCATCAGCCAGCTTTTACTGCATTTCACAAAGACCACTGAGTACGTAAGCCTCTCCCCAAATTCACAATAAATGTATATATGATTTTTCATCTCAGTAAGCTGCTATCTCTAATCACCCTTTTTTGCAAGTCCCACATGTGCGTGGGGAAGGTGAACGTGAACATGTTGGATATCAGGAGCCATTGGTTTCCTCTCAAATGAAACGAAATCTGCTGAGTTCAGACAGTGTGCGCCCTTTGGAGAGAAATGCCCCAGGATCACCTGTCTTAGCTCAGAGGCTGTCAAAATGGATAGATTAGGTTATAAACAATGGGATGTTTCTGTGCCAGCATATTCGGGGTGCATTCAAACAGGGGGATGGGAAGTAATGACTTGCCAAGAATGAGCTGTCCTCATTATCTATTGCCTACCGTATACATATATGGTGAACCCCTACTTGTAATTTGGAGTTCAGTCTCTCTGAGCAGGTGCTGCTTTGAAAACAGCCATCCTGTGCTTCAGAGCCCAGCTCTAGAAATGGTTGCTGGTGACGGAGAGGAACTGAAGGTGTTTAGAAAGAGCAAAGAATCATTATCTTCTAATTATGGCATTAGACATTTGGGAAGGTGGGAATTTGGGATGCTCCTGCTGGCCTAATTCTGCTTTATGTTTTTGACTGTCATGCTATAACCCTTAGGCCCTGTCTCTACTTTAGTTTTGCTGCTTTAAACCTTTCAAACATCATTAAAAGGTCACCATACTAGGTATGGATGTAATTATACCAGTTAAACTGGGTTTATACAAGCATGCTCAATTTGAAAACAGGAGTGAAATACTAATATGCCTTATAAAGCACCCTTATGGTGGCATGGCCATATCAGCAGTAAGGCTTCCATTGCCGTCACTACGTCAAAAAAAATTCATGCCACTTACTTGCTGTTTAGTGAAACTCTTCAGAATAGACTAGCCTTTCCAGTATGCTTCTTTGTAGGCAATAGATAACGAGGACAGCTTATTCTTGGCAAGTCATCACTTCATATCCTTTAAATGGGAATAACATTACTTCCCTTAACTATCATAAGCATTGCACAGGTGCCTGCACAGATGCAGTCTCCAAGTTCTTTCCGTTTTAGGATTTGCGTTTTCTTGAAGATCTCTCCTGTTATGTGGGAAAGTTCTCAAAGATTCTTTTAGCTGCTTCCCTGGCTATATTCATCTAAAAATACATGTCTTTTTTTCCTTCTTGTCTTGCAATAGTGGTATGCTTTCCAATTGTGAATCTGGTACTACAGGACTCTATTGATTTTTGTCCTGTGATAGTCTGTCCTTGTATGTAGTTTTTGCTCAGCATGAAGGCTCTGTCTTTTGAAGCTGATAAATTCTTCATGGAAGCTACATGCCCACAGTTGCCCACAGTTGTGCGAGGCGTGATGGGAGAGGAAGTGGTCATATGAGTAGTTGCAAAGGTTCAGCAGTAAGCTTTTGCGTTAGCTCTGCTGATAGAAGATGTATTAGGATTTCATGCTGATATGTGATATTAGCATTTCTTGCTATGTGCAAGTGAGTGATTGGGTTGTCTGACATTTGAAAATATCTATTTATTACAACTCTCAAACTCTGTAAGCTACTGCTTAAATAGAGTACATGGAGAGAGAGAGAGAGCAAGCTTCTGTTTGAATTTCTAATGGACTGTTTTATCTTGATGGGTGTATGAAAATTATATTCATTTGTAGTATAAGATCAAGACTGCACTCGATTCCTATTTCGCACAAAGGTAGATGTCATCTGTTTACGTGACTTAAAAAAAAATCTGTATCTCATAAAGGGAAATGAATGACTTTAGTCACATTACAAGGGAAAACAGTTTTGTTTTTGTTGACGGTACTCGGCATCATATCTGTAAAATTAATCACAAGAAGTTCTCTGATTGATCTGGCTTTTCTAGGTCACTGAGCTATACTTCCAAAGTGTTTATACAATCTATTGGAATCAATAAACAATTTAAACTGATGTAACTGCAGAATGTTTGCAAGTCCCAAGGAAAATTGGATGTATGACAAAGAATACAGCGGCAGAAGTTTATTTCATTTACCAGGGCAAACAGTCACTGAAATGAAATGACTTTTTCCTCCGACGTTGTAATAGAATACTGACACCTTAATCACATAAATAAGTAGCTGGTGGCTTTAAAACACATTATTAGTGGGTTTAGGCAAATGCAGTTCCTTTTATTTATAGTTTAAGCAACTGTGCTCTAAAACCTATTTTATTAAACAAAATCTCTAATAGGAGTTAGCACATCATAAAATGGTTTCAATTTAGCTGATGGGTGTTGCATTTCAGGCATCATTTTATTTTAGGATGAATTTTGGTGGGTGTAAATATTAACATTATGACTTAAAATGTGGATTAGACTTTATAGTTATTATTAAAATTAGTAAAGATACAAGCAAAACTAATTAAAAAGGAGCTGATGCTGTTTTTAATCATATTTAAGGTTTTGATTTTTGTAAATTAAGTTCACAGCTTATGTGATTGGCAAATATTTCTTATACCACAGTGCACACTAGTGGTTCCTTCAGTAAAGTCACTGAAGAAATGTATATAATTTTTGAACTAAGTACTTACATTTTCTGCTGCGATACACAGGCACATCTCAGATGAATGAGTACAATAGCAAGTTTGATTACATCTTTTTCCACGACAGAGCAGCTGAATCCCAAAGTGTATTTATAAACATAAGATCAGCAATAGGGCTTTGAAAGCCAACACATGCTTTTCAGAAGCTATTTCCTGTTTCAAAAAAGCAGACATTGTAGATGATGGGAACATGTTCCAACCTCTTTCTAGCATCAATAACATGCAAATACGAAGAATTGCAGGAGCTGTATAAATGAGACAAAGGGCTACTCTTCTGAGAGTTTACATTTCATTTGTGCAAATGGGAAATGGCACACTTGAATTGCTAGCTAAATACACAATTTACATGCACACAATTCAGCAGTTGTTCCCTTAATGCAAGGCTTTGTAAATGATAAGAGGAAGCTTAAAGATCATCATATCCACACTGCCCTTCTGTATTGTTTCACTTCTGCCTCATCTGGTTCACTTTACATTGACCATTTCAGCGGAGCTACAGGTGTCTAGCAATTTGTTTGACAACAATAAATTGTAGCACAGCACATCACTTACTCTATAAAGGAAATAGAGCCTCCACTGGCTCGCTCAATTTTTGTAGACCTCTATCCATTATTACAACGGTTTGCTGACTTTTCTTCTAAGAAAGAGTAAACTATTTTGCTACCTAAGTTTTCAGTGTTCAAACCTGCAGAAGAATGGAATAAAATGAGCTGCTACTACCCACTGCTGGGCTCTAAATTAACTCTAACAATTCAAGAAAGTGACATTGGTGCTGTTGTATCCAGCGTAATGAAAACCACAGTTGGATGTGTCGGGATGGTCAAAAAAAACCCCAAACTTAAACTATGTGAAAGTTGAGCTATTGAAAATATGCCACTATGAAAAAAATCAGTGATGACCTTCAGTTGAAATACTGTCAGTCTTGAGCCCCCCTCTTTCAAAGCAATGATAGGTGGAGGGTGTCAGAACTGGATAGCAAAATCAGTGATTAGATGGGCAGAAATATTCTGTAGAAGGATAGACTGAAAAAATTGGGACAGTTCAGAAAAGAAATTTTATGGTGATATAACAAAGCGAATAACTTTAGAACAGGTAAATTACATTCTGGGATAGGAGGAAAGGACAGTAACCCTGCCCTGAGAAATAACAGGATAACATACCTGTTGTTGAAGTTTCTTAATTAGAAGTTAGTTGTTCTCTGAGACGTGAGTGTAATTCATGCCCGAGGCTTTATGTATTCCAAAAATCCTATCTACCCATCATCAATTCTAGTTTACCTACTTGCAAAAGCTTTGCGAGGAACAAAAGAGTAGTCATTTTTCCTTTTATCTGTCTTGCAACTAAAACTAGTCAATCCAAAATAATAGGCAGTGCTACCAGCTGTGCCTACAATTATTAAGGGTAACTGATACTTTCCTTTATAACATTGGGGTTTTTTGCTTGCTTGGAACTTCGCAAGCTGCTCATTTTGGGATGAAATGTTTCTTGCTGAATGTCTGCTTCAGACTGACTGAAATTTCAGCCCAGCTAATTCAGCTCTTTAGAAAAATTGAAAAATACGGGGTGGGGACATGTGCTTGTTTTCTGCCCCTATAAAAAATGATGGTAAGTTTTCTTTTCCTTGAAAAGCTCTGGTACCTCCATTCTTTGGAGCAGGGTTTTGAATTTTGGCAGGGCGTATCAGGGGTGTGACATGTGCTGTCCCTAAGATCACCTGCCAAATTTGGCCATATTTAGTCTTTTTTTTTTTTTTTTTTTAAACGACACTTTGCACATGCTCAGTGACGTCTAATATTTGTAGCAGCTAAAATCTGAAGATGTATACCCCCAGTGAGAATGCACCTTTCCCTCACAGACTCTTCCTCCTAATCCACCTTCAGGGAGCCATGGAGCCTAGAAGAAAAAGCTGTCCGATTGAAATGCAGAGGACAAAAGCTAGGAGAAGGAAAGGAGTAGGTTAAGATGAGTGAGACTGGGGTTGGAGGTGAGAGAAGAGGCTAGGGCTGAGTGGGAGGGAAGACTGGCTGGGAAATGGAGTTGGAGCTGAGAACCAGGCGGCCGTAGGTAAGGATCATTGAGATTAGATGATGACCCAGGAGATGGTGAATTGAGAAGGGCCTGGTAAGCAGACTGGGACCAGGAACTGGTGTTTGCGGGGTGCAGAAGCTTCAGTTGTGACAAGAGTGAGGGTTACAGGGAGAGACCTGAGAGTGGCTAGGCAGAGAGACTAGGACAAGGGATCGGGAATGATGGAGACAGATTGGATGAGGTGTCAGCATTGGGAAGGATGAGCATTGGGGGATGCTTTTTTAAAAACCTGAGTTACCACTCTCAAATGGCTCATGCCTCTCTGAACTGGTTAGTCTCAAAGGGCCTTGTTACTTGGTAATTTTGGGTGGCTCCTGGACCTCTTAACCCCTGGATTGTCTGCACATTACCACCTTAAAGTGGTTTTAAGCACTCATTATGCGGCTTAAAGTTACGCCACTCCAGGACAAGTTTATCATGCACACAAGCCAACTCCTGTTCAATTAGGATATGGCCACCCCCCAGTTGTGCCACTCAAATTGAAGTCCTCCAGTATCCCAGGATCTCTCATGCCACCACCTGTAGAACAGGGATAGAAGACCGTTCTGGCTCGCCAGCATCCTAGTGGCAACTCATAGCTATGCCTCCTAGTCTTGCCCCAGCTCACCAGGCCTCTAGTGGCAACTCATCTGTGCAAATGGGGGGCAGTCAAAAGGTTTCTAGATTCTGGGTGTGACTGCTCCAGACTCCAAGCTAACACTAACACCAACATTTGTGTGGCTCACGGCGTAAGGTGTAACAAGGCCCTAAGGTATCATCCTGCCCTACTGACTTCATCAAATTAACATGGCTACCTCTCTCAAACAGGGGGTGTTAGAACTATATTACGAACACATTACATTTTGCAAGCTAAGTATCAAAGCCAGGATATGGAAGAAGTAAGGTTATTTGTGTAATCTTAACTTGGCCCCTTTTCCTACAATACCATTGCTACCTGCAACTTTAATACGTTCTTTAATGCAATTTTGCACGTGGTAAAATGAGTAGGTAAGCAACAGAGAATAAATGAGTAAAATCTCGAAATCTTATTTGCCTCCCTTCATGATCTGAGCATAACTATTAATATGAAAAGTTAACTGCCAACTTCTGAATGCATGGCGAAAAGATAAAATTGTAATCTAATTTTTAATTACCTTTTTGAGTAAACTGGAACAAATGTGCTGCATGTCATGAAAGAACGCAATCCCAACAGTTGCTTTTGTGTTAACAAATGGGCAATTTAAAAAACAAATCAGGGAATAAACACTGCTGTACAGTGGAGTATGTGATCTTGCAGTTTCATAAACTATTTTGTAACCTCCATAGATTATTTTAATTTGCATAAATTGGGGTTTATTCACCTGTTGAGCCCTTCCTGTGGAAAAGATTTCATGTGTGCAGTGCCTCATTTAAGAAGATGAAATGAAATGCCATTTTTGAGAATGGAATAATTGCATAGGATTCATATTCCACAGGGATAATACAAGGATTGCATATAAAATGGTACAGTAACAGAGCAACACAGAGCAAACGCTGATAACTTGTGTGTGCACCATTTGAGTTGTGCATATCTGTTCATCATATGCCCCTTTGAAATGTTTCCTTAGCCAACTCACAAAGGAAAAAGAGACCTAGATATCTTGACCTTTCATGGGCCCTAAATAAAAGGGGAATAAAATGGATTTCCTGCTTTAAAAACTTCAGAACAAAAAGTCTGCTCCTTTTTAATAAAGATATATTTTTATTTATTTATTTATTTTCCCTTCCTCCTACAGATTTAACTCTGATTGGTCTACACCTGCAAATGGAGAAGAGATCCATAAAAGAGTGAAAAATATTTTAAGAACGCACAGTGCTAGGCAAAAGCTGACTTTTGTAAGTTTTTTAATATCCCAAACTAAAAGCCTCCCCTTTCCCCATGTCCCACAAAACATATACACGGGGGCAGATGTGCTTATATTCAAGGCTTTATTAATATATTTCTCTTCCGTGGACTCTGAAACTTGATTCTGCACACAGCTGAGCAATGTCACATGCAACGAGTTGCATCGTTGGTGGACAGGTGGTATGGGTAGCATTCTTGCGGAGCATCAAGGGGTGGTTAATCTTTACATTTGTCTCCTGTCTCCAATTTAAGAAAAAAAAAGCCTCATAGAAGTGTGTTATGTGGCTACAGAAAGTCAAAGGCTTAACTTCTGTGTAGCTTTATCTCAGCAGCTGGTTGTGTCCAGCTGTTAATATTATTTCTCAAATGCACACTTTTTTGTTAATTACCTGGCTTTCTGTGAATAGTGGCAGAAGAAAGAACTCTATCAAATTAAATCATGTCCTGTATCAGACTGTTACATCCTTCTGCCTGTTTGAACTTCATAGTGTTTGCAGTCAGATAAATGACCTCATTCTCTTCCCGTGTGTCCGAGTCCTTGAAATGTAGGCCAGTAATTCTTTTTTAAAAGTTAAGCTTCCAAGTCCATTAAAGTGATTCTGCTCTGGAGAGTGACTTTGTAAAATTGGCATCAAGAGGTTCCATACTTGTGTGTTACTGTCTCCAGAGGTCAGTACATTTACAAATAAAAATTTTATTCCAACTCAACCCAGAATCTGAGCGTCAGTCTGGGCTCACCTGGAATGCGCTTCCTCAACACAAATTCTGTTGTTGAAACTCGATTAACAAATCAGTTACATCAGACTACAGTCCATGGTTATGCTATCTTTTTAGAATGATTAGGAGTAAATGTAGTCAAACACTTTAATTGGAGAAATGAGTAGATTCATGAATTGTGATGATGCTTATTTGCCTATAATAAGTGTGTGTGCGTGCAAGTTTGTACGTGCTGTTTAAATCCATAGAACTCAAAGGACTTAACAAAAGAGCTAATGATGAAACGATGTTTAGCCCTTTTAGAGATGGATAAATTGAGGCATGCAGTGGTGAACTGAGTTTCTTTGGGTCATCCAGTAGGTCAGTGGGAGAGATAAGGATTGAAACAGCCTCCTGACTCATACAGCTGCCTTATCCAAAGACAGGAAAAGGCCATTTCTGCTTAGCACTTTCTGGAGAACCACACTATCAGCCAACTGGCAATGTACCTGAGCGGTCTTTTTAAAGCACTTTTCATCTCAGCGCAATTTGGTACCTTCTAAAAGCCAAAATAAGTTACCCAAAGCACAGTAAATTTTGTGCCTTATATCTTTTCTTTATTTAGATATTATGCCCTTTATGGGAAGGACTAATCTTTTTGTTCTGTAGTTATGCAGTTTCTAGCATAGTCATGTCCTAGACCATGACTAGGGAGTGCTGCACTTATACAAAACAAAGTTAATGTGCTATAATCACTAAATACTTTCACTATGATCTGTTTATTCTGGTAATTCCCCTTTTTATTATCCACACTTGCATGGGTTGATGCTGAGGATGCAGATATTTTTGTTTTGGAGATCTCCTGTCTTTGAACATGCCCCCTCACTACGTTCTACTGCAACTTCTATCTAATTTTGTTTCCTGTTGCCCAGTCTAAATTTGTACCTCCGTTCATGCTGTCCATGTGCTTTACATCTGGTATTTCAAGCCCTCTGCAGTCCACCCGAAATCTGTGTCTGCTCTGTGAAATGTTTCATCTTGGTGCCCTCTACCCACTCTTTTGTATGTTGTACTATATACCACCTGCTATGACTTTAGTCTCCTGGATTGGTATGTGCATTGTGCCTTACTGTAAAGAATTATTAATGCTGTATATAACTTGCTTACACAAAGGGACGAGATAAAATTTTCACTGATCAGCTTTCTACCGTATTTGTGAAGCTCTGTGACTTCTTGTGGAACAAGAACAAAAAGTGTGACTTACAAAATTACTAATCTAAAAGCTAATTCACAGAAGTAAGTGTTTGTTTCTTTGCAAATAAAAGACGTGTACTCTGGAACCTCATCAGATTTATACATTTTTAGTTTAAATCTGTGCGTTACAGGTTATACTTATGTTTGTTCCAATCTATTCACATGTGAAATATTAATTTCTTTTTCCATCCTTGGTTATTTTTTTTTTAATTATCGGAGTGCTCTTGTGCCTGTTAAGATGATTGGATCTGTACATACTGTTCCTTTCCTAAATTGGTACACAAACTTTATGACCTTATCTGAACTGCAGCCTGTTAAATACAAGGCACTCATCACATTTTTTCTGTGTTGTAAATGCTCCAAAGTAGGTTCAACTCATATCAGAGACTCCTTTGATGTTTCAGTGAACTTGGAATGGCAAATTGAATTTGATGTTGGTTCAGCACCTGCATGTAATGCAAGTTTGCACAGCCTGAATGAGCTTCAATTGTCCCTGACTACTTCACCTGAACACCAGACCACGACTCTAAGATAAAAGGATTTATTAGTTCATTAAGAGAGCCTGATGGTTGGCTATATTGTCTTCCCATATAGCCATAAATGGCTTTTAACTGTTAAAGATGGAATTGGGGACGTGCAGATCCTGCATAGTCGGGTTTTCCACCGGCATTTCCTTTAAAAGTTGTCACTTAAAACCAAAGCCTCATGCCTCTCAAAATGGATACCGTCTCTTACTATCAGCTGGAACAATCTCTACTTACAAACTCATCCAGATTTGTACTGTATTGGCTGGAGCAAACGTGGCCAGTTCTGTTGAATGGATGGGCTAGTACAGGACAGGGTTAGCTATTGAAAGACATATTTGTCTGACTCCTCTCCTTCTGAAAAAGACTTCCATCAAGGTGGTCGTGGGATCGACTGGGAACAAGCAGCTGGATATCAAGCAGGGCATGATGTCCAGATGTTGTAACATAATTTACTGACTGGCTTTCAGATAAAATATTTGGGTTTCTAGCCTCTTTTGTTTGTAGCCCCAGTACATTTGATCAACTTTGAAATAAAGAAGCTTTGTAGTGGGTAGCAAGTATTAGATTAGCATCTGAAGCACCAGTCAAGCATCAGGACCCCTGTTGTATTTGGTGCAGTAAAAAGCACAGCAATTATTCATATTTCCCCAGGGGGCTCAGAATCCAGGATATGATATGTTACAACAGGTATATAAGGTGAACAGGGTAGAGAAGAGCAGGGAGAAGGAAATAGTAAAGTGACTGATCAGTTTTAGGGCTGTGCGAAATTTCGCCAACCATTTGGTTTTGACACGGTTTCGACTTATTTCGAGGTTGAAACAGTAAAATCGAAGCGAAACAAAAGCCATCAAAACAAAGCGAGGCTAGTCAAAATGTTTTGACCATAGCGTTGGGGATGGGAAGGCAGTCAAGCTGGCCTGACTTCCCATCCCCTGCGCAAGATCCGGCAGAGGGTGGGGAGTCAGCGCAGCTGAGTTGACTCTCCATCCCCGGTGCTACATCGCGCCGGGGCGGGGAGTCAGCCCGGCTGGATTGATTCCCTATCCCCTGCGCTAGCTCGTGCTGGGGGCGGGAGTCAGCCCAGCTGAGCTGACTTCCCACCCCCAGCATGATCTAGCACCAGGGATGAAAGTCCACCCAGCTTGGCTGACTCCTGCCCCCGGCGCAATCTAGCATCAGGGATGGGGAGTCAACCCAGCTGACCCCCCGTCCCCAGCAGAACATCAAAACAGCGTCAAAACAGTCTTTCTGTTTTGACGGAACGGAACAGCTGTTTCGGATCGAACTGAAATTCAAAATGGAATTCTGTTCCGCCGAAACTCAAGGTGAAACAGAACAGTGCCGTTTCGCACAGCCCTAATCAGTATGCTGTAAAAAAGATGCCATTGCTCAAGTTGGCATTCCCTTTCAGAGTTTTGTTCATTTAAGGAAGCAGACGATGCCTTTTTAGTCTACATTTATGCCTTTTATTCTAGAGAGCATGTGCCTATCTGCCTTGCTGAATAGCCATCACCTCTGAGTCCCTATGCAGAATAGCCCCATTGCATGCTTGCTATTTCTTCTCTGCAGTGACCAGGACTGTGAAGAGCGTGCCAAAGGTAGTCACTCAAGCTCTGCCTTGTAATGTGCAGCCAGCGTCTTCCTGTGTGCATCTGAGTCACGTTCTTCTGCTTTTCAGAATTTAATTTGCCTCCGACAATCATTTCAGCATTTATTTACTACTGTGCCACTTTTCTCCTGCTTTGTGCTTTATAGTATGTGACTGCTCTTTGCAGAGTTTGCTTTCCTGTTTACAAACACACCCTTATTACCTTATAATTCACCACTATAAATTGCGATAACTTTTATTCTACCTGGAGCCTTAGGCTCAACTTGTTCCATTTTTTTCTTGTCTTCTTTTTTAATGTGTATATTCATTGTCCCATCTCCTAGTTTTGTATCATCAACAAACTTGATTATTTTTACTGCCTGATCTTTTTTTTGGAGATAATAGGTGAAGGGTTTTTGTTTACCAGTCATTGCAGCAATTGGCTTTGATTCCAAGCAGTCCTCTGTCTTCATCTCTTAACACTGTCTGCACCATACCCATAGAGTATGCATGGTTAAATAAGGGATGAGATTCCTACGTATTTGTCCTTGTTGTGCCACTGACTTATTCAAAATGGATGTTAGGCTATGCACCTATGACAGAGGGGAGCTGAACAGTGGTTGATGTCTGTAAGGTACTTAGGAGTGAAGACACCTATATAATTATTCTTAAAATCATCACTGAAGTGACTGTGTCCATCCTCTTTGCCATAAAGTCAGGTGAACTAACAGTGTACCCTTTTTCCTTACCTTGCATACCAGAATGAAAAACCTTTGACCTCTAAAAATACTGTTTACTGATAAAATGTATTCCGTGAATAACACAGGCATATTATAATGATATAATGAATATTAATTGGTGTTTCTCTTATGTAAGCTATGGATATAATGCTGCTGTCGGCATGTTTTGTAGGACTCACCCATGCACCTATGTAAGCAAGCATTAGTGGCTGGTGTTGTCTGCACAGGCCCTTCCTTGGATGTCCAATGCCTAGAAATTAGTTTCAGTGTATGATCTAAAAATGATTAGATGAGCGTATTATCTGCAAATGATTAGATGAGTTCTAGTGGATTTAATTAAAGTGATCATGAGTGGTATTTGGTTCATTACACCTTTTCCTCCCCCAAGAATTGCAAGTATTTTAACAGTCTGCTAAATGGAAAGAGTTGAGTGAGTGTGGGTGTGCGTGTGCACGCATTCACACATGTGCCATATGTAATGGGATCTTTAATCAGGGTAATGGGAGTTTGATTTCTGACTTGTTTGGTTTAATTTTTTCTTTAGGATGAGAGTAACTCATCAAAAGAAGGCTCGAATAAGACAAAAGGAAGCTCGTTTAGGGACTCATGTAAAGACTCCTCATTGGGCAGCAATCTCCAGAGCAGGTATGAAATCTGTCTGATGAAAGGCATGGAACTAGCCTATGTATCTCACTACCGTGAAATCTATCTGCAAAATTTATGCCTGCCTAAATTCATCTTCTATATTAAACTGTGAGATACTTTGGAAAATACCCACGCTTCTCTGCAAGTTAGTTCTACAAAGCTTTGCACCTAAAAGCAAAATACAGCTAATTATCGTTGTGTCTCTCGTAACGCTGTGATTGACACAGTGTCAGCGCAGCTTTCGTAAATCCCCAATTTCAGGATTTTATTGGTCATAAAAAATAAACCTGGGGTGCTACCTTAAATTTCGTCATCTCAGAGGGTAAATGTAATTTTTTTATTTTTAATTAATACGTGTCTGTCATAGATTGTAGAAATATAAAAATGAATTGTGGTTTATTTAGTAGCTTGGAATTTTTTTTCAGGCACGTTCCTGAAAAACCTTTTCCCTTAACGATCAAGTGTATTCCATGTTTCATCCATCCATGGTAGTGTAGATAAACAGAGTAGCCCACCGTTTAGTTTGTGTTACAGATGATGCCCTAAACTTCAGGTCCTTTCTGGCTGTCCAAGTATTCTCTAGCACTGTTCGTGTGCATAGAGTCAGGCTCTCATATCCTTACTCTAAGTGCACTGGCTGATTGCAACTGCAGAATTGTAGAGGTGATTACAGTTCAGTGGCACTCTGTGTGTCTATATTTAGCAGTTCATAAAACATTCTCTAAAAAGAATGAAAGGCACTTCATACATGTAAAACATTAAGCGTATATGCCTTTCCTTTTTGTTTTGAAGTATACTGAAAATGCATTGTGACCCTTAGCTGGATTTGACCTAAAAGAATTGTCAAAGTGTAGCAAAATACAGCAGAAGCTTTCATAATGACAAGAATGACCTTTGCATACACTAACAAAAGAAGTTCCTCATATTGTGTAGTCTACTGGCTTTAAAACTATGAGTATAATTTTAAAAGCCATTTTTAGTCCTGGAAATTGGGGTATAGCTATATCTAAGGAAGCCAGTAAAAAAATCTTACCTTCTTGTGACGCAAAGCACTGATTCATCCAGGTTTCAGAGCTACTTAAGTTGCTGGTAACATCCCTATACCTATTGTCCTCTCCTTTATTCTGTGAGTGTCCTGTTTGCTCCTTCCCTTTTTGTCCTTATAGCTGCAGCAAACAAAGTGTGTTGTGTATGAGTTTGTTTTGAAGCAGCTTTGGGACTTTGAGATTGGTGCTGAACCTTCAGCCCATGAATAAAAGAAGCAACATATCCTAATACTACAGCAGCAAGAAATGATCGGATAGGAAATGTGGCACTGAGTTGGGGAAAGTACTGTACCTCAGGGTTAGATGCTGGCAGCACTAATCCCACTCCACAAATGGGGGAGATATGTAAGAAGTCAAGGCCAGCCTGACTGCTCAGTTTTTGCCACAGTGTACAAAAGCAGGGTACAAGGACAGAGACAGAGTTCAAGGAAGGACATAGTCCTGACGACCAAATGTTGGCAGTAAAGTAGATGATTGAAAACCACTGGGAGTATGGAAAAGGTCCGTGTTTTGTGAAATATTTAGCATATGACTCACTCTAAGAAGAACGTCTGGGACTCCTAAAGGAGATGTATGAGGGAACAAAGGCATATGACAGGTATTTCAGAGTGGGGAGTTGCGTGCAAAAATCCTGCTGTTAATATGATTTGTGTGTGTAATTCCCAGATCACTTAGCTCAGATTGTCAGGATGGTTTCCGGTTAAGACAAGCAACTGACTTTTCTCTAACATGACTGTCTTTTTGTCCAGACCGATGCTGAATATCTCATGAGCAAGGAATGACTAATGGAAACACACCAAAAATAGTGAACCGATCAAGGTTTTACATCCTTTATCTTCACTGCAGTATAGAGTTTGCAGGCATTACTGTTGTTCTTCAGGAGTTGATCTGTGTCCCCTCATAGGGCACGCGCAGACAAGCGTGCACATGCGTTTCCCTCGGAACAAATAGCAGCAGCAGCAGCAGCACGTAGTTTTGCCACGCTGCTTGTCCCTGGGGAACGCACCTGCATGTGCTGTCTGACACAAGGCAAGTTGCCCTGGGTGGGGTAGGGGAGGCTGGGGCCTGCACCTTGGTAAGCCCCAGCAGCTTTACCTGGGGTCCTGGGAGCCTCCCACGGCTCCAGCAGTGGTGATCTGGGCATGTGGAGCATGGTCAGGCTCCAGATTTGGGCCGCACACATTGCCGCTACATGCACCACCCCTCTTTCCTTTCTACTGGGTTTTTTTTTGTTTTGACACTAGGATCTCCTGGTGTCACAAAAAACCCTTTGTGCTGGAAATTAGCAGCTCAGCGGCTGTATGCATAATATCGCATAATGCAGCAACATGTCCATAACGATCTTTTGATGCGGGCGCATAAGGACCTGGGGTTTCTTTGGCTCAGGCTTTTCTTGGTAGCTGGAATTGCTGGAACTGGACTCTGTAAATAAGGAAGTAAAACTGCTGGAAATGTAATCCAGGAAAATAAAGGTTGAATTTTCAAGTAATATATATGGGCTAGACCACTGGTAGGCAACCCGTGGTGCAGGTGCCAGAGCGTGGCATGCAAAGGCGTTTTGCTTGGCATGCGTGCCTCGGTGGATGTGGGGGAAGGGGCTGGGCTGCACTGTCACTACAAGAATTGGGCCCCTTGTGGCTCCCCTGTCATCCACCCTTGGCATGCCAGCATCTTACAAGTTGAGGTTAGAGGAGGGTTTGGCACTCTGCCCAAAAATTTTGCCCACCCATTGGCTAGACTGTGGCTTCTCTTGTGGAAGCTGGGTAATATTATCAGGTGTGAAAAGGAGAGAAAACAAATCTAATATTTAGACCTAGCTCAGTCCATGCAAGGTCTGTCCAGTTATACAGGCCTCTCGAAATGTAATATGCAGTTGTTAGGCTTTTTTGTTGGTTTGAAATTATCTGCAGGTTGATTTCCTTTGTATTGCATCCATAAAGTGCAGTTTGGTCCGTCTGTCAGGGAAAGCAATTTTTAATTTCCAGATAGTCCAATAAGCTTCAAATTTTGAAGATTAAGTTTTAGAGCCATATGGCCTTTTAGCATTTTTCAGTCTTGTGCCCACATTGCATGTAGGCACAACTGATATAGTTTATTCACCTGAGAAGTCTGGTCATGTTGCTGTGTTTATTTTGGTATGGCTAGCAAAGTAAGCCCTTGTGAATAATTTTACTTATGTGGCTTCACTCATTTTATCCTACCATATTTCAAGTAGTAGCTTCAGGAAAAATGGTAGGACTTAGTTGACCCAACCAGGTATTGCAGAAACAAAACATTGACAATCTTCCTCTGGAATCAAATCTTTTATTTCCTAGAGAAGAAAATAGTCATCACCAATCTCATATGTCCCATTTAGTTTCCCACTGTAAAGGTTGCAGTATAGACCACTCTGAAGGCACTTGAATAGGAATCTGAGTCTTTAGAAAATAGGTAAGCATCTCAAAAGTACCAAAATCTCATTTCCTAAAGAGACTTAGACTCCTGCAACACTTGCATATATTTGAAAATTTTACTAGAGCCACACTGGCTTTTTAAAATTTGGGATGATCTGTTCATTTCCAGCATATAACAGAAAATGGTTCTGGCTCATTCCATTATGTTCATAATATATTTAAACCTTTATTTCAGGCATTCTAAGAGAAGGCAAACAATCCATGAAGTTTAGATATGAATATATTAATATCTGTCACTGTTTGATAATGGCTTTCAAGAAATAATTTCCACTGGATGGTTTTAGGCGAGAATGACTTTTGGAAGCTACAGTTATTTGAGAAACTGTTCTTAAAGCAGGGGCACCTGCTGGGGAGCACAAGTAACAGCCTATTGCCGTTATATCATGATGTGTTTGGTAAAATATTTTGTAATGTAAGATGCTTAGGGTAGAACACTTTACAGCTGTCACCAAAGCCATTTAATATAACTTGAATAGGTTGCCTTCTTATTGCAATAGCGGCTTGTAGTTACATTTTGACCTTCAAAGGACATACAAATCCTACTAGGTTGCTGTTGCATGCGGCTCAATACCTATTCACTCTGCCAGTCAAAACACAGCAAAATGACTGCATGCTGTTCCAAAGTGAATCCTCTCTCTATTAAGGAGGTTTTCCTAAAGAACCCTTGGTTACCTTTAAGTAGGACTTTTGTGGATTAATAACATGAGCTTCCATTTCACAGGAGTAATTGCAGTATAACTTTATTTCTATCTCAGAAAATTATCTCTATCAGCAGTCTATCTGGATTTACACTGTATTTGTAGGCTTATGTTTCCTCTTACTTTCCTTAATTTGATCGTTGTGGCTTTGCTTATGTCGACAGTTCATCCGTGCAGCAGAACACCACCGTTCACTTAGATGATGGTGAATATTGGTCCAGTCGAGCAGCTGACTATAAAGGAAAACCTCACAGAGCTATCTTTGAAGACAGCCTGGAGAAAATATACAGAAACATGTACAAAAAAGCTTCCAGCACTATTTTGGAAAGAAAATTACACTCCTGATAGCAATCCTACTGGAAGTGCATAGTACAGAAGATTAATATTTTTAATGAAAATTATTTTTGCATAACAAATATTTGTACTCCCATTTTTTAATGTGTAATGTTCACTGGGAAGACCTGTTATGGGCTAGTGGGGCCTTTGAACAGGAACCCCTAAAGGAAAAGCATTGAGATTGAAAACAGATTTCCAAGCTATTGAACACTTGAATGCGGTGCATTATCCCCTTAGAAAGCCAGTGTGGTGCTTTTTCACCACCACTTCTCTTTTCCGACTGTTCAAATTGGAAGCCAGTACTAAGTCTTTAGATCAGGAGTGGCCAGCCTGTGGCATGAGTGCCACAAGGGACATGGCCAGCCCCTGTGTGCAGCACACAGCAGCAGGGAGGGGATAGGCAACACAGCAGCAGATGGAGAAGGAAGCAGAAGGCAGAGCAGGAGATCAGGCAGAGAGCACAGGGCAGAAGAAAGAGCAGGGGATTGGGCAGAGTGTACAGAGTAGAAAGCAGAGCAGGAGATCAGGCAGAGGAAGGGGACCCGAGTGGCACTTGGAGAGGGTGTGGGGCTTATTTGTGGCGCTCCTGTCAAAAAAAGTTGGCCCCACTGGTCTAGATCGTCATCAAGGCAGGCTTTCAGTGAGCCCAGCTTTACCTAAATTATTAAAACTGATACAAAATCTGTTTCCAAGTTTGGTAATGGGTGATGGCAGGAGGAGGGAGAAAGAACAAGTCAGAATATATCCTTGTCTGTTCAAGAGCTGCATCTAGAAGGTAAATGCCTGGTCATACATGGTGTGGAAATAGAGAAAGATTTCCTGCCCCCACCCCAAAGCAAATGCTTCCTAACATTTCTAAGCATGAAGTTACTATTAATGTCAGACTCTTTTAAAAACAAAAATGAAACAAAACCACTCTCTTTGGAGTGGAAGGATGTCCCTTCTTCCCGCAGCCCAGTTCACTGCCTTGAACAGGGTCCAGATTCCTTGTTGAAAGCAGCAGTCGCTTTTGCTGACATGCTTAAGAGGTGGGGAGGGGGTCGCAGATGCCCAGAGCTAGGCAATGAGCTCGTATGCCCAGTGCAAACATTTTGAAGTCCCTGCATCGCAATCCCACCAAACTTGGAGTCTGTCCTTACAAGCCTGCTGGGGCTCTATTGGCAGGAACATCATTTTTTTGTTAAAGGCCACCAAATGTTCTTCAGCAGTTCGATGCTTTCCCCAGAGAGGTAACCTTCTCAGCCTCCAATTGAACAGATCTCACATCAACAGGCCAGGGCAAATTGCCCATCTATTGAAAAAGCTGAATGACTGAAAAGGGCAAGAGTGTCCTTCTCCTGCTTTGTTTAAAATAGAGGAGGGAAACAAATGTGCATCCTGGCTCGTTCACTGAATAAGTGGGCGGGGCGGGGAGCAGATTTGGTTACACTAGCATCATTTTGTCTGCTTATTTAGACAGATAAAACCATCAATACAGGCAGCAAAATATATAACTATAACCTGCCAATATGCATGGAATAGACCAGTGGGGAGCATCCTTTTTGGCAGGCATGCCACAAAGTAATACTTCTCCCCCACCACCCCAAGTGCCACTTCGATCCCCTTCCTCTTCCCGATGGACCGTTCTGCTTTCTGCTCCCTGCCTGATCTGCTGCTCTGTATACTGCAACGTGCCCTATCTTCTGCTTCTGTGTTGCCTGCCCCCTCCCTGGTCTGTCACACAGAGGTTGCCCATGGTACTTGTGGGGCACGTGCTGCCCGTTGGCCACCCCTGAAATAAACCAAAGGTTGGCTGACGCTCGGCCCATCCGTCAGTGCTACTGTAACATCACCGATTTTTAAGGAAAGAGCCAATGAGTGATGTTAGTGGAACAATTACCTTGCACTAGAGGGCATGCCCGTTTTGTTCAAGTCGGGGAGCAACCTACGCCATGTACACTGAGCTTCAGCCAAAAGTTCCCTTCCGAGCAGCGCGCTGGAATCCCTTTCTTACGAGTTAATGGAAAATTCGTACCCAGAATGCGACTTCAGGCCCAAATTGCTCAGATCTGCCAAGCAAAGTCTGCAAACCACTTGTTTTAAAAGCTTCTTGGCCTCTCTGCCATTTGTGTGCTCGGGTAACCTTCCATTAATATGCATACAGCTCAAGTGCAGAGAAGACTGCTGCTTCTCAGCGACTGCAGCGAGTGATAAGTGTAGTCTCAGGCAGTGAACCAACATAGTAATAAACTGTAATTGTTTAGTGCACCTTGCCTTCTAATACAATTTAAATCCCTTCTATCAAATGCAAATTTCTAGGTTCCTGAGTAGAGCTTTAAATAACATTTTCTGTGCTCCTTCCTTATCTTTTGCCATCCACAAAGTGGTGTGTTAGTGACAGTAAGATGGCATAATTCCACTACCATCATTTTACCTCCTAAAGGAAAACTGCCTACTCAAATCTAGAAATAATGGGCTAGATTAAGAGAGAATTAGACTTTATCGGGTAAGTCTTTTCTTTCTTTTTTTTTTTTCCCTCCCTCCATACTGTCACAGCTCATGAGTATTTCTAACAAGCCATTATTTGCCTTCTGGTATTGTTGATGACACACAAATGTAAATGGTGTAATATTTTTTAATCACTTTCATTTTAATAAGTCAAACTGAAGCTATTTTTGTCCTCATTCCCAGTACTGCAGCAATTTCATACGATTGTTTTTTTTTCTTTTTTGCAAAAACAAAACAGTGGTCCTCAATGGAAATCTGGGTTCTTTGCTTAACGATAGTAGCATTTAAAAACTGTTCAGCATTGCCCTGTGGTGAATTAAGGGGTTGAAATGTCAAGTTTTTTAAGCATCAGCTTTGTCTAATTTTCGAGCTAAGGGAATCTGGTCCGTTGAAGATGTAGGAATGGAAAGGCCAGTGGAGAGATGGACTGAAACTCTTTAAACTTTTAGGCTAAACATTTCGAGCAGCTTAAAATGCAATGAGGAAAAATCACTAGAGTCTTAATACTAGCTGCCTGTAGGTGTTCAGTGGGGCAACAGAAAAAAAAAAGAAACATGGTATAGGGAGATGACTTTTCAAGTAAATAACAAACCTGGGAATCCAAAGATTTACTTCTGGCTGTGCTCATAGTCTCACAAAAGACCTTGGCAAATCATTGCACCTCTCTGCCTGTATCCTTCTATAAAATGGGGGAAATGAGGTGAGGCTTAATTAAATGTTTACAAAATGCTTTGCAGTCTGGGGTGGATGTGGTTATAAAATGGTTTTCATTTTTGTCCCAGATTTTTTTTTTAATTCCATCTCCAGTCCTTAACACAACTTCAGTCTAGATTTTTCCCAGTGCGCTACTGGTTTTTGTTATCATGTCACGGTCAGAAATCACAGAATCATAGTTTGGAAGGAGCCTCAATCCCCTGTTCAGGCGCAAAGTTTGCAATTGTTAAACCAAGCCCTGGTCTTGCTGAGAAGGGAGTCTGCTAGAGCTGGCAGACTTCACTGGAAACAAAGAATAAGACATTGCTTTTACAATTGCTGTTGGCCTAATCTTCATTTAAATGATCTCATGTGGGTCCTGGTCTTCCTTATCCTATATACTGTTTGCTCCCGCAAGCTCCTCCACTTCAGTTCCTTCTACTGGCGCATTAACCAATGTGACAGACCTCTCTGTCACACATGGCTTATTCCTCCTCTCGGCCTTTCCTTGTGTAGGTAATTGTTCACGCCGCACAGTGGCTTATTTTGACAATTAAAAAAATATTACAGTTGATGCCTTGTAGTAGCAACATGTTGGAAGCGGTATCTTGGTGCTATGTGGTTCTTAAGCAGCTTGTGCTATTTTGGGGAGTGTCTGCTGAGTGCATGCAGAATGGCAAGCAGTGTTGCTCTTACTTAGGTGTTGCTGCATATTGGTCTTAACTGTATATGCATGCTATGTTGTGCGATAGCAGCGATCAGGATGATTTGCCCCCTTTTGCTCTACGTGCAAGCCACGGTCTGTTACTGTGTAATCCTGATACCTGAACTTTATGGTGTTTTAGAAAACACTGAACTGTGCAAGGCAATTTTTTTTCCCAGGAGCCACTTAATGTATAAGAACAATCCCGTGATGGTGTCTTTGGATCATGTGAAATCTAACGTCATAATGATGGAAAATGAGATATGCTACTTAATCTGTAGAATGACAAAAAGTGTCAAAATGTTGATTTTTCAAATGGAAATTATTTGCATGGAGGGACAGGGACTTTTGAAGAGTTTTCTCCATGACGTTTTGGCCCTTGAACTTAAGCGATCGATACTCCAAGCTGTTCTCCAGCGACAGAATCGACGGAAACCAGCCTTTGGCAGCGGATCTTAATTAACTACCTCATTGATGGGGTCGATGCCCAGTCTTGTGGCAAAAGCATGTGGTGGTACATACTAGCCAATAAAGAGCAAGTCTGAAGATCGAGTATTATATATCATGACAACTGAACCACTTTCGGAGGAGATGATCGTTATGAACTTCCAATAAGTCCTGTTCCTATTACATGGGAGATGTCAAATGTAAAATCTCTCACGCTGGTCAATATTTGTGCTTCCATTGGGGTTTAAATATCTTGACATCAGTCTTTTAAAAGGGGAGAGAGTGTCATAGTTACTGTTAACAGTGTATTGACTGTTGATACCACTCATTTTGGGGGGAAAAAAAAAGACATACCTTTTTTTGTATTTCTTAGTTTCTTGTACTTAGATTCACAGACTGATTGGGATTCATAGATTCCCTTGCTTTGAAAGGGAAAATTTCTCTGAAAACCAAGGTAATTCTCCCAGATAACCTGGTGGAAATTTTTAATCTTCAACTTTCCTGGGTCAACTTCAGGGAATATTCGATCAGATAGAGAGGCCTGTATGATCCAAGACAGGTTCTCACCTTAATACTGCCTGATGATTGCTGTCAGGTAAGCTGTTCTTGCTGAGAGCCCTTAGCTTTGAAAGCTTTGAGGACTGGAGGCCGAGAGGATTCGGTGAAAAGCCTTTGATGTTACACGACCTGTTCCTTATGGTCCTCCAGAGCATGGGGTTAGATACTATGCTTGGGTCAGACATGTATTTAATGCTGTAAAATTGATGGGGAGTTTTTTTTAATCATTATTTTTATTTTTTACAGTGGGTTGGGAGGATATAAGTCATCTGTTCCATCTGTTGCAGGTAGTTTAATGTGTTGCTTTCTATGTGTCCTACACCCAGATTCTGTGGGCGGTGGCTGCATAAAATCCTATTTAAACATTTAAAAAGATGATAATATGGGCTGTATCTATTTTGATAACTTCATGCATATGTTTATTGAATAATACCGACTTGGCCTTTTCTTTTGAGCTTTGGGCTACATGTGTTCTTACCAAGACTATAGTTTGTATACACGGATTCATTGGTAGTTAGGACTCGATAGGAGGTTCCTTCCCCGCCTGTCTTGTTTCCACCACAATCATCTAGTGTTTACATACATTTTAGCCTCCGTGCCATTTCTGAAGGTTTTATTTGTCTCATTTACGTTTTTGGTTTGGATAATACTTAAATATGAAATCCATCTGTGAAACATATTGTATATTCACGTTGACGGGTAAAACCAGTTTTTAATTAAAATTTTATACAGCACTTGTATTTCACTTTGTCCTGTTTTATTATGAAACACTTCAATCTTCTTCCTAAAACACATATGTCTTCTACGTTTCAAGATGTTCCTTGTTGCTCATGCAGAACCGGTTTCCGAGCTCTGTCAGCAGAGTGCCATATGTTCTGGGGTTCATTTAGCTTCTCTCTCCGGCATTTGTGTAGGCAGCATCTTGGATGTAATGCAACTAAGCTATACTCCATTCTTCTCCTTTGTAAAACTTGTCAGAAGATAAAATAAGCAGGGGGAAGAAAACACTGAATAATGCTCTAGTGACTTGAATTATGAATAATGTATGGTAACCTGGCCAATCAAAACAGCTCCTTCTTGGGAGCATGAGGATTTTTCTTAATTGTGGTTGGGCACAGCGCACAAAATGAATGAGTAGTCCGGCGCTACCCAGTGTTGAGCTAGAAATTAATGCTGGAGATTAAGACACAACTTGTACCGTTTGGAAACCATATATTATACACTGTCTTGCATTTGCATTGATAAGCGATTTAAAAGCACGAGATTGGCATCATGGGGAGCACGGGTAAAGGAGTGGGATTTGGGCTGGTGTGCTCCATCTTCACAAAAGCTAAATTTCTCCTGTTAAATGCCCCCCACGGAAGACAGGTCCTTCCTCACTGTGAACTCGATTGTCTTCTCCTGTAAAAAGACATCTGTCTTCCACATTAATCCATGCCGGCAATTTAAGATTGCCATTCTGCTCTCAAAGGCTGTGGACCCTCAGGTTATATCCACTATTGTATTTAATCCTGGTTCCTAGAAACTGAGCCAGTATCTTTTTTTTTTTTCCTCTTGTCAGGACTTGTCTTGTGACTTTTCAGTCCCTTATAACCACTGTCTACCAAGAAGAGCCAATATCAACCCCCTATCCCCTGTATTCTTTGGTGTCAGTGACCAGAAAAGGGGAAAAGCCGGTAGCGAGGGCAGGAATAGCTTTTACACTATTTCCTTCACTTCAGATGGTTGACAGCAGCTCTCCAGGGCATTTATTTGGAGGAGAGGCTGGGAAGCACACTGCTCTGATCACAACAGTGCGAGTCCATGGACTTGCACCAATTTAAAATCTAAGGCACAGGAGAATTGGCTTCTAAGAATGTGTTTGCTATATATGTGTGCATATATGTATATATGTGTGTGTATAGATATATATAGATACTCGATCTGTCTATCTATCTAGACATATCTATAGCAATATAGATATCTACATATATATATGCATGTGTAGGTGTATGTGTGTGTATAAATATATATATGTATAAAAATATATGTGTGTGTGTGTGTGTGTGTGTATATATGTACGTATGTATGTATATATATGTGTGTGTATGTATATATAAATATGGGGGGGGTGTACACATACACTCTCTTTCCCCCTCCCTCCCTCCCTCCCTCTCTCTCTATCTATCTAGATAGATAGATAGATCTATCTATAGAGATAGATCTATAGAGACTCCTTCATATACAACAGCTGATTGCCAAGTAAATACACACACACACACACATCTATAGACATCTAGATATATATGTGTGTATATATATTTACTTGGCATTCAGCTGTTGTATATGAAGGAGTCTCCTTCACGAGGATGTAGGTTTTCTACTAGCCAGGAACAAAGCAACTGATGCTTCTGCTTTGATGTGTCTAAAGCAAAGATTTGATTTTGAAATATGAAAGTAAACTGAAACTACCTCCCATTTAAGTCTCTGTCTCTCTCTCTTTTTTTTAATAAGCTTAAAAGTTCTCAAAACTTTCTGCCCTGGGGATCAAAAGAAATTATAACAGTAATCTTACTTACGGCTGTAACTCTACAGAGACAGTGGCTGTAGGTTAATGAAAAATTGACACTGTTACTTGCCGGTGCTTCGAGCAGAATTTTCTCCTTCAAACTGATGTGAACTATCGCACTGCATGAGACATTTATGAGTCTCACATATTAAATTGAATGCAGCTGTTGTTGAAGTTCCAATTGCAAACCACATACGAACATTTTAAGCAACGCTTTTTTTTTTTCTTTTTTAAACGGATGCAAGAAAAATGACTTTTCCTAAAATGCTTACAAGGCAAGTAAAAACCAGCTTCCCTTGTCCCTAATCCAGAGGATGGCCAGAAGAATCTTCCTCTGAGAGCAAGGAAACATCTGTACTTAGACTATGTTGCCTCATATTATGTCCCGTGTGTTGGGCTGTCACAAGGGAGGACGGCCAGAGTAATAGCAGACTCTGCTGGAAGGGGAATCACTCCAATGCCCTCTGTCAGTTCTGGTGCTCTGCTCGCTCGCTCAGTGTTGCGTTATGACTTCTGGGGACAGATCAAACGGTTCAAAACACTCTCGTAAACTTTGCTGTTCTACAAATGCTTTCACAGTGTATTGTGGGAGAACGCGTCTGTCCCTTCTGGGGATATTGGGCAGGAATGGCAACTCTTAAGTAAAAAGAGTTCCAGATTTTTGACCTTCTGCCATCTTAATCCATCTGCTACCAATTCCCCCCCCCCCCCGACTCTTTTCATCCCGTTTGTTGTGTCCCATGCATGGACAGCATGACTGGCAACATCGTGTTGCTTGGCATTTCGGTTCTTGCTCCAGACATGTTGGGCCCTGCTCACGTTTCGCTTGGGAGCCTCCTGTACCTTGATGTCATATTGTGGCTAGCTGGCAGCCTGCTAAGAAAGGACGTTATTTTGTCCGTGTCCAAACTGCGGCGGTTTCTACAAGCGATGGATGAACGCAGTTGCAGGTATGCGATAGGAGTGCCTTGCTGGCTTGCATGCAGTAGTAGAAAATTTCTGGCCGAGAGGTGGGAAATGCATCAAAGGCAGAAGAAGGCAACAGAGTGAGGCATTTTGGAGATTTGGGAAGGCAGCTAGAGGAACACAGGACCTTGGCGTTCGTGTCCGCTCCGCAGGTGGTTGTGAGCAGCGGAAAAGATGGGTTTACTCGGCCTGCACCATTCAACCTGTGCACGAATGAAAGATCTCTTGTGTAAATGGAGGGTTGGATTCGAGGGAGCTTTCAAGCCGTGCTTAGTGTTGGTTCACCAGGGAACACAACTTTAATTATTTCCCCTTGCTTACGTTGGATAATGTATCTGTACATCACTGGGATCAAGGACCCACGAATGGTACCACCAGCGTATGCTCCGTCTCCCCTCAGGCGAAAAACACCCCGGCCTGATAACCGTCACAAACCTTCTGGATATTGCTTCGTGTGACTTGAGTTAAGTGGGTTCAACTTCTCAGCACAGCATAGAGATGTTCTCTGCTTCGCTAGGCAAGGGTGAATTTTGCCTTGAGGCACTCTCTACCTTTGTTTGCATTTCCTCTTTGGATCCTGACTTTCATGCGGTCTCTGACATGATTTCCCCGAATGCGTCGGTAAAAGCGCAAAGAGGTAAAAGCTGCGATTCCAAGCTGTGCGACCCAACACAAAGGGCAGCATGTTCTTAGTCGTTCCTCACTGCTCCTTAGGATGATGCCATCCTCACCGAACCATTTCCAATGGCTTTTGCCAGCTTCAGGTGGAGAAAGTCAAGGTATCTAATAGGGCTGACTCCTACCTGACCTCCGCACGTCCCGGTTTTCAGAAATGTGTGTTGCATTTCACCGTCTTGAGTCACTGCCGGTCAGCCTGAACTTTGCATGGAGAAAAGTTTTTTTGGGGGCAGTGAATTGTCATCCTCTCTTAGTTACACAACTTGTTAGGCTAACCCCTTCCCCCGGGTATAGACATTTCAAAGCTGATTATCTGAAATCCCAGATCAGCAAGACATCGCCTTTCACCCACGAAGATGCTAAAAGAAAAAAAACTGCCACTTTAAAAATTAATCCTTGCTCTCTGTCAGTTTGTTTCATTGCACATCTCTTATATAGCTATTATTTTTAGCACTAGTCCAGATCCTATTTTACCTATTACGTTTCTGAGTGATATGTAGGAATCAAAGGGCAGAAGAAGTATGGTATCTTAGCCTCATAAAATATTTTATGAGGATTCACCGAAACTCATTCTGACCTGGCTAATCTGTTGGTTACCCGGTGCTGCGTGATACTTTCCTTAATGTGGTGCAACATGGAGAGTGACCAGGGCAGAGAGCCCACGTTTTTGTCTGGTTCTGCTACTGGCTCACTTTGTGCTAAGCAACCTCACTTCATTTTGTATCTATACATTCCCTTTGTATAGCATCCTTATGTAATTATTTGGGATATTTTTATAGCCTTTTAACATAGCAGCAAGGGAGCATGAAAACCCAGTTGTTGGCAGCTGAAGCTAGACAAATTCAGACCAGAGATTGGGCCCAAATTGTTAAAAGCAGGGTCATTAACCATAGGAACAGCTCATCCAGGCACTTTGTGGGATGTTCCTCACATCGCCTGCTCTATTCCAAGACTAGAAGTGTGTTTAGACGATATGGGCTGAAGATATGGGCCCAGTGGAGGTATTACTGGAAGAGGTGCTATGACCTGTGTTAGACAAGAGATGAGAGTAGCTCGTCATAATGGCCTATTAACTTACAATCTGGGCATGCACCAGTAAAAAGCCCTGTACAATAGCTGTATAGTCTTCCTAGAAAGAGCTTCAGACATCGGAGTTAAGGTTGGGAAATCACATAAGCAACTCAAGGAAGCCGCGGCCTTGCGAGATCATTGCAATCCTAACAACCAAAGCGGTTATTAACGATCCACGCTAATTAAGACTAATCATTCAAGAATCTCACACAACAGTCAACGGAGACAACTCATTTGAACTCTGATTCCTGGGCCATGCATAGTTTTCATTGACCGAATTAAAATATTGCCCCAATTAACGAAAGTAGCTGCTTACTTTTTTTCTTTCCTTTTTCTTTTTCTTTCCCCCTCCCAGCTAGTTGAATTCAACTCTGCATCCACTCCTGTTCCACTTTTCTTGTTTGTTTTATAGATTGAAAAGGGCCGTGCTCTTTCGGCGTTAGCAGTTTTGCAGCTCCCCCCCACACACCCTTTTTTTAAATCTCTTTGGAAGATGAAAGTGTAGGCTTAGTTATGTAGAAATGAAGTGTATAGTTAAACACCAGCCAATTTAAGTGGTGTGTGTTTTGTTGTTCCTCTGAGATGGGCAGAAACACACTCTGAAAGTCTCTTGCTAATATGTCAGCACTTTGAAGCAATGATCTAAACCCAAGACAAAAAATAACCCTTCTAACCTCTACCTGCTGCAGTTGCCATGTGGCATCTCGGTGCAATACGGTGAATACACAGAAGGTAAGAAGCAATCTTATTATCTGTAGGAGAAACTCGTTGAATACATAATTCAGAGCGGTTTTAACTGCCCCTCGCCTCCCAGGAAGAAGGGAAGGGAAAACACTGGACTGGTGGCAAGTGCTTTGCTTTCTACTGACAGCACGCACACACAAAATCCAGACATAACGGGCAGCTTTTCATCCTGGGCAGCGTGGCTGGTGCACTAGCAGCTACAGCCGGTATTTTTGCACTTTCTCTCCCAGCCCAAAAGGTAACACCTGCGACTGCTGCCCTAGTTGCCCCCCTTCAATCATGCTACTGAAAAAAAATCCCGTATTTTCCTTATGGACAGAGTTACTCTCCCTACTTCTGGTCTGACTATAAATGAATTCCTGTGGGGTTCACGGTCCCACTTGAAAACAGTAACCCTTTCTGGCTCTAACGATCCCAACAGGTCAAGGCACCACGAGAAGGGAGGTTGGAGCTCTGATGTCAGGGAAAGCCTCCAGACTTGGAGATCTGCTAGAGGATGGGAAGATCAAAAATGGGAACGCAAGAACACCTGCCATGTGGGCACGATTCTGCATGGACGGTACCGCACCAATTGCACCTAGGCCACTGGACCAATTGCACTGATAGGGCAATGGACCAATTGCACCCAGCACCACCATGTGCCTTGAAGATAAAGGATGTCCAACTGGTCACTTGAATGCTCCACAGGTCTCCTTCAAAGACCCTCTTTGGGCCAGGCTATAAGCTCTGCAGCCACAATGTTTTCATACCCCGTTCTCCTGGGAATGCCCTGCTCATCCAGTCCAGGGAAGGTGGGAAGAGCAGAGGCATTCGGTACTCCTCTACGCCTGCCAGTTAAGAGGCTGCTACCAACCCACTATCAAAGCATCCCTTTCTTCCAAAGTCAACCAGATCCCATCAGCTGCCTTCCCCAACCATATCCAAAAAAAAAAAATAAAAGGAATAGACATGAGAAAGACAGGAAGGTCCTTGCAAAAAGGAGGCAACACACCCATCTTCCTGCACTAATGTCCACGGTTGTTTTCCTGTTCACTTCAGCAGCCCCCAAGGAGAGAGCTCTGCTGTCCTCATGCTCAGCATATTGCCATGCACGAGGAGCATCTCCTGTACCATATATGCCCACTGGCTCTGGAGCTGCTGGAGTTTTGCCTTTGCCTTCCTCTTGCAGGCAGTTCTGCAGAGGCTGAAGCATGGTCTACTGACAGGGGTGCTTGGTTTGGAGTTGGAGAAGCCCAGGTCTTGCTCCCAGTTCTGGCATTGACCTCCTGGGTGATGTTGGACAAGCTACCTCCCGTGCATTTCCTCTTCCACACATGGGTCTGTCTAGTCTAGAGTAGGGGGCAAGGGCTTAGTCTGAACACTGTGCTTAACATAACTGTACAATCCCATCTCAGTGGGGGCTGTTGTAATACAGGAGATAGGCATTTGGGTTCATTTTTGTCCATTGCTAATTTGTCCCTATTAAAATAGGATGTAGAAGAACTGAAGCAAGGAGAGGGATGGGTACTTTTTCACTGGTCTAGTCACTGCAGTGTCTCACCTTTCACCTCACAGGTCCAGGTCTCCCTCTGACTGAACCGGAGTGCCCGCCGAGCACTTTGCAAAGGCAGTCCACCTTGTAAATGCTGCAGCTGATGCTGAGTGGCATGCCCACGTCGTCTCAGGGGTGTTGCTAATGCTCCGTACTTTTGTGATGAAATCAAAGAGGAATCAGCAACATGATGCTGCAGAGAACATGTCTTGAGGTCTTCAATTGTCTGGGCCCAAGACAATTGAAGATCTCAAGGCATGTTCTCTGCAGCATCATGATGCGAAACAGAGAGGTGACTTGCAGCTCCCTGGGGTTTCCAGCCACTTTAAGTGCCCCTGCTCCCTGTAAAAGGTGTGAAGGGGGAGGCTGGCACCTGAAGGAGGGATTTCAGGATCTACTGGAGCTAGCCAGGAGGGAAACGCTGGGTATGGGAATAGGAGAGGGGCCGAGGCACCTTGGTGGTAGCTGCCTTGCCCCACTAGCTGGTGCCACCACTGCTGGGTCTCTCAAGGTGGAATCAATCAAGGCTGGAGGTTTCTGATGCCCATTTGTGTGTGAACTCGCTCGGTTACGCCAGCAGACCCTTCAATGTGCTAACCTTTCTATCCTGAGCAGAGTGCCTTCATTGCCTCCGGCATTGAGCAGCAGGTCTTTTTTCTTTAAAAAAAAAAAAAAAAATGGGGCTTAAGCCCCTGCTGCAAATGACATATATTCTGCAATCAACTGGTTAATGCTGCAATAAATCTAGCCTGGCTACACGTGCGAACTAAGTATCCAGCCATAAAAATGTCCATTCTGCTGGAAAAGAGCCAACCAGCTACAAAGTTAGTGCTTGGAAATGTATGACAACTTTTAAAGCTGGATGGAAACTAGGCAGGTGGACTTCAGTGGCCTTTGCACATCACACAAGTAGCTTCTCTCTTGGCTCTCCCGTTGGTGGAGTGGTTTGGGTAGGTTGTGAGGGGCTCGGATACTACTGACATCAGAAGTGGCCCTGGCTGATTTGACTGTATCCTAACAGAGCAGAGCTCTACCTGGCATGAGGAAGCCTCTTTTCTTCCCCCCCTTCAGGGGGACATTTGCTCCAAACAGGGCTCCAGTCCTGCAAAATGCAGACACAAGTGCCTGACTTTTAAGCATCTTGAGCAATTCTATGGAAAGGAGAAGCTAAAATGAAGCAGGCGTCGGGTCCGAAGGAGGGGTTGGGACCAAGGGAGCATAATTTTTTACTGTCATTTTTGAGTCCCCAGTGGGAGATCATCCTGGGTCCCTGCAGCAATCTCATCTCTTTCTCATCTTATTTACCCCAAGTTCAGTTTGGGACCATAGACTTCAAAAGGTATGTGGGCAGATTGGAAAGTGTGGAGAGTGACATGAGTGATGAAGGGCCTGGGAAGTATGACTTATGAGGAAAGGCTGAGCTAGGGTTGCTTAGTCTGGAGAAGAGAAGACTGGTGAAGGATTTGATCCCAGTCTTCAAATACCTGACAGGTGATTGCAGAGGGGATGGAGATGGGCTTTTCTCTATGGCCATGTGGGACAGGGCTAGGAGAAATGGCCTCAAGCTGCAGCAGGGGTGATTTAGGTTGCAGATTAGGAGGCACTTTCTGATTATGCGTGAGCTAAGATTGGAATAGAGATGTGGACCTTCCAGTCTTGGAGGTTTTCAAGAGTAGGTTAGGCAGGTGCTTAGCTGGGATGGTTCAATCAGGACTGATCCTGCTTTGAGCAGGGGGCTGGACTAGATGACCTTGTGAGGTCTCTTCTGGCCCTCCTTCCCTATTTTCTTCTTTCATATGGCTGATATAGATATAGAAGAGCAACTTAAATTTTATATTGAGATGGTCAAGCCAGACAATTGCATCAGGAACATCAGAGTGTATCTCTGTGAAACCTCCTTCCTATTTGTGGATCAGACATTGAGTCGTTACCTGTTCTGTTCTGGGTGACCGCAATCTCTCACTGGAGAGTTTTTAATTTTCCATTTGTGCATCAAGTATCTGCAGTTGTTTGTGAGGATAAAATTTGGAGTTGCCCATGAACATCACGGGAGATCAAAGCCAGGGACCCTTCTGCATTGGATCTATCACAGGATGTTTATTTGGGACCTCTTATGAGCTCCATTTGGTTTTCCAGGCTTCATCAGGGTGGAAGTCACATTTGTGAAAGTTAAGGGTGTGGATCCAGAAGGGCATGTATGACTTCAGGTGATGGTGAGGGGCATTGTTGAAGTCTCGGTGGATGGGAAGACATTTATTTTCCTTAATTCGTTGTACTTTCTTATGATCCTATGAGAATCAAAGCAATAAGCAACCTGTATAATCATATCTTTCTTCCTCTTTAGGAAAGCTAAGCCAAGAGCTATAGGGGGAAAAAATGGCGCCTTATTTGCTGGCTTGCTATCTGTCACACTAAAATATATGGAGTTTCTTTTCTGTTTTAGTAATAAAATGTGCCTACCATAGCATATATTTTTAAATAACATTTTAAAATATTTTCCGGTAAATTAAAGTGGTGACATGTTTGTAGGGTTCATTGTTAATTTCATTTCCTTTTGCTCAGCCAGCCAGATAAAACACAAAGTTATTAATCTTTGTTTAAAAGAAGATCCTTTGCTGAACAATAATGAATGATCTTGATAGATTTGTCAGGAAAATGAATGATAATCATTTGCAGATAGACACAAGCCTAGTATGGAAGATTAATAAGAAAATATGTATTGGCATCATTAATAATGCCTGCTGCCAATGGACTTGTATATCAATTACAATTCTGAAAGCGATGTGTTCTTGTTAGGATATTGCTATTTATCACAAGCTGTGAAGAGCGAGGATGTATGAGTCCTGCAGTGCTGACAAACTATTCCCTGAGAAATGCTGGCGCAGAAGATAAAAACTTAATGCAGGGTGGATCCCTGTGTGGTTTCATGCCTCTCCTCTTTTATTCATTCCTTCTTTCTGCTTAAATCCTACTCGAACCTGCTGTGTTTTGAAGACCCTATTCCCTTACCTTGCTGTTGCATTTTCCTGGGATACCAAGAAAGGTGTATTTTTGAAACATCTAAATACACCTTCACAAGGCGAGTCTACGAGACCATAACTGCATGGGCCTGAGCTGGAGCTGGTTTAAATCCCCATTGCTCCTTTGGAAATACATTCACATCAGCTGAAATTCTGGTCTCAGGTGCAAAAAAATAGTCGCAATTTCAGTATTTGCCATTGCGCTACGTGATCTCCTTTTTAGTGAGCCTGTGTGAGAGCCTGTATCCCCGGAAGTCTCCTCCAAAGTCTGCCAGAGTTTTACCTGCTAGTATGTGCTTCGTTTGTCACAACGTGAAAGCATCGTGGCGTTGTTGGATGCACGGCACGTTGGCAGACCAGTCTCTGCACAGTCACGGCATATGAATGTCACTAGTGCTTGCGGTAAATTGGATTCTCTCACTTTGCTAAATTTTCCAGTCTTACTTGTATCAGCCTAACTGTTGTGCCACCTTTAAGGTGCTCTTGGGAGTTTTGCCTTCCTCAAACGTATGAGGAGGGCTCTGGACTTGCATAGCAGTATTGGTGTTTGCAAAAGTACTTTCCTCCAAATTATTTAGTACGTTTTGGCAGCACCACAAACCGAAGGTATCCTGGTCCACTGGGTGGATGGATAAACTGTGGGAAGCTATGAATGTATCCAAGAACCTCATGGCATTAGGCATAGCGCATAGATGCATGTGTTGGTTGCATACTGAATTGTTGAGAATCGCAGATCACAGAGGGGAGGAGCGGGAGAGCGTAACAGCAGGCTTCAAGGGGGCGACCAGGACAGATGAGCACTGGGATTACTGGAGCCAAAAAAGTGGAGAAGAACAATGATGGAAAAAGAGAGACAGTTGAGTGATGGGGAAAAGGTTGAGATGGAAAGAGGGAAGGTGAGACGGAGAATAACGTAAGTGGAAGAGGGAGAGGAAGCTGAATGATTGGAAACAGCATTCACATGCAAAGGGCATATTTAACACGGTGCTTTCCAAAAGCAGACTCACGTCGGTTCCTGGTGACTTCCAAAAATGAAGTAGTTTGAACCGACTCAGGACACGTGGTCTTAAGATGGCACTTGCCTTTGGGGTAAATGGCCTGGTGTCGTTTGGGAGCCTGATGCTCCTGTGGTTAGACTACATATCCCATGATACATCACATAGTGTAGCCAGAAGCGAAACCACATTTCCTTATGGGAAATGAAGTCTGGTCTGCAAAAGAGACCATGTCACGTGAGAGCAGCAGTTCCTATCTCCAATGCATAGATGGAGAAATGCAGCTGGTCTCAGATCAGGTCAACCTGATCAAACCCTTGGGTCCATTCATCCAAGTGAACCAGTCCAATTTGAATCGATCAGGCCTGAAAGAAGGGTCAGGGGCAAATCGAAATTTTCTGTTTCCCTTCTGGAGAATCAGAAATGTTCCTGTGTACATGTTCACATGTGTGGCAAATTCCTGATCCGTTCTCCTTAAGTCCCATGTTTCTCTCCAAGAAGGGCTTTTTGAGCATGGCGATGTCTGTGGCATTGCTTTGATTTGGTCCCTATTAAGATCCACAGGATTTTTTCCCTCCTATGAGACCTGTCCAGAAAAGTTACCTAATCACTCTTCCTTCCCCAGAGGTGCTGGCCCTGAACTGAGGTGCAGATGATGTCTTGGAGGTATAGTCCTAATTATCCCGTGCAACTTCTGGGCAGCATGTGATGTCTTATAAGCACACACACGCCATCTTGGCCAATGTAGCCTGAGAGAATCCCTTGGCATTTCCCCACTCTTACATTTCTTTCTTTATGTGGCGACATCTGAATTACAGCTTTGCTTAACTTGTCTTCATCTCAGTTTATGCTGAGTACCAGGCACTGCACAGCACACACCAGCCAGTGTAAAACAGTTATGGTAGGAAACGTGGCACTCAGTTGTACTGCAAGGGGAGGGTGCAGTCTTTCCTCCAGTTTTTAGTAAGACCAAGATCTTTTATCGCTATTGCAAAAGTACTTTCCTCCAAATTATTTAATATGTCTTGGCAGGACCATGAAGCTGAAGGTATCCTGGTCCATTAGGTGGATGATAAACTGGGAAGCTATGGATATGTATGCATGTGTTGGTTGCATACCAACACCAAAAGTACTTGGAAAGTACTTTTGCATCACTCTCCCCTTCAGAAGGTGAAGGATGGTATTATTTCATGGCAGCAACAACAGACTCCCCCTCCCTCTGCTACTGCAATGTAAAGCGATTTGGATCGGATGAGGAGCTGGCACTCAGCAAGAGGCCATCACAATGCTAGATGAAGCCCAGGGCTGATGTTCCAGATTCCCTAGCGGGAGACAGCTGGCCACACAGCTGCTTATTAAGGCTGGCCAATTCCATAGAGCAAACATTGCACGCTTGTCTGTGCAAGGGAAGAAACAGAGCTCTGCACTCGGCCCCGTGGGGTGGGGACGCCAGGCTGGGCCGCCTGCACAGCATGGCCAGATGAAGCCACCCCCTGGCTCATTTCAAAATGAAAGGCAAAAGCCCAAGCCTTCCCTCCTGCATGAAGCAGGGCAGCCCAGGAGACCACCTGGCTGTATAAGTGGCCACATTTGCTGCCGGATGCTTAAAGGAAAGGCAAGGTAAGCCTCCTCTTTTGGGAGGGAAGCATTAAAAACCTGCATGTTTTTAAAAAGCCAGGGACCGTACGCTTTCCACCTGAGAGTCTTGGTACCGAGGAGGAATGGCCTATGCCCAGGCTTGTAGGTGGGCTAGGCTGTCTGATAGTGGCCAGCCGGGTGAGAAGCAGCTGGTGCTGTTCCTAATCAGGCATGTGCCCGGTTCTTAGCCGTCCTGTTGAAACCCGGACCCCATGGAAGACAAGGGAAGTTTTACTGCTGACTTTGCTGTGGCCAAAATTTCACCCTCTGTTGTTATTTCTCACCCTCTCTGACCACCTCCCCCCAGCTGGGCAAGTTTCATCCATCTGCCAGGTCTCATCACCAAATGCTTAAGTCTACAAGCTCTAGATCCAATAAAAGACCTGAAGCGAGGTGCCTACCCAACCCTCCTCCCAAGTGAGAGACTTATGTGTGTTGGGTTTTGTTCCTTCCTCTGCCTGATAGGGTGCAAATCCATGCCTCTCACATCTCAAGAGAGGACCCTGACCACCACGTTAGAGGTTACTGTAGGCCGCCTTCGGTTGACGTTGGGCCCATTGTGCAGCACAGCATTCACTAGGTCAAAGAGAAGGAGGGACGGAAAGTGAGCCTGACTAAAGCCTAGCGGTTAGGGTACTCATCTGGCCAATGTCCCCCCTACCCCCACCAAAAAAAAATAAACCCAAAAAACCAAAACAGCCTACAGGCTGGTGGTTAAAGAAACGTTTAGGAAGCAATAGTCACAACAAATCCCTATAGGCATAGAAGGGAGAGAAGTCAAAGTCTCTCACTTCCGTGAGCGAGTGCTGCAATCGCAATGCTATGGTTTGAAAGGAAACAGTCCCAGAGGAAGCTGTGGTGGTATTAGCAAGGAGCATGGTAGCTTCATCCCGCTGGCACAAAGTTGACATGGTGGACAAAGTGGACGTCTTAAGGCATCTGAGCAGAGCAACACCTTGTTGGTAGAGCATGATCAGGCTTAGACTTGCGATACATGGTGCTCAACTCATCCCTGTCAAGACTGGAGAGCATCTGGGCATGCATAAAGGACCAGGTCTATGGAGCGTGGGGGCAAAGCTTGTCATTTACTGTGGAGCATCCAGCACTGTGAGGACCTGGGCTGTGGGGGGGCCTTCACGCGTTACTGCGATGTAAATAACCCCTTATAAAAATAACCTTAAATAGTACTTCACTATTTTTAAAGGTCTTTTATTGCTGCTAACACTGTTAAAAGGCAACATCGGTTCAATGCATAAATAGTGGTCCAGGCACGACCATGGAGGCAGTATGGTCCCTCAGGAGTGGAAAGACATGACTCAGTTGTACCCTATAGATATTGAAAATGATATTTGCAGGCAACCCTTGGACCTTTGGGTTCTCTCTGCTTGGCTGATCCAGCTATTCTTTGTGGTTGGCTGACACATACCTTAGGGTTGTTTTTGATAGGCTAACACATAATCTAGAGTTGTTTTGATAGGCTAACCTGGAGGTGTCTCTGGTTGGTTAAGAGGCTGTCCCGCTCACAATGCGGAGCTAAGTCTTAGCCTGGATGTTCAGTCGTGGAAGGGTCCAATACCTACAATGTGCGTCGGAGCAGTCTGAAGACAAGGGATGAAATCCATGCCTGGGCCACCATTCAGGGCTTGCTTATAGGGACTGTGCTGGTGGCTTGATGGGCAGACATAGGTCTTTTCATTGGTCCATATGGGGATCGCCCATAACGCTGATATGGGGCAGCAAGGTGGTCATGGAGGTTGTAATGGGAATTTTCTTGTTTGCTATAGTAATGACCCTGGTCTGAGTCTCTTGCCCTGCCTATCACTGGAAATCAGAAATAAATCCACTAAGGCCACAGGTAAAACCAGCATAAAGAAGAGAACAGGCCAAGGCACCAGATGTTGGCCTGAGCTAACGCCTCCAGAATCGAATAACCCCCGAGCTTTCCTTTGAACCGAGCTTGGCTCTAAGCCTCATCGTTGACTCCTGCTTTTTGAGTTGAGTCAAATCCTGCCCTGAAAACCCCCGAATGCTGAGGCTGATTTGGTTCTGAATCCGGGTCACACTGGGCTTTATTGTTCCCCGTGGGAAATCCATGGGGCTAAAACCTTTTCCTACAACCAGTGCATTATCGGAAGTTGCACAAGAAGCGTGCTAGAGCCTAAGGGCCAGTCTGTTGTCTTCGTCGCCTACTGGCTCCAGGCTGGGGTGAAGAGGAGGAGGAGGAGGTTAATTTGTTCTTTTCAGTTTGCATCCGTAGTGGTGCTGAATCAAAGCCAAGTAGGTTGAAGACTGTCTGCAGCCCCGGCTCCCACCTCAGCCGAAATATCCCCAGAGAAACACATTGATAACCAGCAAGAGCAAAGCGTTTACATTACAAACTGTCTTCCACAGGGGCTTCTCTACGATGCTGGTGAGTTTCTGCTCTTGGGCTGCTCTCTCTTCCCTGGTCAAGGTGGGCGTTGAGTTGGCAGACATCCCACAGAACCAAAAGTATGTCTTCTTCCAGCACGGCATCTCCGCTGCTGCAGGGAACAAATGCAGAGAGAGGGCATCCATACCCTGGGTTATCCTGCTCGCCTCCCCACGGCCTAATACCCAACACACAGACCACGCAACCCAGGTGCAAACACTGCCGCTGGAGGGGGTCTGGGGTGGAAAGCCATCATACTCAGCCACGTTCTCCATGGCAGAGAGTTATTCCCCCTCTCCTCTGATTGCTGGTCAAGGAGCCAATGGCTTAAAGCTCAGGAAAGGCTTTTTCTTTCAACACTTTGACAAGCAAAATGGACAGTCTGAGCACCATGGTGGCTGTGTGGCTCAAACATTTTCCTCCTCAAAGAGCATATTGCTGTGAATAAGCCTCCCTCATTAGTTCTTCTAAGAATGGGATTTGATGCACCGGTCAAGCTCTTTTGAAACAGCAATGACCATTTTACATGCAGGGAATGATTGAGCCTGGCAGCGAGGGCCTTTCAATAGTGCTTGGTCTATTCTACGTGTTGCTTTTGCCCCCAGCTTGGCTATAGAAACAGCAATATAGAAATGGAGGCAGAAAGAGGCTACGTAAGTTGTTGAACTTCATGTTTCGTGGTTGTTGGGGGCTGGAAGGGACCTTACAGCTCATCAGGTCCAGCCTGCACTTGGGCAGGAAAGACTGCATTGTTGAATTTCTGGGAGCCCACCGCTTGAATAGAGGGCTCAGCCTCTTTGTCAGACATTGAGTATCTCCAGGTGAGTGACCCAAGTCAATGGCCATGTCGGCAAAAAGCTGGCATGAAACAACAACCTGGCCAGGATTTTTCAGGAGATGCTCCTATCAGCTCTCAGCTTTCATCTGCCCGTCTAGGCTCAGGCAGAGGGTGCCTTGCAAAATTTAACCTTAATAAAGGGGGGAACTCATTAAATGCAAATGTTAAAAAGGGAAAGAAATAGAACATCATTAAACGTAAATGTTAAAAAGGGGAAAAAAATATTGTTCTTATTTTGCCTCATATCTGTCTTCACCCGCCTCCGTGACAGCTCGAGTCAGTCGCGGTCTCAGTCACGGGGCTCATATCCTGTTTATCATGAGTAAAGCGCTGCGTGCATTATGCCTTTTAATTATCATCCTTGCATTGTATATATTCCACTTTCCAAATATAGCCTCCTGTGAAAGGCACAATGTCATAAAAACTTGAAAAACGTGTTACCAAAAACCTCATTAAACTGTCGTCTTCTGTGTTCTGTATTTCCTTTCCCATCAGTGCTAATTACCAAATTACCAAGACGTCCGTCTACAAGCAGATGAGGTGGTTCCGGTAAAGTAAGACTTGATAAGAAACAAATAACATCATGCGCTTGAATAGCTATGCTAAACTGCCGCCCAAACTTCCTCTAAAACCTGGCAAATAACTTTTTAATCTCTTGCCTCTTTGTAACGTGAACAGGACCATTGTGCCTAGAAAAGGCTGGTTTTGGCCTAGCCAGTGATGCAAAAAGGCAGTTCTTGTATTTATTTATTCAGAGACAGGTAACTGTTTTGTGGACTTGAGTAGATTAAATTCAAAATATGCACCCCAAATGCCAGATACTTTTCTAAAGGAAACCTCTGAATATGGAAATGCTTCAGCTCTCAGCAGCTCCTTCTTGCCTCTTCTTTAGCTCAAATTTCTATCATTGCATTACCAAATATTTGCTATCCCCTTCCCAGGCATTTCCTCTCTACATTTTAGGCAGTGCTTTTTATCCTTAAAGGTTAAGGTCTAATCTACAGGGAGGTGGGAAGCATGGCCATGTCATATACTGGGGAAACTGAGGCAGGGAGCCAGGTGGAGGATCCAATCATCGACTCATTGGCTCATAGTACCAACTGGGTAGCTTCTAGTTTGCTAGATTATAGTGTTGTGGCTGGGATGGAGCAGCGCTCAGCAGCGGGAACTTTCTCTTGCATAGAGACCAAAAAACTTGACGCAGGAATGATTGAAAAGGCAATGGAGACAAAATATGACCCATGAGAGGTCCCAGCAAGCAGCAGAGAGATGCTGTGCAATGCATTCAGGCCCTACCCACACTGCCCTAATGTGTGCAGCTGGAAGCAAAGGCGCCACTGAAATCCATGATAGCTCTACTCCTAGGGGAGGTGTCTGTGAAGGGCCACTCGTGCCTGCTGTGTTGTCAGCATGCCACAAAGTCACCTTAGCATAACTGGTAACCATCAAACTTGCAAGAAATGCCCCTGGATAGCTTTCTGTGCCTGAAAAAAAGGGGCTTCCCAAAGCACAGCCCACTACCCACTTGCAGCATATGAAGCATTCATGCAGTCTGCAGAGGAGCTTTTTAAGTGTCCGTCCTCAACAGAACCAGCCAGTTGGCCAGGCTCTGAACAACTCTTTGCAGCAGCGCTGTGCTGCCTTATGGCAGCTTGGCCTACGTTAAGGCATAGTGTGGTGCAGCTATTGACTGGAAAGGTACTGCGCTGCATGGTCATCGAGTCGGTGCAATGTCCTAGTTTCAACGCACAAAACTCTGGGAACTTGCTTCGGCATTTATGGCAGGCGCTGGGTCGGTCCAGGCTCGAACGGGCCCCGACCACTGTTCTGTCAGAGCAGACGGGAGGTTTCAACCTAGCTGGCTTGCCAGCGTTCGGAAGGAGTTTAAAAAAGAAATAGATGCTCTTTGGCTCCATTCAGAGGGTTGGCACATGAGGATAAGCCCAAACTTAATGGACAAAATGCAAAAAAAACCCCATCGTTGACTGCATGGTTCTTTCTAATGTCCCTTCCACAAAAGCCTGAGCCCCTTGACATCAAGGGAAGGATATCCAGTGGATTTGGAAACCACTGGACTAGAATCCGATCCGGCTTCTCTCAATGGGGACCTCAACTGCAGACCCAGCGCCCCATTGCCAGTAATGAGCTAGACCTCCATTCATACCTACCATGACACCACCCATGCGGGGCTCCACGTGGGGTGCACGCACAGCTGGCAGAGCTGGTTGACCTACCTCCTGGTTCATGTCCAGGCTCTGGGTCCACGGCCCCCAAATCATTCTCGCCCGTGGAAGGGTTGATCTCTGTGGACTCATGTTTGTGGGTCTCCAGGTCCACCACGGGAGCATTGCTGTATCTAGTCCACCAGGTCAGCCGCACAAGCTGGATGGATGGAGAGCACAAGAGCAAAGGTGTTTAGCATCTGGCAGTTCCCAGGGGAGGAGCAGAGCATGTGCTTTGGCTGGGAGCAGGAGCACGGGGTAGCCTTAAAGTGTGACCCAGCGGCGTGGTTCTCGTTTAAGCCATTCGCCCTTGGCACTGGTTTCTAGCATTTTAACCCTTTGGAAATGACCTTCCTTGCACGGGGCAAGGCTACTTTGTTTTGGAAAGTACACCCACTGTGCTCATAATCTGGTTTGGGGCTGAAACCAGGGGTCAGCTGTGGGTTTGGGCAGGATGAAAGCGTGATTTTCCCCTAACCTGGAAGGTTACTGTCCAAAGCAAGTAGAAGACACAGAGGGGATAATTAGTTGATTGTTTGTCTTTCATCTGCCAAATCCCCATCTTCAACACAGACCTGAGCAAGCTGAAGGAAGCAAGTGTCCCCCACAATAACATGTCTCTGGGCAGCGCCGGCTCTGACTGCAGCGCTGCAATCAGGCACTGCAATGGTCCTGGCTGCTTTGGTGCCCCCGTGCCCAGAAAGGCAACGCTTGGCTCATCGCGGTCTCTTCAGTGGTGCCAGGATGCCACATACACAGCCGTGCCCAGGATGCATCTGGCATTAAAGAGCCAAATACATAAACTGTTTTAGGGGTGGGGGTCCCCTCCTTACCAGGGCCAGGCCTGCACCATTGCCTCCTTGGGCCTTGGTAAGTATGGATGCATTAGTCAGGACGAGGGTGGTGGGAGGAGATGAAAGTTGAGAAGACCCACCTATCTTTTACCCTAAGAGCCTACCCTAACACTTGTTCAGGTGGTTGACTTTGCATCACTTGACTCCCAGGAAAGTGCCCTAATCACTAGGCTGTGACCAGTTAACCCAGAAAAGTGCCAGGCGCCAGGCACGCGCATGCAAGGGAGCACGACCTTCCAGCCTCTCTGCCCATGGAGATACATCCAAAAAAGCACTTAAGGACTTAACACCATGGGACTCACTGCGTTGTGGGTCATCGCTAACAAACCTCCGTTGTGAACACATTGGCCAGGCCCCTTGAAGCTAAAGGGGATTCGCTGCCACTGATCCAGGGCACTGGAGCTGCTAACGCCGTGTGAGGATGCAGGTCTTAGCAATGACCCTGCTGCTCCGTGCTCCTACACAGCACAGCAGTGGGGACAGTGTTTTTTCATCCTGTCTCTAGAGGCCACCGAGCCCTCTCCCACCTCTCTGCAAACAACTGGGACCAGGAGGAACTGGAGCCACAGAGGAGCGTATGCATCTGGCAAAGTCACTGGAGCAGATTCCTCCTCTCTACCTGAATGGAAATTCAGCTCTCAAATGGTCACTTAAAAAGGAACATGAGTTTAATTTTTTAATTTTACACACACGCGCGCGCGCACACACACACACACATATACATCTCGGCAGCAGTTTCCAGCTGACACAAAATGTTGCATAATCTCCAGAAGATTTATAGCTTTATTTAAATCATTTTCAACCAAGATGAGCATTGGGCAGGGCTAATCTTTCTTGTCACGTTGTGCTAAATTACTTTGATTTGATGATCCTCATCTTTCTTGAGGATTCAATTTTTTTTTTTTTATCATTTAGGAAATGTCACTGTAAAGTTTCAGGGCAGAGAAGGAGGTGCAAAACTTTCTCTTTCCTCCTTAACCCTGACATAAATGGTTGTCTTCTGTGTCAGGTTTCCCAAAGCATGGGATTCAGACCAGAATTTTGCTACGAGATCTGATCTTAGACCTGGCCTCTTCCAAATACTGATTTAATTTTAGGCATCAAAACTGGAGGAAAGCTGAATGTTTTGCACTCTGCGGGGGCCAGATTTTCAAAGGCATTTTGGCAGTTAAATACCTATTGGGCACAGCTACATGTGCATTAAAGTGTGTTAGTTAATGCGCATTAAATGGAGTGCCTCTGGATGCCGATACACAAGCTATTAATCATGCAATCGCCATGCTCCAGCAGGCTCCCGGGTCTCACGTATCAGCAACCCTGCACTTAAAAATGGTGGCAGGGGTGCTTGGACCAAAGCTTGTCGAACGTGCTTTAGTTCAAGCAACCCATCCGCCATTTATAAGTGCGGGGATACTGATACAAGTGACCCAGTGGCATTTTAATTAGAGTGGCTCTTGGAGCTGCTCTAATTAAAGTGCTGTTCCTGCCCCGCAACCCCTGGAGGACGTGTAGAAGTGCTCTCCATTGTGAAGTACTAGGAAAATGTGCATTAGCCTGCCTCATGCACATTAAGCGTCATTTAAAAACTGTGCTCGTTAGTTAATGTGCATTAACCTATTTTAATGTGCATTCACTAAATAGCATGTTTTTTTTCAGTGATGCTTTAATGCACATTAAAATAGGCTAATGCCCATTCAAGAGCACATGTAAATGCACCCTGAGGATCAAGTCCTGGCTCTCATGAAAAGAAACACCCCACAATGACTTTCCACCTTTACTTCCAGAAATGCAATCCTAAGTGGGAAGGGGTCTTTAAAGGCCCAAAAGGGAAAGATGGTCAAGGTCACATATAGTAGTGGGGACACCTAACTCCCACCAAACTGCTGCAGGAAAAAACAAATCTTTCCAGCTTTAGTCCCTGTGTCATGAAACACCTTTCACAGGCTGGCATGAGTGCCCACTTCCCCCTTGCACCCTCTCATGCCTTTGCATTAAGGAACTGGCACGTTCCTTCCAGTAAAACTTTCACAGCGTGCCCTATCCGCTCCCTGAAATGTCCTCGAAATGACAAGTGCTGAAGCTTGATGTCAATGCTGAAAGCCAAGGACAAGGCCGTGGCACACAGAGGAGGCTGCGATCTCATTAAGTGCCGTCGATGTGGCGTTGCAAAAGGGAGATTGTGTCTAACAGGGCTGAGATTTTGGAGTAAGCAAAAAAAAAAAAATGCTGACTCCGGTTGCGGGGAGGGGGGATATTATTAACATAATTTGCTTGGACCTCAGGAAAGTATTTGACACAGAAACACACAAGGTCGGAGGAACAGGGCGCGCTGGACTGCATAACGAATTAGCTTCAGTCCTGAAGACAGGCAAGATCTCTGGATAGAAGCAGTTCAAGAGCAAAAGGACTGAGGATTGCTACATGGTCTTTTTGTTATAGCCACAAGCGCGGGATAGCCCCATCGCCTGCGGGCTGCGCACCCACGTGCAGGTGGATGTTCAGGAGTTTGGGGAGGTGATGATAGAGGGTGCCCAAGGGGATGGGTCATGGTTATTGTCCACTAGAAGAGTTTGGGGTGGGGTTAGATAGGACCAGCTCCATGGGAAATGCTGGTGACTGCCAATGGCCTATGCGACTGGTCGCCCGCAGTGAGAATAGCAGACTGTGGCCAGGCCTGGCCTTTTCCCGCTCCTTGGTTTCTCCATCAGCACCAGAACGAGAATAAGAGTTGCCGGCCCTTGAAAAGTGCTTTGAGATCAATCCCATGCTCGACAGGGAGGTGGGAAAACCATGACCTGAGCTCGATTAAACTCAGCAGGAGACTACACAGCCTGAAAATGCTTCCCCCTATGACGGAGTGACCTGCCAGGGGACAACGAGTAGAAACCAGCAATTCAGCCAGCACTACTAATGCTTTAAGTCCAACGTTAGGGAGAGGAGCATGCTCTCTGGTGCATACGTGCCCCTTCATCGGAGGCAATGGAGCCCCTACGAATCCCTCCTTCCATCCTAAAGGCGTGTGCACCAAAGGCACTCTGGGACGGAGGGGGAGTGGCGGATGTTTCTCTGGGTGGATCTGCCCTGCATCGTTGTCACATTGAGTTGGCACACCCCTTCCTCCCTCCAGCCTCCTGCTTTGGGAGACAGCTGCAGGCAGAGGTTTGGGAGGAAAGGAGTCAGCTCCTGGACCTACTTTGCACAACTTCACGGTCCCAGAGTGCTCGGCTCTGGAGTGGGTTCATCCTTGCCTTGTATCTTCCCTAAGGCTTGATTTTCACAGGAGCTTCCAGCTTCCACTGACTCAATCCTACAGGAATTCAGCACCGTGGGGACCATTCCTCCTCATGCACTGGTCTCATGCTCTGAAGCCCCCTCTCCTGCTCCATCATGAGACCCTGGCAATGTGGCAGGTGGCCTCGCCACATGGCAGTAAGGTGACGGAGCAACACTCTGCAACGAGGCGCAGCCGCCTTCCCTTTCCCCGTCTGCGTTCTCCTTGGACACGAGAGTGTGCGAGAGCTCGGCAAAGTTTCCCTTTTGCAAACTAGAAATAAATCCTTCCGTTCCAAAATGCCATCTGGCACCTGACAGTTGTGTTTCAGCTTCACAGTCTCAAATTTAATTGTAAGCTCTTTTGCAGGGTTTTCAAGGACGGCGTGACACAATATGGACTACCTACAATGAAGACATATGAACTCTGGAGCATACCAAACAAATTCCTTGCATATTTGTTTTCCAACACAGCATCAATCACCGCGGGGATGTGAGAGTGTCCAAAACAGCAGGAAAAAATGCTACTGCTTGCAGTTCTTGGAGTGTAATTCATTTCAGAGCTCAGCACATTAACCGTACCACTCCAACATCAGATACAAATCGCTCTTTTCCCTGCTACCCATTTGCTATCTGCAAAGCAAAGATTCAATATTTAAAGATGCAAGGTCTGGAGCCTCAACTGGTGCAAAGCAGCAGAAGTGGGCTGAACAGCAGTGCTCAATAGTTGCACTTGGTAGAGCTGGAGCCCGGTACGGTCCCGGTAGGTACATGGGGTCCCGGGGTCGGCGGAGCATCTGACCTGCTGGCGCGGTCCATAGACTTTCCCGTAGCATGGCACGGATCCTCTCACTGGGCAGAATGGTTATAATAAAGCCTTGCTCCTATACCATGTCTTTAATGAGCAGATCTCAAAGCATGTAGAGGGTGGAAATCCTTATTTTGCCTCCTAAGTGGGAAATTCTGCCTTGAATCGCACAGCAGGGAAGCAGCAAATTTAGGCATCCTGACTCCCCTGTCAGTGCTCGATGCATCCTGCCTGCCTGCGGGACTGGCGGAGTGGGGCCTTGGTAGAAGACATAAGGTTTCTTTGCAGAGTAAGTTCAGCTGCTCAGAGTCCTGCCAGGTGAACGACTAAATGTCAAGGGCATCTGGGTATGTGAGTCACAGCCAGGCACTTAAGGCGAATCCTCTGCCACTTCTGCAAGCCCAGGAGACACTCTCAGAGACAGGAAGGGCCATTTTTGGCACTTTCACACAATTTGGATGCTATTCCCACCTGGGGTAGAATAGTGCTGCCAGGTATGTCCGCACATGGCAGAAAGAAAAGGGAGTATTGGGGCGAACGCTTGCCCTCTTTTAGCCCAACAGCCAGGGCACTGACCCAGGAAGCAAGAGACCTGGGTTTTAGCAGCTCCTCGCCCCGAGGTGTGGTTTGACTCTATCCCCGCCATGTCCCAAATTAAGCACTGTCCAGACTAGGAAGGGCTATTACCACCTATATAAGTAAGTCGTGTTTCAGGATGTGTAAGTCAGCCAGGATTTAGCCCTTGCTTTCCCACCTCAGGTCACCACCTTGCCATAGTCCTGGGCCTGACTCCACACTGGAGAAAACTCCACTAGGGACTGCAGTGGGATCATGTGGGCCACAGAGCACTGTTTGCCTGGCAGTGCACCCCAATGGACCGCTTTGATCACAGCCCCAGCCCTCCAGCCCTGGGGATGCCACCGCTGGCTCCTAAAAAGGTTGAAGAGTCCCCAGTCTAGTTTTTTAAGCTAACCATGCCCAGCTCGTATAGGCTTCCCTCCTCGCAGATCCTCCACTCTCCCCATCCTATTCGTAGCCTTTTCTCCGCACCCATCCCTGTTTGAATTGGTCTTTCTCAAACCTGGGTGACAAGAATGGCACCCAACATGCCAGATGCCTTGAAAGGCATTCACCAGTGCCTTGCACAGTAGGTATACATACTTCCCTATCTACCTCTGCTGGCAATACTTTGTTTGATATACGTCCTAAGTTTTGGGGGGGGTTTGTTTGGGGTTTTTTTTTCCTCCCATGGTCACATCACATGAGATGCATGTGAGGAGGTCTGGTCCCCTCCTCATGCATGGTCTAGACCTCACAGGTCTAGCACGCTGTGATAGACTCACGCAGCCAAGGCTTTCTCCATCTCATAACGAACTGATGAAATCACGCCTTGCCAACATTAGCGTTGCTATTACCGTATTTACTTATATATCACACAAACCTTTCCCGGGGGGAACTTGACCAGCTTCATGTCCTAATAAAGATCAAGCCCATAAAAAAGGGCAGCACTTGAAGAGCCAAGACTCATTAAGTCAATTGACTCCTTCACTTGGTGGAATAGAAATACCACTGCTGTGATCAGTCAGTTGGCTTTAAACTTTGGGTCAAGCATGAATCAAAGTGTGTGTGTGTGTGTGTGTGTGTGTGTGTGTGTGTGTGTGTGTGTGTGTGTGGGTGGGTGGGTGGGTGGGTGGGGAGGGGGGGGCACTTCTATTTTGGGCAGAAAAATCAATCATGACAGTTGTGGAGGCTAATTTTTGGAGTAAAGGTATGTGTGACCATCTCCTTTTTTTATGGACTTTATACTCCACTAAGCAAGCTAGGCTTTCTTTCAGGGATGTTGGTACCTATTAGTACCTATTAGTTTCTTTCAGGGATGTTGGTACGCCTGGGTCTCTCTCCTATTTCACAGTCCTGTTTTTAGCTCTTTTCAGACTTGCAGATCTGGCCAGTTTTCAACAGTTTCAGCTTTTGGCTGAGCAGGAAAAGGAGGGTGAGTGAGCTGACGATTGGGTCCAGCCCTACTTGGTACAGCTATAGCTCTAGGTAAAAAAAAAAAAAAAAATCTATTTTTTCTTCATGCTGATTTCCCCAAAACAAGGTACATGTCTTATTTGCAGGGGTATGTGCTCTGCAAGAAACTATGATAGTCCAGTGTCCAGCTTTGCATTTTTCACTATTACCTGTTATTCCAGTCTCATTGTGGCAGTCCTCAAGGTCATCCAGTTTGTCCTAGGTGATATACTCTTCTATGACAATGCCTCACAACTTTGGCCCCAAAAGCAGGCATTTGTGATGATATTTGCTGATGGCTTGATGTCCTTAATGAAACTAAATCACCTTACTCTCATGATTTGTCTCAAAGGAACTCTACTGCTGGCTTGATACCTCCTGGCCTGTCATCATCGTCCCTTTCCTCCCTTCCTTTCACACGTTAACATCTTGATCTCAATCCCTTTGCTCTCCAGAGGAATGAACAGTCTCCTGCGTAGCATTGTATCATTGCTGAAGTCCAAGGGGTTTGGTGTCATCATAAACCCTGTTTAAAAGGTCTACCCAGAAAACCTGTCCTGCTGCCATCCTCAACTGCTGCATACACATTTACCTCCTGTCTACCGTCATCCCTCGTCTTCTCAGCAGGGTCTCTTTAAGACGATGCTAAATAACACCGTAAACTTCATTGCGTGATCTCTTTGAATGCAGCAAGTAAAAGCGAGTTCTGCACGGTGACTCCAGGTTGCTCAATGCAATTGAGATCACGTCAGGACGAAACGTTATTTTTCTAAGTGCCAGCGTTGCAAAGATATTAATCTTGTTTGCCAGCAAGATTGATGTAGGCCTTGCTGAAATATGGTAGTAGCTTCAGTTAGACCCCTTTAATTGCTCCTCAGCTTCCCCTATAATATAATTGTTGTTATCCCCTTCTTTTTCCTTCCCTCCCAGAGATGACGTGTGGTGGTGTCTGAGCCCAGCATGGGAACTGGCACTCAATTGCAAGCCTGTCTCCAGAAGCATTAATGCAATGAGCCCTGGGAAACCAAAGGGTTTGGAGCAGGTGCTGCTTTTGGAGCATGAGCATGACAAGCTGATATCTCGGCTATAGGCGAGAGGGATCTGAACCGGCTGTAGAGTCATTTGGGGAATAAAGCAAAGGACAGAGTGGGCTTTAATAAGGTGTGAATTTAAAGAGGTACATGCCGCTTCTCTTGAGACAGCCATAAGAAGCACCAACCCATCTACCATAAGTGTCCCACGTCTGCCAAACCCGGATACGAGGGAGTGAAGCTGCCTCCTGGCTACAGAGAGCAGCAGGGATGCTCTCCCTGTGGTTTCACCCCTTCATTTCTGGGTTGGTGGGGCTGGGCTTGCTTTTGTACCAGTGGTCTCCAGAGCGCTGGCAGCTGCTTACCTTCTCCTCTGGGATCGGCGGGGTGAGGAGGCTCACAAAGACGATGACGATGGCCGTGAGCCCGCAGAGGATGAGCGCGAAGTAGAGGTAGTGCAAATCCTTCAGCACACCCGGTCTGCGGTCCTCCTCGCCGCAGGACGGCGTCTGATAGCAGAACTCCATGATCATCCGAACGAGGCCGACCGTCAGGCCGAACATGAGGCCCCAGAAAGCCCCCTGCCAAGGACACATGGGGAAAAGGAAATATGAGGTTGTGGGCATCTGTGCAGAGGGTATAACAGTGCCAGATAGCAAGGAAGAGGAAAGCAGCTCATGTCAAAGCCTGTATTTGTGCTCAAAGCTTGTAAAACCACATGGGTGCTGAGATACCAATGCCCATCCATGAGACACCAGACTGCGCCCGCTAACTCACACCATCCTGTGGCTGTCTGACTGCCACCAACTAGCTGCGATGGCTGACCTAGAGATGGGAGAATATATAGCTCAAGCTGGTCCCCTGGTATAGCAGCAGACCCATGAATCGGGGCTGGGGAAGTGAGTGAAATGATTGCTCCTCCCTATTCAAGACCACCTCGACCCTGCCCTAGCTGACTGACTCTGCACCCCAAGTTTCCCTTTACTCCTGGGGTCCTGATCAGTGAAAGCCTGGTAGCAACAATGCACTCCCGCAAAAAAGGATGCATTTTTCTCACCATCAACCTGGTTCCTCACTTACAGGCTCATTGATCCTCTTGCAGAAGATGGCCAGGAGGAAGAGGGCAGTGATGGGTGGGGCCAGGTAACTGGTTATGGACTGGATGTAGTCGAAGAGCTGGCCGCTGTTGGCCGTCTGAATGAGGGGAATCCAGAGGATGCTGATGACGACAAGAATGAGAACGAAGACTCTGGAGAGAGGAACAGAAGATATTCATTTTTCATGCACCCTAGGGGAAAAGATGCCCTCATGTAATGCAGTGCTGGAGTCTGACAAGAGGAGGAAATGAATTGCAACTAGAGAGGGGGGGGGGGGTCTCGTCGGGGCTGAAATCCAGGAGGGGAATCTCCTTGTGACATCAGGCAGGAAAGAAATGACCCACCCCTAGAGGAAGAGCCTCATCACCCCGACTAGCTGAGTCTCATCGCAATCCCAATCCCAAGACAACTCCAGGAATTGCAAGGAGTTGGTAAGTCTGTACTTGGAGTGTGGGTGAGCCCTGGTTGACCCAACAGCTGGATGTGTTTTTAGTGGGCACGGTAAAGCTGGCAAAGACACTGTCTCTTGGATGAGATGAAGATTAAAGACCTGACAACTCGTGGTCATTAAACTCAGCTTGCATAAGAGCAGGGGCGTTAACCCTGGAGGCTTAGCCAATTTCCAGCTAAGGTCACTCCCGTCTGCTTATTAAAATCACTCCAGCAGCTTCAGCTGCATCCAAGATCCTCCTTCATTTTGTCCTTTCTGTTAGGCAGTGCTGCCAAGTACTCTAAAGCAGTTCATGCTTTCCGCCTCGATGCACGGCAGGGATGGGATATGCGATCATCGCTCACTCCATATCCTTCACTTAGCCCACGGGGCTTTCTTAATATTGGTGTTTCCAATGAAAGGCTGATCACCGGAGGGCAGGCTGCTGTTTCCAGCTGTTAGCTGGAGCACTGCTCTCCTACCCCAACATAACGCAGTGCCAAAGTCTGCCTAGAGAGACAGCCACAACCCCCCCAGGAGTTAAGACAGGTCCCTATGTCAAGTTTAGAGACCAGATAGCAATAAATTAGCTGCATCCGTGATGAGTTCAACCTGCTGTATAGTAAAAATCTGCCTATAGAGAGAGCCACAACCCCTACAAGAGTTAAGACCGGTCCTTATGTCATGTTTAGAGACCAGATAGCAATAAACGGTCTGCATCCGTGATGGGTTCAACCTGCTGTATAGTGAAAATCTGCCTATAGGAAGAGCCACAACCCCCACAAGAGTTAAGACAGGTCATTCTTATGTCAAGTTTAGAAACCAGATAGCAATAAATTAGCTGCATCCGTGATGGGTTCAACCTGCTGTATAGTGAAAGTCTGCCTATAGAGAGAGCCACAACCCCCCCAAGAGTTAAAACTGGTCCTTATGTCATTCTTACAGACCAGATAGCAATAAATGATTTGCATCCGTGATGGGTTCAACCTGCTGTATAGTGAAAGTCTGCTTATATATAGAGCCACAACCCGCCCCCAAGAGTTAAGGCAGGTCTTTATGTCATGGTTAGAGACCAGATAGCAATAAACGGTCTGCATCCGTGATGGGTTCAACCTGCTGTATAGTGAAAATCTGCCTAAAGGAAGAGCCACAACCCCCACAAAAGTTAAGACAGGTCATTCTTATGTCAAGTTTAGAAACCAGATAGCAATAAATTAGCTGCATCTGTGATGGGTTCAACCTGCTCTGTAGTCAAACTGGGTAAAGGCTGGGTCCACTGGGTAAAAGCTGGGAAATAAAACCATCTCTTTCAGAGCCTGCTCTCCTTATTGACATGCTCTGGGTTTCTCAACTTTCTCTGCGAGTCCAGCTTTGGACGGGCTAGAGAGTTTAAACTCTAATCAAAACAGACAAGGACAAGGACAAGGCAAATGTGCTCAGCAAAGCCGCGTGGAAGGGCGAGGACCTGCCAACAATCATGAGCTCCTGCTCTGAAGCCTTCTTGCGGACCCTCTGCCAGATATCGATGGCGAAGAGCGTGCTGCTGCTGTTGAAGATGGAGGTGAGGGAACTCATGAGGGCTGCCATCATCACGGCTATCATCAGACCCCGGAGTCCTGGAAAACCGGGAATGACAATTGGGTACAGCGTTTCGGCCTTCGCGCTCCTACTTCAGAGTTTACAGCGCCGCCCATTCATTTATTTATTCAAATTCAGTGGTTTTTACACGCTGTTCTCCCACCAGGCCCAGCTGAAATGGGCTCAGGTGAACGCTTGTCGTTGTAGGACCCTGAAAGACTGGAGAGCAGTAATGCTAATTTTTAAAGACCGGCTCATATCAGACCTGCTTCAAATAACTCATAATGCTAAGTCACCTGGTGATAGCAAACTCAGAATTTGGCAACCTGCAAAGACTGCACATCCCCTTCACAAAGCAGAGTTAATTAGAAGGTCAAACAAGAAATGCGGATTCTGCATTTAAAATCGGAGACCTAAATCTTAACAGAAATCCCCGCTTCACGCCATTTACTCCCTTTACCTACATTACTTGATCCATCATATTATATCTATCAATACACATCACATATAGGTCAAATATGCCAACCATGCATTGATATTCTATTAACATAGTTCATAAAACGCATTAGAGGACTTCCATAATGCTCTGTTATTAATTACCGTTAGCACTAATGCGATATCAATGCCATTTAATAATTCTGTGATATTTTAATATGTTATTACTATATAAAAACTGAAAAGGTCTGCTGAAAAAAAATGTTTGTGGCTTTTTTTTTTAAACTCTGATGATGTGTTGTGCCTTTTGAGCGGTTATAGTGAACACTTACCATCTCAATACTAACCCATCTAGTTCTATTTATCCAGCTATCTGTATAATCAGACCCACATGGATATAAATGGATATCTGTATAATCAGACCCACATGGATATAAATGGATATCTGTATAATAAACTCACACGGATACTTTTGCTGTGTAATGGAAATTAAACCATTGCTATCTTTTAATTTTTTTCTACAACCCAGCTTATATTGGTAGCAAATTAGTTCCTTGTATTTATAACCGAAAAGACTACCGTTGCACAGTACTTGAGGTTGCACATTTGGCCACAACCAGAGCAGCAAAGCTTCCTCACCTATGGGCATGAGCTCCATCACCAGCTTTGGGTAGGCGATGTTAGAACAACCCACTTTTGCTCCACAGACCTTTTCACAGATTTTCGGGTCCACGCATCCCACGTCATCTGTAGCAGATGGGGGGAAAAAAAAAACCCCAAGCCAATTGTAACACGTCTACTTCTTCTAGAGGACATACACATGGAAGAACTAATTCTTGATCCCTTGGGTGTTTCAAATAAATCAGGACAATAGCTGGAGGGGTGGGCAAGGGTTATTTCAGATCTCCATCTCACAGTAGCCTTTTGCAAACTCTGCGCAGAACGGATGCAAAACCCGGACGTCACATAGCAAGAGAGCCTCTGACCAGTGGTTCGAAACACGTGAGCCTTCGTGGCCTGAGCTAAAGTGCACACTTCTGCCAGCCAGGCACCATCTGTGCACACCATCCGCACATCGCCAAACGGACGGCAGATACAACGCAGACTCCTCTTATAGCCTGGCTTGGCTCCTCTGCCCCTCATCCCTGTGCCCCATTAGCAACCCCACCCCGAACAGCCATGTGAACCTCTGTTTCCAACGCTGCTGGCTCCTTGGGACCAGAAAGGAGGGGAGATCTTGCTCCTTGCTTCTTACTGCAGAAAGGAGTTCAACCTGGCAGCTCGTTGGGCAACCGTCTCCTGATGAACCTAGCAGCAAAAGCACTCCTTGCGGCATGAAGCCTTCAAGGTTGAAGGTCTCATGATGCTACAAATGAATTTGCTCTTGGGGCAGCAGCATAATGGAAGAAACCAGCTCACGTCCTCCTCAGAAGAAGCCCTAAACTCTGTGCATCTCAGTGTCTCTCATTTATTTCCAGCTGCCTCCTGGTAGGTAAAAGCAGTGCCCACGAGATGGCACTGTGGCCCATGCACTTAGTGCTTGGGCCACAGCTATAGGAGAAGTGGCCCAAACTTCGAGAGGGAGGTAGGGTCTGGGGGTTTCCATCTATATTGGAAATGCTAGATGGCAAGGGGGTGTCTTGTGCACGATACCCCTGAGTCTGGGCTTCTAACGCCCAATGGTTTTGCAGCCATCGGAGGCTCCTGCACAAGGAAATCACATTCATAACCCCTGGATGGAGTATGCAGGCTGGGAAAGCAGCCTTACCTGGGTAGAGGGCTCTGCTGATCATACCCGGCATGACAATGAAAAACATAGGGAGTATTTTCAAATAGCCCGCCAGCACCGATCCACCCTTCGCATGAGAGACGCCCTTGGCGGAGAGGGACCTTTGAACTATCACCTGCATCAGTGGGAAAATGCAAAGCGTTAAAAGTGGAGAGAAAAGGAGAGGAAAACCCCTTGCATTGTGAGAGGACGTGTGTCCCGGAGAACCCCAGGGCACTTTGCAAGCCCACAGCAAGGCTCTCCTGAACAGCAGGTCTCTGTCGTTCAGTTTACTATTGCCGCCAGCCCTGAATGGTGTGTGGACTGACTATGAAGCTGGGGAAATTACTCTTTTACCCACACAGGAATCATTTCATGGTCCCCTGAAATGCAGCCAGCTCTTGGGTGAAAGACATCAGGTGCTTAACCATGCACCCACAGGCACTGGCCAAGAGCTTAGGGTCAGGTGTGATACAGTACACAGCATGGCGTTCCCTACCTTTACCACTGAGAAGGGGCTTCGAAGGAATGAACCCAGTTTGCTTGGCTTTTTCTCATCACCTGGGTGCCTTATTTGCTTAATGAATGTCACACTAGATTCCTAGCACATGACCAGGAAAACTGCAGAGGCACTGCAAAGTTAATCTGATTTGTGGCCCTGGAAAACTCGGCATGTCCGACAGTGCTTTCCATGTGTGACTTTCAAAGCATTTGACAAAAAGGGGCGTTTTTACTGCTGGGTTACAGATGGGGAAACTGAGGCACGCTAAACTTGACACTGACTCATTCAAGTCATTAGCAGAGCTCTTGAGAGCAGCGCACAGGGTGCTTGTACCACCTGCTCATGCTCCCTCCATGAAACTATGTGTGTGTATATGGGAAAACCAAGCCTGCTACTCCCTGTAACAGAGGCCAAGAAGGAGCCACATTCACTTGGGCTGTGGAAGAAATAAGCTGGGGTGGCCTATTAAAGACCCCCCCAAAGATGCCACCCCACCCCATCAAGCATCACTTCACTGCCTCTGTAACCCATGATGTGGCATGGAAATGACATTGCAGTGAAGCACCGGGGGAAGGAGCGAGCGTGCGGGACGGACTGTACCTGGTCCGTGCACCAGCACCAAAGGGCCAGCACCGAGAGGCCGAATATCAGGCCAGGCCAAGGGATGTCCCCAGTGATAGGGTCCCTGAGCATGTGGAAAGCGTCCGGGCGCGGGAGATGGCACGTCGTGTTTGGAACTGTGACGCTGGGGATCGCTGTGCTGTATTTCTCTTTGAGGCCTTCATACCAGCCGATTTTTTCAAACCCTGAGGAAGAAGGAGCCAGTCATTTATATCTGTGGGAGTTTTCATTTGCTCTGCCTCACTTTGCTTCTGTTTTCTCCTCTCTTCCTCCCTCTCTCTTCCCTCCTTCCTCACTCCTGGAGCCGTGCAGAAGGGCATCGGACTCCAGCCGGAGAATTTGGGCTTCTGCAGCCAGCCGTGCATTCGGGGAGAGGATGCACCATTGCTGCTGACCTCCCTCGTGTCGGTCACCCGCACCCAGCTTGGCAATGACGTGCTATGAGAACCCAAATCTCTGATCATAAAGCTCATGAACACCCGAGCCAGAAAGACGTGACACCGAAGATGATGGCACTTGGGTTCCTGTTGGCCAGGGAGGCGTGGAGCAAACCGCTCAAAGTGCCGCGGTTCAGGATTGGTCTCAGATATGCCCATGTAAATGCACTGTAACTCCCCCAAAGTCAATGAAGGAAAGCAAGGGAGGCTGGCAAATGTCCTGGGTATCCTGGAGCTACAGGAGTGAAAATTGTGCAAAACCAGTCCTGCAAAGTGCCCCATCAGCTCACCATGGGTGCCAAAGGAGTGGAAAGTGCTTAGTGCCTCAATCAAATAAAATCTGGATTTGGGCATGAATCAGGGATGAGACTCAACTGGCTGGAAGTGGAGCGGAGAGGAGCCAGGGCTTCTTGATATTATGATATAAGGCCAATTTCTGGGTGAAAGAGGGGGGACAAGTGCCCTGTTAGGCTCAGATCAAGATTTGGACGGCAGGTAACCCCATCTCTTTTTCTTCGTACCTATGAACGTGAGCACCAGCGCTCCTATCACCATGATCACAGTCTGCAGGGTGTCTGTGTACATAACAGCTGTTAAACCACCTGTTGGGAGAATCACAAACGACAGTGTCCGCCGGTCACCTTTATTTGCAAAACCAGCCAGCGCTGGCGTGTTCCTCGCTTTGAAGAGCCTGGCCTCAGTCCTGCGACTCCAGAAAGGAGCTGCCAGGAGAAGGCAACACTGGTGATTTCCATGCCTTGAGCACTTCACAATCACCAGCCCCTTGTGAAGTACCAGGGTATTATCCCTGTTGTATAGAGGTGGGACCAATGCATAAATCAAGTCACTTCTCCACTTTCACACCGTGAGTGGATACAACCCATCACGGATACAACACCTAGGAGGTTGTACCTACACCTCCTGAGTCACCGTCTAGGATCCTGACAAGTAACCCATCCTCAACGCTTGTGCAAGAAAAGGGTGTCTCAGCCATGTGGACAAAAGTCAGACATCATTAAGGTTTGCTTTGCTCATAGGCTGCTGCCCAGGGAACACAACCCTTCCTCTCTTCAGTCCTGCCACGTGGAGGCATATTCGAGCCCTAACACTGCCTTGCTAAGAGGCTGGGAACATTCAGTTGATCAACAGGGGCTTGCTCCATTAATTAAGTCAAATGAAGTCTTTTCATTGACTTCAGTGGGCTTCAGATTCAACACCAAGCCCCTAGACAGAGCCCAAGCACCCGGGCGTAGGGAGTAGGGAATCCATTAATCTTCAGATTGGGACATTTCTTTTAAAGTATCATCATTACCAGCAATCGTGTAGACAGCCGTCACTGCCAGCAAGACCACCGTTGAGAGGTAAAGGTTCCAGCCCAGGGATATTTGGATGAATAGCGCCCCAGAGAAAATATCTGTCTGGAAGGAAAAGCAAAGAGAGTTTGACTGTGGGGCTACTTGCTCTCATTAGTACTTCTGATATCATCTTGATGGCTCAAAAAGCCTCCAGATGGGCCATGAGAAGGGAGCAGAGTGTGGGAGATTGAAAGGTAGAGGAGAAGGGAATAAGGACAGGAAAGGGAGAAACAGAAATGGTGACCGGCGCCGTAAAAAGCATGTGTCTTGAAGAACCTCTTTGTACCCAGCCCAGGAACAGGAAGAAATCCTCCCCTCTCTGCAATAGGAGAAAGCATTGAAAATGTCTAAGGGCAGGGCAGGCGTGTCCCTCAGCAAGCCTAGGGGGGCCACTGGGAACACTACGTAGAGCAGGCATCAGTGGGAGAAGACTCATGGCTTTGGGAAGGGCAACCAAAGGATGCAAAGGCAACAGCAAGATGCCCTGGAGAAGAAGGGACAGTTCCCAGAGCTGGAGAGTGAGGGTTGTGACTGAGCTCATGCTGCTAGATGGGGAGTTTGGAAGGAGAGGGGGTCATTTGCATCGCCGCGTGGGAGACTGCATGGGTCAGAGCAATGGCCTCATCCTGAAAGACCCAGGCTGATTCCCTGCTCTTGACTTCTTGATCTGGACACGGACAAGGGGGTGTAAATAAGGGCAGCTGCACCGATTGCAAAAAATGATGCCTGCTGAGGATCTGACCTCTGCTCGCAGAAACCCCGCGGCGCCTGATTTGTTCAGGTCTATTCACAGGAGACGGCGAACGAGGTCAGAGGGAGAAAAATACAGCTCTCATTCACACACGGCCATGGCAAAGGCAGAAGGCGACACATAACAAGTGGGAAAGGGTTTTACGTGCGAGAGAGAGTAAATCTGAAAGAAATCTGTAAGTCACTTTGCAGGGAACGCCATTCGCCTCTCGCCATGCAGCAGAGACAAAGCGGGATGATAAAGACCCAGGGCTTTCTACATCCCAAATAAGCATCTTAATATCAAGCATCCTTTTGACCTCCGGGGCTGCACACCCTGCGTCACACTAAGTGGTTCTGGCCAGGTGGTACGGCGCTACCTTTACATAATGTATTGTGAGCTTTGGCTTCCCAGCAGGAAATGCAATGATCAGTGTATCCGTGCCCTGCCAGTCCTTTGACATCATCTGTCACCCTGATCTGCGCTCTTCTTGGCAAGCACAAGGAGCGTGGAGCTGAGCAGCAAAGTTATTAAACAACGTTTGGGCAGGAAGCACGGAGAGAAAAATTCCCCTCATAACCAAGCCTCCCGCTGGCCGGCAGGCCGCTAATTAAGTGCTCTGCAAACAAAGGTGCTGCTTTTACAGAGAGCACCTCTGAGGCCTATAAAGTAAACCAGGCTCTCCCATCAGACACGGGTGAGCTACCTTCAGCAGGGGAAGGCAACCGAATGGACTAAGGCCAGGCAACCGATCTGAGGACTGAAACCTGGCTTCCCTCGAGGCCACGCAGCAGCTTGGATGTTCCCCGCGTGGCTTTCGTCTCCCTTCTCGACCTGGATTTCATAGAAAAGCGGACTGGAAGGGACCTCCAGCAGTCATTGAGTCCAACTGTGGTCATCTAGATGACCTGTGGTCATGCCAGAGGTCACCGGGTCCTATGGTAGGATCATGCCTATTCAACCCATCCCATACACATCCATTATCGAACCTATTAGCAAGTCAACCCTGATGTAACTACAGGACGTAAAGCCCTAACCTGCCACAGGTCAAACAAGGGGATAATGGTGGCTTTGAGCCTATTAGTGCTAGTTCTGCAGGGGGAGGTGACTGTGAGCTCCTCCTGGCTCTAAGGAGAGACCCAGCCGAATCCCACAAAACAAGACTTTGGATTTTAGAGAACAACGGCCCATGAGACCGAAGCTCTTTATCTACCTGTGGAGCAGGCAGGAGCTGTACCCAGGGCTCGAATTATGGAGGAGCTCAGGGCTGGATTTTGAGACAAGAACCCCTCTGCAAGATTTGAAAATCATAAAATTGGGGCGGGGGGTCTCTGATTTTATTAAGGCATTGTGGTGCGCAGCTCAATTTTTTAATTTTTGCAGACCCTCCCAAGAGCGAAAGTGTAATTTGACCTCTGGCTGTACTGCCTTCCCCCACTAATGACCCACCCTCAACCACTTCACCAGTGCTGCCATGGGGAGTAGGTGGCCAAATACCCACAGACCCCAAATTTCAAGAGGAGCGGGTCTTTAATTACTACTGCCCTGGGCTACATATAGAACAAAGACTTAGGAACAAAAGATGGGCATTGCCCTCATCAGACCCTTGGGCTCTCTAGTCCCCTGAATAATGAACTTTTCCTGTGCATGAGACTTGTCTGGGACTGTCTTCCCTCCAAGTGCATCGATAATGCCTACTCAGACCTTGGGCAGAGAATCTGCTCCTCTCTTTGCAAAGTAAAATGACAGCAAATGCTCAGAGCTGATGTCTCCCTGCAGGTCCTATAATGCTAACAGCATGCAACTAGCACTGCTCCTCAACTCACCCCTAAGGTAGAAGATATTTCCTGTCCCTCTTACAGGTGCCAACAGTGGAAACCATCTCAGAGGGGAAGAGAAAGGCAACTAGCTGTGTCCTTAACATTACATTTTGCAACGAAAAATTTCAGCTGAGAAAAAAGATTGTGGAAATGACTATATATGAAGATTAGCTTTGCATGATATTTAAGCGACACCAAGTGCAGCGGACGCTGGACAGGATCCTCGCATGGTACCTGCTGCAGCAGCTACAGCAAGAGCTGCTTCCCCATGGGATACGTACTGATATCTTGGTGAATATATAGAGAATGAGGGAGAGCACAGACATGTAGATTTGAATCCTTTGTCCTCCAAATCTCTTCCTCAAGTACTCGGGCATGGTGACGACACCGGCAGCAATGTAGACGGGCACAAAAATCCAACCAAGGGCCAGCAGTGCCCAGGTAGCCTAGCAATAGGGAAGAAAATAAAGGCTTATGATTAAACTCAAGGGAAAATGCTCTTTGCCTGCAACACACAGCAGCAGAAAGCATGGAGAAGCAGCCTCTCTCAGGCAGAGGGAATGAAGGCTCCGGGATGCACTAGCATTTCTCTGCCAGCAATGGAGGGTTATCCTTGGATGGCAAAGGGGACAGATGAACGATAGCATGGTGAATACAGCTCGCAGCAGAGCTACAAGCCTTTGGAGATCTCTCCTAATCCCCACATTTCCTTTTTTCTAGCATGTTGGCTCCTGTGTCTCTCCCCTGCCTCCCTGGCAGAGTCCCACGTCGCTGCCCCAGCTCTATACAAGGAGTATTTGGTGAGCTTTGGTACCTGTGGCACCGATGCTGGCGGCATAGAGCCGTCTGACCTACAGGTGCCTTTGAGCATCTCATTACTTTTGCCGCACCGTACCACTCGATTAGGAGCCAAGGAGCTACAGGATCTTTCTGAGGAACAGAAATAGAAGTGACAGCAAAACCCTCACTTTCAGGACAGCAGACCGGAGGTGACTGTTTTTTGTCGTGTAAGCGGCAGAGCAAGAGGAAGCAAAGCTCCAGCATGAAAGCGATTATTTGTAATGTCTTTTGGGAGGTCTAAGTCATCTGAGCCCAGCAGTCTTCTCTGCCCAAGGGTCCCTTCCAGCCCCTAACATCCGTGAATCTATAACTTGTGGTCCCCCACGGCCTGCTTCTTTAACATCCAGCCAATGTGGCCAATGTCATCGTTTCACACCTGGAGATGTTAAGGCCAGATGTGACTGTTAGATCGTCTAGTCTCACCTATCCCACATCATTCGAAGACCCCGCATCACGCCTGAAACACTACTTAGAGGAAACGTCATTCCCCAAAACTGAAATGTGTGTCACAGACAGAGGACGGGCCTGACCAAAGTGCACCCAGTGCCTGAGGCTCCTGGCATGGACGGGACGGGATTAGGTGAGATATGCCCACCTGAGCTGCGCAAACAAACCCTGACCCAGACCATGACCTTGCTAATCTGAAGCCGACATGACAACACGGCTATAGAGTCATATTTGCTCTGGATCTCAAACTACACTCTTCGCATCCCTATATAACCACCCAAAAAAGGAGCCACTTAAAATACAGTTGCATCAATAGGTCCTGTCTGAATGTGGGCCACAGTTTCTACAGAGGGGGCTTATGGGTGATTTCAATTCCTTTAAAACAAAGGGATGCCTTGAAAATAAATGCTGCTTGACCGTGTGCCTGCCCCTGGGGCAGCACGCGTCGTCTCGGCTCAAGGACGGCCCTATAATGGAATAGCAGAGTTTGCATTATAAGACTGCATAGGGACCTGCTGCAGACTCGTGTCTAGCCCCTAAAAATGCCAAGTGTTGGTGCAACAGCACTATTCTAGCTGGCTTTGCTCGGATAGGAATAGCCCCAGGCTGACACCAGGATGGCAAACAGCTCAGAAATGTTACTACAGAGCTACAGCATTCATGACTCAACGTCATGACATTTGTTCCTTTCCATAAAGCCCCAAGTCCAGGAATCCTGTGATTTATGTGAGCTTCTCAGGCCCCCATTTTTTTTTTTTATTATTATTATTTGTAAAGTCTCTTGTCTTTATGGCAGCGGAGAAAAAAACTGCGTGACTCAAGTGTCCCTTAGAGGCTCAGCAAAAGAAAATCCTAATGTTGTTATCTTTTCAAAGCCCGGCTGTATTTCAGGTGACCTCTGAAGTGCTACAGGCCTGAATCATGAGTTTCGGCACTGGGAATGGATGGGCTGGCTAATAACTGATTCATGAACCAAATATGCATGTTGTCTGTAAACGGGGATGTCTTTCTGGTCTCAATACTTACGTTCCACTCAAAGCCCCCGACAGCAAGACCCCCGGCTGCCCCCGTGCCTGCCAGGCCGATGAACAGCCCGCTGCCCACGTTGCTTGACATCAGAGATGCTCCGATCTGAAATGCAAGGGACGGCACAGAAATCAGAAAGGCACTTCGAGCAGCTTCAGAAAAGCAGACGCCCAAGCCCTCCCCGGGGCAAGGGGGTTTCCATTTGTAGGAAGCCACTGGGGAGAGTCCTCTGGAAATCCTGGAGACTGACCCAGGGGCTTAGATGCGACAGTGAGAGATGCAGCAGCACTTCCATAGGCAGGCAGAGCGATGAGCGCAGGGATCCTAGTTTTCGCCGATTTAAAATAAAATAAATAAAAAAAATTCCCAGGTTTTCGGATGAAAACAAGTAACCCCAAATCCATTTATTTTTTGGCGATTAAAATGAAACACCACTAATAGATAGATATATGCACAGCAGGGTTTCACTTGAATCGCGGGAAACTGAGTTTGGGGGTTACTTTTTAAAATCTGAAATTTGGGGATTTTTTAATTTATTTGTTTTTATCAGAGAAAAACAGCATCCCTGGTGATCAGGACTGAGCACCGACTCAGGATCGGGGCCATGTGAAACAAGCACTGCTTCCTTTACACAAGGTATGCAAGTACATCACAGTGGGCCCTGCTTAGGGCGAACTCAGCTCTGCAGGCGCTTTGTGAATAGGGAAGCAATGAATCTCCTTTGGCATTGAATATCCCCCTCCCTAAGTACCGATGCAGGCTGTGGTGCCCTCCTCAAACACCATTGATCCTTTGGGCTCTTGCTTCTGCTCCTTGCAATCCTTTCCCACGTATCACCTCCAAATGGGTCCTTGCTAGGGAGGCTCTGATGTGATCAAATTAGCAAAGACTACGATTCCTCCAGCAAGGATCCCATAGTCCTTGCCTGGGACTCCCTTTGCAGCATCAGCTGTTCTCTGCAGTGTTTGGGAGGGGAAGAGGGAGCAAATTGCACCTTTAAACCCTCCCTAACCCATTGCCAATCCAGTCTGTGCATGCTCCTCTGTCCCATGGAAACCCCATAGCTGGGAGACGGTGCTGTGGGCGTCTGAGCCACCCTACCGTGAGAGGGGGCAAAGTCTCAGTGAGAAGCAGGGGAAGCAGAACGGCTCAGGAGGTCCCTAAAAGCTCAGCCATGAACAAAGACCAAAAGAAAAGAAGCCCTGTATCTTTAATCTTGTTATTTTTAAGAAAATCTCGTGAGTCTCAAGGGCCAGGCTCTTTGAGCTCTGAGCACTCAGATTGGACACTCCTGCCAAATAACCACATCTGGGAAAGAAGCATCCAGTCTCTTTGTACACGGTAGGTCTGGTCTGGCCTAGAAGAAAGGAGGCTTGACAACCACTGAAGTGCTTGGGCTCCACGACTTGGCTCAAACGCGCTGTTTATCATTGTTGCCATGGTCCGACCATCACGTTCGGTACCGGGGGCCTGATTCTGCACCACCTCCGTGCTAATTAAGAGGCACCATAGTCACAGAATCAGGCCCTAATTGGGGCAATAGCACCTGCGGTCAGCACTAGGATGAGCCAATGTCACATCCACGGGGCAGTGGCCTTGTGTCTTCATTGGCGCCCTTATCTCCTGGCATCAGAGAAGCGGCGGGTCTTCACGTTTCCGGACAGATAACCCACGGGGCACAAGTACAAGGAGCCATTTTGCAGCTGTTGTACAAATCAAACAGGCCTCCCAGGCTATTTGTAGCCTCAGTCCTGACCGGGACCAAATCATGCCATTTCCCTGCCTGGTTCTGGAAGTACCATGTAGAGCAGTGTTTCTCAACCTTTAAAGTAGCAAGTACCCCCTAACTTCTGAAAATGTTAATAAGTGCCCCAACATTCAATTTTCCAGGAGATTTTATATTTCCAGACTAATGTGTGCCATATGTTGGAAGGAGGGCTGTGTATATAAGGCCGTGCTATGACAGATGTCTGATCTGGTGTGGGTAGGGTGGCCACCTACTACACCAGCGGTGCACAACTCAAGTGTGTACCTGGGCTAGAGGTGATGTTGGCCAAAGCTAGGAGGGCTGAACACCAAATTATTACTGGGGAATTTAATTTTTTTAATTGCACTAAATTTTTTGCCATAGTTTTGAGAGGAAAAAGAGGGCGAGAGAGAGAGTGTTGGGGTACCCGCGTCTCCCCTGCCTGTGTCTCGCGTACCCCCAGGGGTACACGTACCACAGGATGACAAACTATGATGTAGAGCATTAACTTTTGGTTTTGCTCAGAAGCAAAAGGGGCTGTGTTTAAGAGTCAGCAATTTCCATGAGAGCCACTGGGGGTGCATTTATAACCTGAAAAAAACCCCAGTGCTTGTCTATAGGCAAATATTTACATTCCTGGTCACCCACGTGAGCCCCTCGCCTGCTCAAGAAATGACTATTTGCAAGGAATGTGGAGCAGGGCTTAAAGAAACAGGTGACCCTTGGTACGTGCCGGTTCAGAAACCCATGGAAAGAAAACTGGTTGTCTGGGAAATGCTAATGTCCCAGTTAATTTTAACACCATGTGGATCATGGCGTGATGCTCTCTTAACTGGATGAAAGCAAGGTCCAGGGCTCTTCACCCAGGACAGACCACCTCCAGCTTTAATGTTCACTGTCACTCAGCAGAAGGCCGGGCAGGGTAGCACCTTGTAGACTAACTCATCCATGCACTGCCTTGGTCTCCAGCCTGCTTTGTCAGATATAATGGAAGTCTATTCATAGCATCTGAAGTAGGCTGTAGCTTACAAAGGCTCATGCCTCTTCAAACAAGTTAGTCCCCAAGGTGCACCCCTGCTCTGCTTTCTGCCTGACCTGAGACTAAGGTGGTTAACCACCACTTCCATTTGGGACAAAACTTCAGCAAGGCTGAAATCCGTCCTGGGCTTTGGTTGACTTCCATGGATTTACCCAAAGGAGGGCTCTGGCCCTGGGTCTCCAAAGCCTTGGCTTGCCTCCGAGGGAAAGTTTGCTTTCCAGCCACAGATTGCCAGAGCAGCAGATCTCGCCAGTACGGTGGTGCTGAGCTCTGAGCAAAGATTAATGGAGTTTGACCCACTTCTCACCTTCCAAGCTAGTTAAAATATGAATATTGCATGAAGCCGGCAGCCTTGGCCGGATGAACACTGCCAGAAGCTTTGCTTTTCCCTCTAAGTAAACTGCTGATTAAAAATCTGGCAGCTGTAATGGGAGCTCATATCTTGGGTAAACACAGTGCCTCCCAAGAAATGCAAATGCCTTCTCTAATACGTACATCCAGCCAGATCAGATGTATACAGGAGATGCATAGCACTGACACAGCCACGTTATTATTTGCATTTATTCTCACTGTGTTTATGTCCAACCTACAGGCAACACTAACCCCCTACGAAAAAGCATCTTTGAGTCATGGAAAGGGTGGTCTGTGGGTGCTACAGCTTGTCAGTAGGCTCAAGGCATGGTGTCCATTTGACCCCACAAGTATGAGGCCTGCTCAGACCCTATTCCAGCCCCTGGGCAAAGCAAAGATGAGTTTTCTGCCTTATGCTCTCAATTACACCCATGGAAATCAGGAGCAGCATTATCAAACCCAAGGAAGATGCACCCAAGTGGTCAGTGAGAGGCGAAGTGTGTAGGCCTGACTCTGGCTTCACCTACAGCTTGGCCACCTAAGGTTATTCCTGTACAGCAGTGTGAATTCACGGCATGCTGGCATCTCTACACTCACTCCTCCTACGGACACTCTCAGAGCAAGGTATCTTACTCTGCTTTCAAAGTGGAGTGACTCCCCATGGGGAGTTAGTGTGGAGTAGTTAACAGGCTATAAATCCCCAGACTACTTCACTGCTTCGCATAAGACAAGCTCTAAGATTGATTCCACCCAAATTTCATCCAGAGGCTTCAGTGGACTTAACTTTGGATTGCAACTAGTATAAAAGAGCAAAAGGCTTTGGCCAAAATCTTATACTTTGGCTGCCTAGAGTCAGGCACCTAAATCTATAATGAAGTATGGGTATGCATCCACTTTTAGGACACCTGTCCTAAAAGTCAGAGAGATAGTAGGCTCAGTGCCTCTGGAAAATTCGGGCCACATGTAAGTTATGTCCTGAATAAGGCTTCAGAGCCTGACTGTAAACTCTCTGCTACATTTCCAATGTCAAAGGCACCTGGCTGTGGGATGGGAATTTTGGTAATAGGCACTCCAGTTTCTCATATTGGGTTGAAGAAGAAAAAAACCAAAACCTGTCACCAGCTAGAAATGTTGCTTGGGCTACGCCTTCATTAAACTGGTGAGGTATTAAGATTTCATCTGATCTCAGCAGCTCTGGTAGGATGTGAAAAGCCCACCTTGGAGGCTGGCGCTCTAGACCCAAACCAGTTACAGCTTTATAACTCAACACTGGGCGCGTTTACACGTGCTGATTGAATGTGCATTAGCCTACATAATGTGCATTAAGGACCTGTGTCTATATATGCACCATTAAAAATGGAGAATTTAGGCTATTCACACCGAAATTTGACACCTGCAAATAAAGGTATCAAATTTAGGTTCATATAGTTAAAGTGATTAGCAAATGTGTAGACGAGTTCCAGCACGCTAACGTCGTGTGTGGCGACTGACTTGGGACTAACTGTGTGTGTACCAGTTTTAGTCCCAAGTTGGTACACACACGGCATTAATGCACTTTAATGCCTGCACGTGTAGACGTGTGCCTAAACCTGCTTAATGCTCATTAAGTTAAGGCACATTCAATTTAGGCGTGCTTAAATGCGTGGGTAGACGTGCCTATCGATACCTTGAAGGAGAGAGATGCCCCGTTGCCTCCAGCCGGTGCTGGTAGCTAGATGGGACTGTTTAGCCTCATAAGGAGCTCCATGAGAGGGGACAGGACTGTATTGTACCACCGCTGGATGCAACAACAGCTGGGATGATGTAGTTGGGGCTGGTCCTGCTTGGAGCAGGGGGTTGGACTAGATGTGACCCCCAAGGTCGCTTCTAACCCTCCTTTTCTACGAGTCTATGATTGTTGCAGGGCTGACTTAGATGCCACTATTGAAATCAATGGATGCTCAACACTTCTGAGACTGAAACCCGTGGCATCTCAGGTTGAGGATCCAAAAACAGGAGCAGGAGAAAGCAGCGGCTTTTGATTTAAAGACCTTGCTCAAAGCCAGGCAGTGAATCAGGAGAACCTCGCTAGCCCCCTTGCCTGCTTTCTGCCTGTGTAACCTCCTGGAGTGATGTGGTCTCCAGATGCAAGGAGAAATAAAAACACTGAGGATGCTGGGGGGGGGGAAAAAAAAAAAAAAAAAAGCCTGTTTCCTTTCAACTTCTTTTAAATCTTCCACCTTCTAGTTAGAGAAACCTTGGCCCAAGCTCTTCCCTAAACGTCACTTGGGAGAAACAAGAGCACAAAGCACATTAAAGGAATAACAGGTTTTATATATATGTATGAGTCTCTGATGGAAGAGGCTGAAATTTTAGCCTAGAGGATTTATAAGCAGTGTACACACAGAGAAAAAAAAAGTTTTGGTTGAAAACTGTATTCCGTTCCCAATGACTCACCGGAGAGATATACGGCCGTATATTTTGTAATAGGGTGAAAAGGGTATTTATTCCTGTGACACTTTTATTCCTTTAAAACTTTAAATTATTTTTATATGTGCCTTTCTCTCCCAAGAAAATGTGCCCTTCAATAGGTTTATTCCTTCCTAGTGAATCATTCCAGAGATTTATATTTTTGCGGTTTGGAGCTGAGTTTTAATCCTCAACCAGTTAGTCCATAATGGAGACTTTTACCCTATACAGAGAGCGCAGAGATGAAGGGCTGTACTGTGGGATCCTTTTTGGTTGAGTCTCTAAATGCTTTTGACTGCGCTGCACGCTCCTGCCTCGTTTACCGCTCTCGTGGCGGGGCTGCAGCCCTACGCGAACTGAGCTGGCAGAGGTTTTAAATCTCGCTGCTAGTGAGCAGGTGGGTCTTCCTCAGACGTCGCTATGAGCCCTCCAGCTGAGAAAGGGTCAGGAGACTGAACCGTCCCTTTATACCTAGTAGCTCGGGGTTGCAGATGATTTGGCGCAGATATACAATCTGCAAGAATTGTACAATATACAAGACATGGCTGTAGCTCAACTAAGCAGATCTACAGTGGAGGGACTGTCCTTGCTAGGTTTCTCTCCAAACCTCTCTGTCTAGTGATTAGGTTTAGTTAAAACACCTTTTGAGAACAGCAACAACAAATAAGAACGCATCAGACTCACCGGCCCCCATGTCATGGACCGTCCAGCCAGGAAATAGCCTCCGACTGTCCCCCGACTTGCCCGTACAGACGACTGAAATACAGAAGAGCGTTAAATGCTTTCCACCCTGTCCCGATCCAAAACATAGACCCCATCTCCATCTATTCGACCCTAGGACCTTCAAGTCGCCCTGCCAGCAGCGTGCCAGTCATCCCCGTTCTACCCTTCCCAGGTGCTGCTGGACTTGACAGACGCTCCTCATATGGGACGTCACCGTGACTCCGCTTTGGGAAGGTTTAATGAGTGGATTTAAGATGCCATTCACAGGTGATGATGATGATGATTAAAAAAAAAGGGGCAGTTAATGTACTGGTGTAGCAGTCTGGTGTAATGAAACTCCATGTGCTATTGCATCCATTTCTGTGATGTCAGGGATCTCACCATCTCGGAAAACCCAGGTTGGGGCACAGGATTGCACTGGGGTAAACTGGAGCTTCCCCATCCTAAGGGTGGATGAGGACAGGGTTTGGGCCTTGGGAGGGTTGATTCTTTCATGGTTTCCCATCATAGGTGAGATGATTTCTTCATCATCCCTGCAAAAGCTGCAGGGTGTCTCCTACATATGTTCAGCCAGCATTGCTGGGCAGGGGGTGTAGAAATGCCTCCTGTCAATACAAGCTAAGGGCTCCTCAAGTCTTACCAAACCCTGGCAGAAGCTCTCACAGGCTGGCACCAGACCCTGAAGTCCTCAAAAGCCAGCACTGATCTGTGGCTATATGCACAAGGCAGCCTCCCATGCATGGAGAAACCTAAAGGTTTGACCCGGGCTCTTACAGACTGCTTCTCCCCACATATAACCAGGTGGCCCAGCTGGGTAGATGCTACCATCGGGTGGATTAAAGAGGCTTCTGCATGTGTGCAATGACCTCCCGACGAGTGTGCATGTTCAGCTAGATCACCATGCCCCTCTGCCAACTAGGCCATGAGAAGGGAAATAAGAGATTTCCCATTCAGCCCATTTCTCTTCTCACTCCTTCAAAGTTACCCAACTTTCCCATACGGCATCAGGCCTCTTGTCTCCACTTCATTATAGATTCCTTATCAATGCCGGCAGTGATAACGAACCTATGGATGGATGCAAACCACTCACTGAATATATCTAGCATGCAGAAAATAGCAAGGATGGCAGCCGAATGACCCCCTTGAAAGGTGCACGGGGTGAGGGAAAGCTCCTTGAAACATCTCGACCCGCTACAGATCTGGGGAAGGCCCGTTCCTTCTGGCCTGACATACACAGCATGCACAAATAGAGATAAAGCATTTCTAAGCAAGTACCTTTGTACACAGGAGAGGCGTAGAGCTGATTAAATGTGCTCGCTCTCTCTCTCTCTCTCCTTTTTTTTTATAGACAGAAGCAACCGTTCAGCTCCTGAACTCACCCATATCCCGACGGCAAGGACAAAGACAAAGTAAATGACGACGACCACGATGTCTATAGCCCCGATGGTCAAGCTCTTCTCCTCGGGATGGCTGGGCAGCTCCGTGGTGATTGGGGTGGGCTGGCTCATGGCCGTGAATGCACTGCTGATTACCTCTCTCTCACGCTGGACTTTGGGGCACGTTTTCCTTCATTACTTTCCTTTAATAATTAACAGGTTGGAGAAGGCGTCAGCTGGGATGGAGCAATGTGCTGGGTCAATACTAAGGTTTGGGACGAGCTAGCAGTTGGGGGGTCCCCAAGCGGCGCGTGTCGTCTGCCAGCCTGCGGACCGGGCAGTAGTCCTCCCGACTTTGGGAGCTGGGCTTGAGTGGGAGGGTTCAGGGAGTCTAACTCTGCCACTCACCTCTTTGTAACCTTGGGCCAGTCACTTAGACCTATGTTCTCAAATGGATTTAGGCACCCAACTCCCACGATCCATCTCCAAATCTGGGATTCAGTCTGACTCCATGCCTCCTGCTAGCACACCGGGGTGTTGTGAGGGCAAATGCAAATCAAAGATTGAGGGCTAGAAGATACTACAGCCAGGGGTGTGATAAAAGGATCTGAGATAAGCATTTCTCCTCCCTCCCACCACCTCAGTGTCAGACCGGAGCCAGCAGCTGTCCCTTGCTACGTCTGTTTGGGACAGCTGTGCACAGGAACAGCCTAGGGTCATGTCCCTAGAGCATGCCTTTAGCTGAAATAAAGGTTTTGCCTTGGTGAGGACTGAGGAGTAAGAGGATGAGAAGCTCAGGGTTTAGAGTAGGCACGCACCCCAGTCACTGCGCTGACTGCAGCTTGCGTAGATAGACCCGAGCTCGCTTCGTGCCAGCTTACGGCAGCGTGGGCTGAAAAGCACGCCAGAGGAGCTGCAGAAGTACGTGGGCAGTCAGCCAATATGCCGAGCTGTGGGCTGCTGCAGCTCTATTTCTGTCGGTGCTTGGACCATTTACTTTAAAGCTAACGCGGGGACATCTACGTCACCTGCAGTCACACCCAGTGGTGCTAACGGACCCTCAGCCATGATCCCTAGGTATTTACCTGAAAACCAATTCAAAGTTTAAGGAGACATCTGCATTGCATACATACTAAGGAGGCATCTACATTGCAAATACGATGGGGGATCTCTCACAGGCACCCCACCTACCTGTTTGTGCACGCCAGACTCAGAAATAAGCTAATGAATGTGCCCTGGGGCAGTAGGGGCATTTCCCATGGGCACTCTTGAGACCTCTGTACTTGATGGGGGTGGTGGGGAAGAGACCCCCGGAGTCTAGCAAACATGGCCTAGGTACCTGATGGGAACAGGCCTCTTCCCAAGGGATTTAAGGAGGCTTCAGCAACTATGAAGGATGCTTGGGATTTGGTCTGAACTTTCCAGTGCTACCTGGCCCCTCCCAAACTGACCGGGAATATCCTTGAAAAGGACCTCTCTCCTAGTACCGCAGCAGGTTCACGTGCAATCTTAGATGTAACCAAGAAGTACAGAAAGGCTTAATAATTAAAGGTATTGGTGGGGAAAAGTGATTTGAAGTTCCTTAAACCTTAAAAGATTTTACCTCCTAGGGAGGAGCTGGATGAGAGCCCTGACTGCATGTAAATCAAGTGCATGTTCACCATCCTTCAGGTCCCTACGATGGGCTATCAAACATCCGGCACACAAGTGGTTAAGCCCACCTGGCTGCATCCTAGTGCCAAATTCAGACAATGATGTGGCTAATAGTAGTGAAGCGATTAAAGTGGGGACTTATATGTGGCTGGAAGGCTGACGTATATGGAGGGAAAGGCCAGGTTTATCGTCACTGTATCCCAATATAGTTTTACTGCTGTTTTATGAAGCCAGCTGTATGAGCTGCGTGCGTGAGAACAGCTGAGATGCATGCTCAGTCCAGGATAAAGAAAATGAAACAGCCTCTCTGCTCCATGCTGAAATTTCTAATGGAGATGTGAAGTCCTTCCTGAGAAACATCATCTAAACCGGTCTGCAGAGGAGAAAGGATCTACTGCGTACAGGCATGAATGAAGAGGAAGGACACCTTCCCACCTCTTCGCCTAAGGCATCTGATCACCTCTGGTGGGTTGCATCAAGGTGTTCACAACGTGAAAGCAAAGGTGTATTTTATAACTAGGAAAGGTCTGAATCAGGTGCCACCCCCGAGCAAAACCAGCAGGCAAAGGAAAGGAGCTCAGCATGCACTGTTATCTCCCCAACCCAGCCATGAATCAAGGAGGTAGCGTGCGATCTCCTGAGTTGTGAACCAGCAACTCCTTTCCAGCCCCACGTCCTCACGACTCACAATTTTTTTGCACGCCTGGGGCTGATATAACCCTGCTGGCATCACTTTAAGCTTTTGCCATGCAGGTCCTGAGGGCACATTTGAAGCAGCCACCTGGGATCCGGGGCCTAGATTTGGGGGAGGGAAGGATTCAATAAAAAAACGAGGACAAAACCCATGACTTTGCGTGGTGTTTCTTTACTCTGTAAGTGGGTAGAAAGAAAACTTAGCAGGGAGTTCAGCCGGCGCCTTTTCCGACAGGGCGCAGTGACACCTGGTGGGTGAATTAGGGAAGAAAACACGGGCCTGAACGTGTCCAGCACCTGGATGGATTGCCTTCCTCCCTTTGGAAGCAAAGAGCTGCCTTGGCTGAATCATCCGAGTGCACCAGCTGCAAGCCCAAGGTCCTGACTGCTTGCAGGCATTAAAGATCCTGCAGCCCTTGTTGCCGGAGGAGCTCCCCTCTTCTGGCCAAATTGCAGTTTGCATGATTACGTCCTGTCTCTTTGATTCCCGGCCGCAGATCCAGCTGGGTTTGGGAGCTGGCTTTCACCCCTGCCTGGCAGCTGGGTGGGATTCCTGTGGACTGCGAAACCCCCCTGCTGCGGACCTAGTTGCATCTCAGCAGCGGTAAAGAAAGCAGGATGCTTAAAGTGAGGCCCGAGCAGTGTGCACCGGCCTTTCGGGACGAAGCCTGGCGTGCACGAGTGCATGCAGGGGGCAAATTCCACCTCCTTATTATTATTGCCTTCTTGCAATTGCCTTTTATTTCCATACAGGGTGAGGACTCGTGAACTCTGACCTTCCTGGTGACCTCCCCTCAACCACAGCTGATAAATCTAAGTCCTATCAGCAGGAAATACAGCAAGGGATAGCACAGGCCGATAAAGTGACAGGTGCATTGCTTTTATCATGTAACTAGCTGGCACTGAAGGAGTTAAGTTGCTGGTACCCCAATTACAGGCACTGGTAGGGCGGGGAGGATGCGGGGGAAGCTGAGGTGGCAGTGAGGGTGGCAGCTGTCTCAGGCCATTAGCAGGGGTGGGAGAGGGAGGAAGCCACTCCAGGTTCATCAGGGACCTGTATAACTGCTCTCAGGTGTGGCCAGCCTGAAACTCCAGTTCCACCTCTTCCTCCTGTCAGTGCTGCAGGCCACGTGGCAGGATCTGGGCCATTGCCCAGCTGTCAGGACAGGCCCTGGCGCTCAGGAGCATAACGTACTCTCTGTCCTGCAAACCTCCAGACAAGCCTGATACCATTGTCTTGGGGCTCTGCAGGAGGGGAAAGGCACCAAAAGTTAGCAAAAGTCCAAAAGCAGCCAGTTGCTCTGCTCTGAAATGCCTCCTGCAAACCCCGCAGCGACTCAGGGAGGACAGATGTGCGGGAACAGAGCAGATGTGGACCCGTCTAACGTGTTGAGGGTGGCCTTGCCCTTGACACCGAGTGAATCGTTTCAGTCTCACCGACTGCAGGAGATGCAGGGAAGCCCTGCAGCACTGCCAAGGTCTCTTGTCGGGATGAAGCAGAAGCAGGTGGGCACTATTGCGGGCCAGGGGTGGAGGCAAATTGCCGGAGGGCTGCTCCTGCAGCATCCCCTCTGTTTTTCCTGATGGGAAAGACTCCCCAGATAGCTGGGCTGAGTGACAAGCACAGGGGAAGGCGTCGCACCCAGCAAAATGTCATAACACCCAAGCAGGGTGTTAAGAGCCGGGATCTCCAGAATTACATGCACAAACTGCTACAGCCTAGGGTTATACCCCTCTCCCCCCCTACACACACACACACACACACACTCTCCAACCATAGGTGTAATACACTCATATTCTCTGTGAACCCAGCATGGGGAGGGAGAGAGTGTAACACACATTCACTGCCGGTTACATTTGCATGGAAGAGTCTCATTTTCATTGCACACATTAGTTGTGCTTGATAGCACCCACAATAGGAGTCACCCCCACCCCAGCACCCCTCTAGCTATGGATAGGGGTTTCACAGCATTGTTGCCACATCTGGATTAAACCTCAGTGTGGACACGCTGCCCCCATTTTAGTAGTAACCAGCACTGGTGCAGCTCACCTGGTTTGCAGCCCTGGCTCCCTCTGTTAGCTCCAGTGTATAATTGTGTGCATTGGGAGATCTCTGAAAGCGTTGTTGTCTCTCTGACCATTGCCCCCCTCTCCTCCCCCCACCCCAGCCAGGCAGGCCTGACAACATTTTTAACTTACCTTATGAAAGTCTCCAGGCAACGGTAAGATCTGGTGTGGCTTGAAGGCACCTGGCCAGAGCTCATGCTCTCGTGCCTGGCCTGACCCCAAATCTCCCGAGCTGCCAGTTTCCATGAGCTCAGGCACCAGCCCCATTTCAAACCATTTGCCACTTGGGCCTTGCAAAACTGCTGCAGCAGAGCACCAGAAGTTCATGCTGAAGAGCTCTGCTCCAAGCTCTGCTCTTGACCTGAGCAGGATTATTGCAAGAGACCTGCATTTTCACTAGCACACGTGCACTTTTGCACATGCCTGCTCCCACTCGAGCCCACATGTGGGGGCACTGATACATGCCAGCATGCACACTGGCTCAGGGAACCTATCCTGAAATACCCATATCCAGTCGTGATGGCGCTGAGCCCCAAAGCATATAGGGCAGCGCCCAGGCCAGGCACAGGTGGGCACCATTGGGTGGGCTTCGGCAGAGCTGCGCCTGAGTGTATCCCGGCTGGGATGGCCTGCAGAGCTAAGCACACCACAGAGCTCCATCAAGCCCCTAACAACTATGAAACTATGAAAACTGGAAAGCCTACATCCCTAGCACCTCAGGACCTGTGCATTGCAAAGCTTTCCAGTGATGGCAAAGCAATGAGGGCTGGGAGGGAGCTCAGGAGGTCACATCTAGTCCAACCCCCTGCTCCAAGCAGGACCAGCCCCAGCTACATCATCCCAGACGAGGCTTTGTCTAGCCAGGGCTTAAAAACCTCCAAGGATGGACAGTCCACCACCTCTCTGGGTCACCGGCTCCAGGACCAAGGGGGCAGCAGGACACGATCTCCTCCTGACCCCGGCAGACACCTGTTTTATGTTCTCCGCCACAAGAGCTCCTTTCCCTTATCTTCTGCTGGGCAGATAAAATAACATCAGGTGTCATAAAATTACCTGACGGGAGAAGATCTGATCTGGAAAGGTGCTGAGCATGCCCAGGTCCTGCTGACCAGAGCCCTACAGCCCTGCCTCAGGCAAAGCCCAGCTCTGGGTTTCAGGATCGAGCCCAGTATAGGTTCCCCCAGTATAGATCTCCCTTCACTGGTCAGAGTCAGGCCTAAAGCCCAGGCTACTCCATTGCTTCTACCTATTATTACCTCTGTAAAGCCCATTAACCCAACTGCTGGAAACAGCAGGCCTGTAAAGCCGGGGTGGGGTTTTCCAGGCATCCCAGGTGGGTGCTTGCTGGCTCCCAGGCCAGGTGAGCCCGTTCTGGGCAGCCCGTGCTATGGGAAGCACCCTTCTCCCAGGGGTGCGCTCGCCCACAGGTTCTGCACTCATCCCTTTAAATGTCAGGTTGCTATTTCAAGCCAGCATAAGCTGATTAAAACCGGATTCGTCACTCCTTTGAAGGAGGCGTTTAAAGCTGTGGGGAGCTAAGCTGCGATCGCCTCGTCTTATCCCTTTCCCTACAAACAGCAGGGTTTGCAGGACTCCAGCCCTGTGGATCTGGGTTGCCGTCCCCCCCGCTGACTCCCAGACACCCCGCTTCTGCTGAGCCCATGAAGCATCTGCACCGCTGAGATCGCTGAGGTTAGCACTCTGGGAAACACAGGCTGCTATTTTTTGCTATTCAATCGCACTTCCAAAATAAATCCTGTTTGTCTAAGGCTTAGCGAGAGGAGAAACCTCTTCCCAGATCCCCAAAGAAGCTTTGCTATTCCCAAAGAGTCCAACTCACCACAGTATAATCACTGTAAGTGAAAGATATAGGGCTAGACCTCAGCTGGCATATCTCCGTTATCTCGGCTGGCATATCTCAGTTACCATCAGTAGCACTACATTGATTCATGCTGGCCGCTAGAGAACTTCACTATTAACAGCCTAGCACATGAAGGTATGCAGACCAGAGTGCACTATTGCAATGCATCGAGTGCAGAATTGCAATGCATTAAATGCAGAAAGAAACCGGGAGGCAGCATGGATCAGTCCACCAGAAAGCCAAACGGTCCCCAGCTATGCCAACAAATATACAACCAGCTTTAAGGACTTCCAAGCACTTTGCATTTACACACTTAACACCCATGACCCCCCCCCCCTTCCCCCATCCCCTCACCATGAAGGAGGTCAATATAAATGGGCCAGATCCCCAGCGGGGGCAAATCACCATCCGCTGCGTTCAGTGGAGTGACGTTCATTTGCTCCAAGACGCACTGAAGGATAACTGCTCTGGTTATTTCTTCTCCAACAGTTCACACCCATTTCAGCCCGGTCCCCATCCCGAATGGAGACCCTACCTCCATCTATTGCACACCCCAGGACCTCCATTGCTTTGCAAGTGGTGCCCGCCAGGGATGGACTTTGGGCCTGGGTAAATCTGCCCCACAAGCATACGATACCTCGAGCTGTCCCTTGTGCCTTTCTTACTGGGACTCTGTGTGTTCCCTTCCTTTTGATGCCTGATGTGGAGGCGGGACAGCCGGGTCACTCCTCCCTGAAGACGATCCCGCCCATGAAACAACCCAGTTCCTCTGCTTTTCCTCCCCTGTGGACTCCATGACCTGGGCTTGAGCGTCGTGCCATTTGCTTTGGCCCCGAGTGCTTATGTCCACACTGCCGACCCGTCCCAAGCCACCTGGCCAGTAAAATGGCATATTGTGCGAGAGCATCCAGCAGCAAACCTCCACCTGAGATTTGGCCAGGTTGGCTGCAGGGTGCCAGCAGTTCAGCTCCTGTTCCCGGGCTCGCCTTGCCATTAAGTCAACACCTCAGTTAATTAGCTGAGCAAATGTGCACTCTCTGCCTGTCTCGGGGTGGTGGCCAGGCTGAAGCTCGCAGAGACGGGAAGCAGTAAAAATGTAACCAGGCTAACTTCTATTGTTTAGTAAGGAATTAATACAAACGCTAAGAAACCGAAGACGTATAAACCAACAGAGCTCTGCTGACCTCCATACAGATATATGCTCATTTATTCCAGCTGAAGATCTGTCCCTATTAGCTATTTTTGCCTGGCTAACCCAATCCCCCCCTGCACTTGTGTATTATTTCCTCTCCTCTTGCTGCCACAAAGCCGCCGGGACATTTATGAAGGAAGGTTTTCCGCTCGTGTCACTGCAGCGGGGAATGAACCCTTGAGGGATTGGAAATTAGAAGTGGCATTTCAAAGAGCACAGCTCAAAAAAGTGCTGAAGAGCAAGTGTTTCTGGGGCAAAGGATGCTCGGTTAAGTGACAGGCAATTATTTTTCAAACGGGAATGAATAAATGGACTTCCTCTTTATTAGGGAGATGCTTCATGAGCGTCAGCAAATAGCTCCAGTGATAATTAGTGAAATTTTAAATGGATTGAGGGCTGGCATATATACCGATAACAGCACAAACAGCTGAGTGCTACAAGAGCAAGCTTGCACTTTGCTGTCTACCTAACCCTTTCCTGGGGATTTTTCTTGGGTAGCAAGAGGACAACAGGTTGCCGTGACCCACAGTTTCTGCTCAGCCATTACTTGCTGAGAAGTTGTCTTGAGTGGAAACGGGAGGCTAAATCCTGCTCTGCCATGGATGTGACATGAAGAAGAAGGTCTTGCCTTTGCAAGTTGAGTCTCCGCTATGCAGCTGGACCCATGAAAGGTATCACCCAGAGAAATTCTTGCCGCTTGTTAAAATCAGTAACGATTCAGCTGAAGTTAGGCCAAATAGCTGAGATCAGCATCCCTGTCTGAGGACATAGCAGGCCAGTGCAGGTTTCTTTTGGGGCATCTGTGGTCACCAGCAAGCTCGCGCCCAGGGCCCCCGAGCCCAGCGTGGAGCTCAATCTAGAGCTTGTGGATGAGACTTTTAGCTGGTGTTACCACCCATCACGCCACCGGCATGTGAACATGTCCTTTTTCTGCCTGTCAGCTACATCCTAACCTCAGTCCCTGGATACCAGCTACATCTTGACTATGCCCAGAAGACTGACTTTTGGTTTTCCTTGCACCCCAGTGTCAATAAGCAACGACACCGGTGGGCTTATGTAGGTGCAAGCCCAGGTTGAGACCGCAATTAAGCCCTGCTGACTTCAGGGATTTACTCTGCAGCAACTCTTAAACTTGGCTTTTTGAATAACCAGAGTTGCATGAGTCCCCCCTCCTTCCCGTGTCCTTATGGTGGCTTCAAGCGTGACGCTGACTAGTAGAGACAAGTAGTAAGCAAACTGAGCCTTGAGAGCTTGGAGAGGCTTTAAGTGGAGCCCTTCTGGGGACCTGTCTGCCCACGGCTCATCTCTTGTGTCGAGCTGCAAAGATGGGTGTTGAGGAGTGACGGCAAATGGGACACGGAAGAGACAGAAGTCAGGGCCAGGAGGTTGGGAGAGAGCTGCTGGCTCACTCCCTGGTCAGTGAAGGGATGGGAGAGGGTCAAAAGGAAGCTAGATTTGGAAGCGGACACTCGGGAGAGCATTGAAAGGAAGAAGCTAAGGGAGATTTAATACAGGTGACTGGCACGTATGGGCTACAGCAGCAGGGCGTGGGACAGCCCAAGTACATATCCTAGCTAAAATAATTGTACTTCATTGGAGACCCTTGGGATGGGCTCCATTAGTGGAGTCACTCCAGGTTGAGTGTGCTGCAACACCGAGTGAAAGATGCCCTCATGTGTGACCTAGAAGACCCCTCTTAACCCTAAAGCCAAACACAGCTATGGGTGGAAAAAGTGTCCGTTCTGTCTCACGTCCCTCACCGAGGAAGCCTAATGATAAAATTAGGCAGAAAGGACCTAATGAGCATTTCAGCTTGACTCTGCAACAGGGGTTGACTAGAAAAAAAAAAATCATTTGAGGGCTGAGTGTATTCGTCTGGATAAAACTGAAATGGAAATAGGGAGCCATCACATCATATTTGCAGAGTGACTTTTCCAACTGCAAACTAGACTTTGAAAGGCAGTATCAGCAAAGGGACAACTTTAAGTGACAAAGCAAGGACACTGCGAAAAGAAGGATGCTGCTTTTCTTTTAATTTATTCCCTTGTGTTTAAGCACTGCAAGGACCTCAATAAGAACGAGTGTTGTTCCTGGAAGATACAATAATGTAGTGGCTGAGCTCCTGAGATGGGACAATATATTTATTTATAGCCTTCATCAGGCACTGTCAAAGAGTCACAAAACAAATGTGGGTGACAGATGAAGAGCTGGCTATTTCACAATTTCCTTTTAGCAACACCCAGCAGGGTGGGGACATCTCGGAAAGAAAAACAATGGGTTGCAGTTTGATACTTTAGGATTTATGGACAAGATCTCAATTTAAAAAAGACAAAAAAAAGAAACCTTCTGCTTGTCTTTGCATCAGAGCTTCCTGAAGGGGTCTACGGGGGGACCAGAAAATGATGGAGATGTTGAAAAAACAAAAACACCAAGAAAGGAGCGGCAATGGAGAGGCTGGAAAGGGAAGCATTTTAGTCTGAGTGGTTATGATTTGTTGACACATTATTATTTGCCTTCAAGTCGTGGCCAGGTGTTTCAATCTGCATCGTTGTCCCAGGTGCTGTACAAACACTGGCAGAGACTGTCCCTGCCTTGTGCAGCTTGCTATGGCCCTGGCATGGCTATATCCCCCGGGACCACCACGTGGCACGGGAGCTTGGCTAGGGTAGAGCTCAGGGCAGACCCAGGGCTGGGTCCAAACAAGCTGGTTGTCATGAGATGGTGACCTGATCGCCGGTACTGACTGTGTCCATATACCTGGATGTATAGGGCTTGGCATGCATGGCTGCGGTGGCCCGAAAGGTGACAGGAAGGGAAGCAGGAGCGAATGCAGTTGTAAAGTTCTCGGGTGTCGTTCCAGGAGTCTTATTATTTTTAATCTTGTGGGTTGTTTGTCTTTTATTATAAGATGGCCTGAGCTTTTCTGGGCAGGGCAGGATATGGATCTAAATAATAGACACCAAACAGACATTGTGTACATCCTACTGTTCTTACCATGGACGACCTGAAGTCATAGAAAGTAGGGGCTGGAAGGGACCTCCAAAAATCATCGAGTCCAACCCCCCTGCTCTGGGCAGGAATATTGCTGAGATGAGCTTCAGCTCATGAAAACTTGTGATCTATCTATCTATCTATCTATCTATCTATCTATCTATCTATCTATCTATCTATCTATCTATACATATATGGAGATCTCTATATATGCATATATAGATATCTCTATATATACATATATAGATATCTCTATCTATATATATCTATATCTATATAGACATAGATATGTGTGTGTACACACACACACAGACACGCCCACAGTTGGGTGAGTGTATAAAGTGCAAATCTGGCCTGACTTCCACTTATTTGCATCAGCCACCATCCACTATAGAGCACGAGCTCTTTGAGACATGGACCGTTGCCTGCGATGTGTTTGTACAGCACCTAGCACAACAGAGCTGTTTCTTGTCGTGGTCTTTTTAGACACTACAGCAGGGTAAATGTTAAATGATAATAAGCAAACAAAAGGAGGGATTCAACATGATAGGGACAGGTGGGATACAAATAAGAAAAGTAGGTGATGCAATGCAATACTCCCTGCTGGCTATATGCTAAGCCAGTATCAGTACAGCAGCTAAAGAGAAGCGGTAAAACAGGTCCGGTTTCTAATAGTTTGTCGGGGTGGGAGGGGCAGTCCCAGCAAACCAGCTAATGGAGAAGTTATAACCAGGTGGATATTATAGCAACAACTATCTTCCCTTAATGCTCTCCACCTATTCAAATCTTCCAACCTGCCAGGGGCTCCCAGCAAACCAGAGGCTGCTGCAATGCGTGGGCACATCTGGATTTCATTTATGATGGCTTTAAATCAGAAAGGACCAATAAAAGACTCAAATTAAATTATAAAGGGCTCAGGGAGACCCCATGATGATAATGTTGGCCCAGGTGGTTTTACTGTACCTGGCAAGGGAGACCAACCCTTCTTCCTGGCCTTGAATGACTTTGTGTAGCTGAGGGTGGAGACCCGTCCCCTGTACTGCAGGCAGGCACCCCTGCGAGAGTCTGCTATAGCCTCCCAAAGGGAGTATCTCAGCTACACATTTTATGGTAATTGGGGATTGGTCCTGGGCCCTCCCTCTAGCTTGCTTCTTAGGCCTTTTGGCTAGGGACAAGTGAGACCAAGGGACATTTGAACCTCAAAGCCTCCAGGCTTGGGGCATGCATGTAGGATGCCTGCCATGGATTTGGGAGCATCTGAAACCCCAGGCTGAAAACTGATACCTCCCCTTGCAGAGGTGTCTTCCCGAGAAGTAAACCTCAGGTCTGCAGTTTTGCCTCCCTGCACATCTTCTCGTGCCCATCTGGAGCCACAGCATGGACAGCATAGGGTGTATGGGGTGGTGAGGGGAGAGCACAGGAAGGTGTGGAGCACTCCTGGCTGCATCCTAGTATCCCCTGACTTAGGAAGCACCTGGGGAGTGTGTCCTATGTGCCCCCCCACCAGTTATGCTACTGGGCAGGGCACCTGTCTTCTCTGCACTTTTATACCCCCCCAACACTTTTGGCCTATTGTGTTCAGTCAAACTGAAACACTCAGCAAACAGTTGGGAAGAAAAATCTCTTTGTTCAAAAAGTTGGAGTTCCTGACAAGACAGAAATGAGAGTTCATCCGATTAATTTGTCTTTGGGGGGAGAATGGGAAATATCCCATGACACCATCTGAATGCCAACCACAGATCAAACAAAAAGGCCACTTTAAAGTGGTCTCATAGCATGGGAAGTGGGCATGGACCAGCAGCCCAGAGCCAATCCCCACCCCAATCCCTGAGCTGGTTGAAACCCAGAGCCACATTTTGTGGCTTGAATCTATTTCCACCTCCAGAGCTAGATCTTCAGCTCGACTAATGGGTTTCTCCCTACTGGAGTCCCTGGAGCTTCACAGAACGATACCAGATGAGGACCTGGGTGTTTACACACATAAGGCTGGTCCCTGCTGGGTACATGGGGGAGAAGCAAGCATCCACATAGTTTCCTGTGTAAGAAGTAGCCACGAGGGCTCCTGCTCCCTGGGGGAGCTCTCTCAAGGGACGGGATGGAGGCTGGGCTATGGTACCAGCCTTTCCCTATGCTGCCCAATGATGCAATCAAGGATGGTCCCTGTGGTATAGTTCACATGGCAGTGGTATAGCTCATGTGGTCCCCACGGTATAGTTCACATGGCCCCTGTGGTATAGTTCACATGGCAGTGGTATAGCTCATATGGTCCCCATGGTATAGTTCACATGGTCCCAGTGGTATAGTTCACATGGTGCTGGTATAGTTCACATGGTCCCCGTGGTATAGCTCATATGGTCCCTGTGGTATAGTTCACATGGTGCTGGTATAGTTCACATGGTCCCCGTGGTATAGCTCATATGGTCCCCGTGGTATAGTTCACATGGTGCTGGTATAGTTCACATGGCAGTGGTATAGCTCATATGGTCCCCATGGTATAGTTCACATGGTCCCAGTGGTATAGTTCACATGGTGCTGGTATAGTTCACATGGTCCCCGTGGTATAGCTCATATGGTCCCCGTGGTATAGTTCACATGGTGCTGGTATAGTTCACATGGCAGTGGTATAGTTCACTTGGTCCCCATGGTATAGTTCACATGGCAGTGGTATAGCTCACGTGGTCCCCATGGTATAGTTCACATGGCAGTGGTATAGTTCACATGGTCCCCGTGGTATAGTTCACATGGCAGTAGTATAGCTCATATGGTGCTTCTTGCTGATGGCTGTCGTGGAGTTGAAGGAAGTGGACCCCGGGGTGCAATACCCCACATAATAGATCCTTGCAGCAGACAAGGGGTTGAACAGAGGCTCCCTGAACCTAGAAACCCATGTGAATTGAAATGGGAGAAGGGAAAGGGCTTCACTAGATGGGGTAGGATGATCGCCCCTGAGTAACGGGAAGGGATGCGTGCGCCACTGTCATCCCAACAGAGCTGGGGGCTCATTCCCTTTGATCAGTCTTCATCTATGGCCCTCTGCATAGCCAGGAGCAGGGATCTTGGCATCTCAGGGCCCCAGATCTCCCCTCCTGTCATGTTCCCCTAGGCCTGCCTAAGGAATACCACTCTGGACTACTGAAGGACTTCTCTGCTTTCATTTCATGCATTGCCCCGAAGAAGGGAGCAAGAATTGCAGGAGGGATTTGAACCCTAAGGGAGCTTTCCTCAGCACAGCACGTACATGCAGGTCAAAAAGTACATTTCCCCGCTGATGAGGCCCACAAAACACAGCCTGTTCTGCAGGACACTTCAGTGTCTGCTGGTGATACATTTGCAACAGAGCATGCACGGTCCCCGGGGCCAGCTCCTCTCTCTCTGCTTAGAGCACAAGACCTCAAACACCTCCTTTTCAAATGGGTATCTAAATAAAGAGGCTGCAGTGAATTACAGCAAATCTGGTTAAGTCATGCCTCCAAGAGCGGTACACATCATGTTGAATTAGATGCTGGTAACCAACTAGCAGGAGTTGATTACTGGGAGGAAGACACTGATGGGACATGTGTGAAGGACAATGTTGAATTAAACCATAGTGACAAATCATCCTTTAGATCAGCAGTTCCCAAACTCTGACAGATTGCGTACCACCCATTTTAAAATGATACAGCCTTAATTACCACCAGCACATTTTTCATTTCAACCTTCAGTGCCACCAGCAAAGTTTTGTCATACAAAGTAATTGTAAGGCATACCACTGGCAGGTTGTCTGTGTACCACTGGTGGTACCCCTACCACAGATTGGGAACCGCTGCTTTAAGTGAAATAGCCAGCTCCCTGCAGGGAGAAGCGCATATCTATATACTCCTGAATGCACCTAATGTGGGAACCTTGTGGGGAGCCTCATTTTTTTTGATCAACCCACAAAATGGGTGCCCACCTATTTTGAAGTGGGCCAAACCCTTGCAGAAGCCAAGAGCGGGCAGTTATTGTGAGGATGCAAGGCGAGCAAACAGCAAATGGAGGAGCAGCCAAGATTGCAACAGATCATTAAGTTTGATTTTCATCCCTGCTACAGTTTGTGGGTGGTTGGGCTGGGAGATAGGGTTACACTGCTCCCTGCACAGAGCCTGCTGCGCTGCCTTGATTAGGAGAAAGAAGTTGGGCTTGCTACAGGGTAATCAGTCTTACTCACTGCAAACTTGCAAGAGCTAATCAGCATCCAGAAATGACAGCCTCCCTCCAGAGTGAGCTGCCTTCAGAAAAATGTCTCCACGCCGGAGCTTGAATCCTATCTACCCTGAGAAACGAAATGCCGTGGCACCGTCTGGTAATAACCCCAAACACTTATCATCTCTGTGATAGCAATAATAATAAATAATGACCCTGTACTTTGGCACAGTGCCTTTTATCTTGAGAAGTCCATCAAACAGCTTTTCAACCTTGATGAACATCCATCATCTGTTACTGGCTCTATCTGGGGTAGGACGTGGCAGCTATTTCACAGTGGCCTAAGGAAGTTTAGGACGGAACGTGATTGAGGATTCTCCATGCCGCTGAAGTTTTAGTTGGGGGTTTGGAGAGAAACAGGAGAATCCAAATTGGGATGGACGAATGAAGGACTGGAAGGGATCTGCTGGGTCACTGAATCCAGTTACTTGTGATTGCAGACAATGAGAATGTAATATGATATGATATGGTATGATATATTATGATATGGTATATTATATTATATTATGGTATGCTATGATATATTGTGGTATGGTATGGTATGATATGGCATGATATATTATATTATGGTATGATATCATATATTGTATTATGGTATGGTATGATATGGTATGATATATGATATTATATTATGGTATGATACGATATATTGTATTATGGTATGGTATGATATGGTATGATATGGTACGGTATGATATATTATGTTATATTATATTATGGTATGATATGATATATTGAATTATGGTATGGTATGGTATGGTATGGTATATTACATTATATTATGGTATGATATGATATATTGTATTATGGTATGGTATGGTATGTTACGTGGTATAAGGGCTTACAAAAGCATCCATTCTGGCTCTTCTTGCATGCCTCAGCTCCCCCAGAACAAACGCAAAATCTGAAGGCGTGATGCAGGAAGACAGAAGGAGAGACACAAAGGCACCATGGATGCCTTGGGCATTGGATTTGGTCAGGATACTACCCTCCTCCTGGCAACGGTATCGGAGGAGCTTGCCATCCCTAAGCACTCCCAAACCTGGAGTCAGGTCCAGCATGACATGAAAGTGGCTTAGAAACTGCAAGAATTTTCTTTGCTCACAACACGTTTCAGGGTCAAATCATAGAAACTATTTGTATTCGGTTTTATTTGTCTTCTAGGTTTCATGCCTTTAGGTTTCCACTCAGGTATTTCTTCACAGCAAGGGAGGTCAGAAAAGGGCTTTCCTTTGAAATGAGAACTGATACATTCAGGCAATCACATGACTCCAGGAGCTGGAGCATTTCAAAAAATCCCAAACCCCCTGAGATAAGCGAAACAGCTGTGAGAGTCAGCCACGCTGGCGCTTTGTTTAATGTTTGGTCTGGGACACCGCATGTGTGGTCTGGGCGACGGCACTTCTTGCCACGTTCCCTTCCTAAACCCTTGGCTAGCGTTGCTGCCTGCTCCGAGCGTGTAACGTTCCCTCCCTCTGCTGGCCAAGGCGCCGAGCTGCAGATCCCGTGTTCATCCCCTCCTGGCATTTCTCCACGATGCTCAGCACATCAAGGTGCTGAAAAATATAACCCCCTTGCAGTCTTTTCCCACCCCAGACAGCGTGTGAAACCAAATGAGTGAACGGGGAACACCAGGGCAGTCCGTGTCGGTGGCAGCCCTTGCATACGTGGATGACAGCCTTCAAGTAAATAGGGACGTCATAATGACTATTGTAAACCATGCTGCTCAGGACCATTTATGTGGCATGTTTTAGGATTCATTTTTATAAGCGTCTCCTTTTGGAGGAACACAGCAAGGTAGCTTTAAAGCTGAGCACACTAGAGAAAGTCCTGTGATAGTAATACAATTTTTCCTTTATTCTAACTTTTTCTGCAGGCCTCAGCTGTCTGGAAAGGAACGGTTTTAATAGGATCTCTTGGGTTCTAGCCTTTCGCTCTCTGGCTGCGGTCCACAAAGCAGTTAAGCACATGCCCAACTTTAAGCATGAGATTAAGCCCCTTTAAATCAATGAGCTCTCTCGGGTGCTTAAAGATAAGCACAAGCCTAAGTCCTTTGCTGGACCGGGAACGGTTTTCTTTCTGAAGGCCTGTCCCGTTGCCATTTTTAGCACGTGTTTTCCACAGAGATGGGCTGTGGAGTGATTGGGATTCCTGCTGCAGGTTTTCATGTCCAAGAATGAATTCAGCAGTACAGAAATGACTAGAGGAGGGGTTGGGTGGGGAATGCAGCCTGCTCCAAAACTTTAAATAATCCTGAGCATTGCATGTGCCAGGAGATGGCAGTACCGGCTCACTCAGCTGCTCTTCAGTACATTCAAGGAGGAAGAAAAGCCGTGTACACTGATCCATCTGCCTCTCTTTCCTTTCTGGATAAATACTGACTCTGACCCTGCCACGCACAGCCCGGGCTAGGAAGGGGATCCATCAATCTGGGGTCTTCCCTCCCTCCGGCACACTTGGCCTGGGGTCTGTGCGCCTGGAGCAGGGGGTAGGGGATGGCTAGGTGGGGAGGTAGGTGCACTATAAGTCCTCTTCAGTCTCTGTGGAGATCCATCAGCCCTGGGCTGTATCACGACTTTGCATCACGTCACACCCCGCATTTCGACCCGTGGGAGTGCAGAGAGGGAATCCTGATAACGCTTTCAGTACAGCCAGCCATGAAAAGGTTAAAAAAAAGTCAAGATTCAGATGCCCCAAGTAATGCCTCTCCCCAGCCCCACATTCACACCGCACCTGGCTCCACAATTAAGTGCCCATGTCAGCTTGGCCCTCACCTCTGTTCCACCTGCCCCATTTTCCCAGGCCAGGGTGAGCTCCAGGGTGTCCTTACCACCCACCCTTCCTCTGCCAAGGCAGGCAAGAAGAGGGGAGATGCACAGGGCACTGTGCACAGGAATGGATGTAATGGAGCAGATCATCTGCTGGGGTGTTGCTGCTCCATCCCCCAAATTCCCCTTGGCTCCTGGAGTTCAGGCTCCTTTCTGCAGCAGCCCTGGCCGGCGGGTATGTGGAAAACCACCAATTAGCAAGGGATGTTCTGGGCAGGGGTCCCTCAGCCTGGCTCTCACCCCAGCCCAATAATATTGGTCATGAAGAAACGGCAAGAGCTGGGGACAGGGACATTTCTCCCAGCTGAGTCCCCTCCCACACCTTGTCCATGCTCAGCAAATGCCAGGTTGCATCTCAAAGCTCAGCCAGATCAAAGCCCTGATGCTCAGGCCCCTTTTCTGGTTCGGTTAAAGGCTGTGCTCACTGGGGAGGCTCTTGGCTCCATGGGTATAGCACCACACAAGGCACACCATCCCTCCATCAAGGGCACCACTGCACAATGCTTGCTAGAAGTTATTTTCCAGGGAACAAACTCCCTTGCTTCCCACTATCCTGTCACAACCCATCCTAGGGCTCCATCCCCCTTCCCATCACCTCAGCTGACCTCTCCTCAGTCCTCCAGCCATGCCCTAAAAAACTTCTCTCCTGTCCCCTTGCCTATCTGCACCTGAAACATTTTGCTGTCACTCTACACCTTGCCCTTGTAGTCCCAGGCCTCCCTCTTCTATTCAGCCTCTTTTGCACCACCTCTCCATGGCTACCTCCTTCTGTGGGATCTTCTCGTTCTACCTGCAGACTTGATCTGGCTCCTCTTCTCCTGCTGCTTGCATGAGGCTCATGACACCAGGTGAGCAGGGAGAAATGCAAATCCCAGCACAATCGATGCAGGTGCATCCAGTTAACAGAGCCATTTGCAGTAAAGGCAGCTGCATGTTGCTTTGGTGAACCCTGGAACGAAGCAAATCAGAGAGCTGGCAGATCAGATCCATTCCCTCTGCTTTCAAGAGCCCAAAACCGTCATGACCGGGCACTGAGTATTGTGCAGTTCAGTCAGGCACTTTTCTAAACTAGAACATTGTATTAAATCTTTTTATAAGACCCCAGGACATGCAAACATACCCAGAAAACAAAAGCTTTGTTGCTAGAGTCTATCAAGAGCTCAGCTTCTTTGACTTCCTCTGCAGGGCTAGGGACACAAATTACACCAATAAACCAGTATAAGTGATTGGAAATGGGTTCAAATCTGTCACATGGCAGTTTTCAACCTTTTTAAAGGATTGTACGCCTTCTGGCCAGGCATAGAATGGGGAGGAAGGGGTGGGGGAGGAATGGCAGCATTGGCCGGACACGGAGGAAGGGGGCCTTGCATGCAGTGGCATGGGGTGGTGGATGGCGGCGGTGATTGCGTGTTGCAAGGCCGGTCACATGTGCGGCTCCATGGGCTGCTGACGGGCCTTGCACCTGGCCAATCAAGTCTGCTCATGAGCAGCCCGCGGGGCCGCATGTGCGATGCATGATGGCGGTGACTGGTGCGGGGTGGTGGATGGTGGTGACCTTCACATACGAGCTCCCCAGCTCCCACCTCTGGCTGGCCAGGCAGTGCGCAGAGGAGAGCCGCTGCTTTCACCCCCCTGGGCCTGCTCCTGGAAGGTGGTGGTGTTGGGGGGGGGTGACGGTGCTCCGTCCCCACCCACCCGTGTGTGCCCCCTACCACATTTCCGCGTACGCCCAGCTGACAACCCCTGCTGTAACACAACAGGAGTGCACATAAACCACTTTACAATGGCCTGCAGTGCACATAAACCACTTTCACAATGGCCGAAACCATTTAAGATAAACTTGGATGGATGCAGTATCAGAATGAACTGATTTAGTCTAAATCGGTTTATGAACTTCTGTCCTAGCTCCAGAGGTCCAGCCTTTAAAGAGACAGGTTGATGGGTTGTATTCCCCCCCTGCCAAAACAAAACAAAAAATCCCCTCAAAACCCTACACTTATGCTAGCATTAACCTCATAATTACTGAATGCTTCACACATTGCCATCCAATCTGTGCAAAGGCTCATGCAATCAAACTTCAGGAGGTCTGTTTTCAGTGATACACAAAAACTTCCTTTCAAGCATAAAGCAGATTGTCCATCGGGCAGAGCCGTTAACTCTGGTGAGGAGGATTCCTACCAGATCTTATCGCCGGTGGAAGAATGCTCTTTTCAAACTGCTCCATCTCTGGCTTCACGACAGCAAACATGCACGATACCTTCAGAAAACAGGTTGGGGAATACTCATAATATTACTAGACACCAAAACCCACGGGAGACCCTGGTTTGATGTTTCATTCTAACTTTCCTCTCCTTTTGCTCACTTCTTATTAGGTGCTAATTGTTTCCTTCCCTTTCATGGGGTCAAATCCATTGTGATTAATTAGGTTAAACTGAAGCCTTTTTTCTAGCTGGTACTGAGTTTGAGCAGCACTGCTGCTTTCTCAGCCCTCATAAAAGCACCTGAAGCCCAAGATCTCATCTCCTAGATCTCCAGGAAAAAAAAAAAAAGCTGATCTAGTGGAAACTATTATCTCATCATCACACCAATCTCATTTTTTGCTTATCCCAGGACCTTCAGGGCTACAGAAGCAGGGGGTGGCATTAACCATTGGAAAAACACCATACAGTTGGAAGGATAATGGAAACATATGGTATATACAGTCTGAAAAGAGGGGACGTGTCCCTAAATGGCTGCTATAAAAAGGAGGTAAAATATATTATGGGCCCAGATGCAAAACATGGTCATATCAGCATAAAATTGATCTTGATACTGGGGTAAACAAGGAGCAGATCATACTCTTTGCCCAAACCAGTCTAGAAACTACACTGGTATAGGTTAAACCAGAGCAGGTGTCATGTGTCTGCAGCTTACTCTGGAGCTCAAAGCAAAAAGCCCATCACCGCCTTTCCTTACCCAGCGCTAAGGCAGAGTAATAGCAATCTAGAGTATGCTGCACTGGAATAAGCTCCATGCCTGTCCACTCAACATGCCCTATATCACGGTAGATGTGCCCTGTGTCCAGCCCCTGGGGGCTATATGTATCATTACCGCTGCACCCATTCCAGCAGGACTGCACATGCAGTATGGATTCAGCTTTTCCCCCTCCCAAAGTGTGTTCCTGTTTGGAGCAGGGATATCCTGCATGCTCAGGCTGCTGGGGAGGAGGTGCAGGGGTACAGGACTGCACATCCTGAAAAAGTCATCCACAAAGTGTTTGACTCGCATGACCTGCTCTTGGTTTCAGCGGCATGTATAAAGGGTCGCATGTGATGTCTTGCATTTGAAAGCTTGCCTAACTCTGCCCTAACGACATAGTTGGCCCAATAAGAGATATCATCCCAATAAACCCTTGCCTCTTGCATAGTTTCTGGATGATCGTGGCCACACCATCATTCTCACACTACCAAAACAGTGCATAACATTCACTGCAGCCTTGATAGACATGCCAGAAACCTACTGAGGGTGCCAACCCTAACACCAACATGGATATCTATGCCCTACAATGTAGAGGCACCCTCTGGCAGCAGCGAGCTCGAGTAGCAACCCCTCTGCCCCATCCCCCTGGTGGGATGTCATAGCCACTCCTCACTTGCTGTATGCAACCCCTGAAGGCCACTGCTGCCAGCATCTATTCGCATCCCAAGGTTTTACCTCCAGGTTCACAATCCTTGCCGACGTGCCCACAGGGAGTTGCCACCATTGGCTTTCAGCATTAAACCACATTGCTAAGTACTGAGGTAGTTCGTACTTCTCTTCACACTGATATTTGAACCGTCCATTTGTTTTATGGAGTCCAGGAGGGGGACTGTTATCGGAATTGATTCTGGGATGCCATTGCCCAGACCAAACCCTGCTACGCTAGATGCTGTGCAGACAGTAAGGGATCCTTCCAGACCTGAAGACACTGCAATATAAGTAGAGGAGACAAACAAAAGTGGGGGAAAAAGGAGGTGTCATTATTATCTCCAAGTTTTATAGAGTGGGGACCGAAGTGGAGAGAGGGGAAGTGGGTTGCCCAAGGTCCCAGAGGGAATCTGGAGCAGAGCTGGACTCAGCTCTGTTGAGCCCAAGAGCAGTACTTTAACTTCAAGGCTGTACTTTCCGTGTTATCTCCTTGCAAGTGTGTGCAGCCAGCCTGGAGAGGATGCACCAACAGACAGTTTTCTTGGCAAAAACAAGGGCTAGAAGAAACATTTAAATAAAGCATAACACCCCAGAAGCTTCAGTTCTGAGAAAGCGATGGAGCCAGAGAAGGGATGAGACAGCAAGGCCCGTCAAATTCAACCCAGGTTCTTATATTTCCAGTATCAGCTGTCCAACCAGGCTTTCCATCAGCTTTCATCTCTACTCTTATCTGCAGCCTGGCTCAGATTTGCTCCTTATAGTGATTACTGCTTTGAAGTTTCAGAGCTCTGTAATCTACAGCTGAGACCTTGGAAACTTGTGCTGTGGAGGTTTGCAAGTTTTTCCACTGGAATTTAAGGGGGGAAAAAATAACAGCCATTTTTGCCAGGGCTCTTTGATAAATCATATACACTCCCTGTATGCAGCAACAGCATGTGTACACATTATCCCCCTTTAGCTTGCTGCAGAGCCTTGAGGTCCTGTGATACTCATATCGATATCTCTGTAATGCTTCCTACCCTCTTCCATCATCTCAAGGTAGAGGTTCCCAACGTATGGCCGTAGGCATTTCATGACTGTAATGACACGTTTACTTGCAGTATATTTTCCAGCCACTATATGTTGCTGTGTGTTGCCTGGCACCCCAGACTCTGTGGGTGTTTTTACACGTGCTCTGGGAGTGGGGATGTTTTAAGTAAGAGCTGCTCTAATTAAAGCACCCAGAGCATCTCATGCATCAGCAGCCCTGCACTTCAAAATGGCAGCAGGGGTGTTTTATTGAAAGCTTATTGAATGAGCTGTAGTTAAAGCTCCCTTGTCAGGATTTTGAAGTGCGGGGACACTGATACACAAGACGCAGAGGCTGGCTGAAGCGTGGTAAATTTTACGTTCCAGCAGACTCGACTAATGGAAACCATCTGAGTCCTGTAGAACGGTATACAATCCATGCAATTCAGCCCAGCGGGGTAACATTTGCATAAATGCATTTGGACACTAGGCAAGGGCATCTGATTAATCGAGTGTGCTCCAATGTGCTGCAATGACAGCATGTTGGAGCAGCCTCCCGGCTCGTGTACAGGCACCCAGTGTGATCCCTGACAAGCAAGGCAGCCAAAGGGTGAAATAACACCTTACCCAGGCCACACTAAATCCAGGGAACATTAAGCCATATTAACATTTGAATGCACTGTGAACAGTCATACTGTAAGGGTTAATACCATATCTTGCCTGCACAGCTCTGAATTGCCACTAGGGCATTGGGGACCTGGAGTCAGGACACCTGGGCTTTATTCTTCTTGGAGTGGAGGGGAAATGCTGGAAGTGGTGCATCTTGGGATGTTGGAGAGCTGCAACTTGTTGTTTGATTTCCATGGAGCAGATTGAAGTTGCCCTAACATGAGCTAGGTAGCACAGCCCTGAGTTAACCCTCCCCTGAAGTGGTGTAACTGTGAGATGCTCAGCATAAATTAATGAGGTTTAACATGTGGATGTTCACATTTTAAGTGTCCTTAGCGTGCTCTAAGTGTAATGCGTTCCTTTACCCACAATCAGAGCACTGCCTATGAGTAAGCCTAGCTTTTGCTTTCTTGTGGCTGTTTTCTTTATTAAATGCTTCCCATTAAGGGTGGACAATGATTCAGTATTTCCTAACGAGGTCACTCTGTTAGGTGTGGTGAAAAGAAATGCAATCAATAACAGATCCTTTTGAGTCCTGGTGGAAACTTTTTTACTGAGAAATTTGGATGTCAGGATAGTGTAGTTACTTTAGCATCTGTCTCTTCCATTTCAGTTTGGGACCAGTTCTGACCCTTCTGGACATTACAGGCAATACAGATTGTACTTTGCCAAACTCCCTGGAAAACCAGTGAAACCAACCTCAATGCAGATGCCTGCTTGTTGTCATGTTGATGATCTGCTCAGGTCCCTTCCGACCCTACCAACTATGAAACCATGTGAACATCCTCCATCTCTCCTTTATCACAGGGACATGACACCAGCAAATGAAGACATCCTTTGGCTAATGTAGACCCAGTCTAGGTGAGGTGCACCAGAGAAACTCCCTCTCAAAATTGAATTTCTGATCTGCTCTAGATTGGCAGATCTATTTTAGACCAAGCTGTTCCCCTTGCCAAACAGAGCCCCTTTGGGATGAAGGCAGTTCCTATGCCTCTGTCAGAACAAGCCTCTGCCTCATCTTGGCGTCAGGGGGCAGCAGCTATTCACTGATGCAATGAGATGTGCGCGTCGCGAGGCCAGGCACCGTGGTGAAAGGACGGCTGCTGTCTCTCTTCAGCCTGATTCCTTTTGAAAGCAAGGGACATAGCATTGGGCCTGTGTTTATTTTCCCCTAAAATTGGGGCAGCCTGATTTTAATTGAGAGATCTGCCAAAATAAGTTGTGTTTGTGCAGCTGTCATCAGAAATTCCCATTGCTTTTGTTGGGGGCGGAGGGTGTTTGCTCAAGCCCCAGCTCTGGTCTCCAGAAGGGCAACTTTTCAGCTCACACAAGTGTTCTCTATAGTTTCATTCCAATCTGTCACAGAAAGAGATGCCCTTGCCCAGTGTCAAAACGTGTTTATGCAAGTGTTACCCTGCTGGACTGAATTGCGTTGATTGTATACGCTTCTCCAGGACTCAGATGGTGGAGCAGGCCACTCCCAGTGTTTCCACTTGCCTGGCAGGTCAGCTTTCTGGAACATGCTTTTCTTGTCTGCTCTGTTCCTCTAAAACCAACTTGTTAAATAATTCATTGAGGAGAAGGTGGCTCACAGGACTGCGAGACAGAGCCTGACATGCTAACTTGTTGCAGATATGATTCTGCCTCTAGATACCCCAGTGTGCTACCGGGGGACAGGATCCTTGGTAAACGAGAGAGAGAAAGCTGGAACTCAATCTAAGTAGAAAGTGGTTGTCACTAGCATGGGTGACTGGTGCCACCTTAGTCAGGGGGGGCACATGCCCCCCCCCCAGCAACCAGTTAGTGACCAGGTGGGGGGGGGTCCACCCACAGCCAATCTCATCGGCTGGGGGGCAATGTTGCCAAGCGGAGGGAGGGGGTCCCCCCGTGGCTGATCATGAAGTGGCCATGGTGCTCCCAGTCCCCAGCTGGCTCTTATGGGGGGGGCTCTGGCACTTCCGCCTGCCCCCCTTGCCCGTCAGCAAGTATACTGGCACTGTCAGGGGGTGCATGTGCACCCCCGTGTACCCCTTACATGTTGCCACTGGTCACTAGTAGCAGTTTTCTTTAATGGACAAGAAGATCTATAGCTTCATAGATGATGAGACAGTGGATGCTGTTGGCTTCAGCTCTGTAGCACGCAACTGCTGTCTCCACTAGCAGTACTGTGATTGCTTCAGAAAAGAGCTCAGTGACTTATAGCCGGGACGCAGAACACCATGTGCCAAGCAACGGTTACAGTTTATGCGCCGCAGATTTAGAGCAATTAAACCTGCTTTGAAGGCCTGCCGTGGTTTAAAACAGCCGGAACCACTTTAAAAGCTTATAGTGGCCTTGCCGGCTTTAAAGTGGTCGAAGCTTTCAGCTAATCTAAAGGGCTCTGATGTCACAACTTCCCGCAGCCATGAGAATGAAAAGGAGGCAGTCCCAGGGAGGCACAAGCACAAAGAAAGCAAGGAAGGGAAGCCATGCTTCTGTCCTCCCTACCCCAGTCTTGTCATGTGTCAGAACTATCCATCCATCAGCCTCATCATCTTGTATTCATCCATCAGCCTCATCGTCTTGGTATTTGAGCACCACTTTGTTCCTCCCGCCAGGGCTGTTTCCACCCTCTCTTCACCTTCCTTTCCATTCAGCACGTTAATCTCATGTCAGCCATGCTTTAGACTTACCAGGCCAACGCTCATAAGAACAGGTGGCCCTGCGTGCCTCAGCTTTGCTGAATGATGGCTCCAAGCCTAGGTCTCATGCAATCTTTCCCTCTTAACTTCAGTGTAGTTGAACTTCATTGCCTTGGTCCAAACAAAGCCAAATTTACCTCCATCTAATGGGACAGTCATTTTGCTGGGTGCAGAATAGGCAGTGAAAGATGGTCCCTGACCCTTGCAATGGCTCTAAGCAGTGTCACTCTGGACATCCCAGAAGATGGAGGTTGCTGGAGCCTGGTGCATTCTAGTTAACACCCTTGTCCCCAAGCCCAGCACACCCATGAAGGCTGTAGGAGGAAGTAGTCATTGACTGTGCCTTTATACCCACTAAACATCTGCTGTGCTTTGGAATATCCCAGGTAAGGAGCTGCAGTCACCCCCGCCATGGAGCAGCACAAAGGAGACCCTCTTCCTGATGCATTCAGACCAACTCAACTTGCATTTGTCTCTTTTAGTCCCTTGCAAGAAAAATCAGCTTCCAGCCTGGCCCTTCTGTGGCATCTCCTCCGCGGTAGTTTAATCTAAACCAGGCATTGTCGGTTGCTGGGGAAGGAATGTCCATGATGGGTATTTAGAGAAAATGTGCTTCTCTGCAACTGCTTGCCACACGCCATCCAGGAGTTTATTATCTGCTGAAAAAGCCAAGCATGTTTTAGGTGCTAAGTGATGTCCAGATATCATGGGAGAAGCAGCTAGGATAGCTCCTGTGATAGAAAGACTGTGGGGTATAATGAAAGGATATTAATGCAAGCTCTCAAGAGCTCTGGTCCAGGTTGTATATTATAGGCTATTGTGAAATGCCCCACTGCTGGGTTATTTTTCTCTGCTTTGTATTAGGACGTGCATTTTCATAACCTGTGGGGGTTGTCTACTGTGAGATTTTTTTCAGTGTCAGCCTTAATGCTTTATGTCTCCTTCCCTGCTTCCCACTATGGCTGCAGGCTGTCATTAAGTCATATTGAGTGAAGGGCAGAGTTGCAAACCAGGGATCAGAAGCAGAAAATTCAGAGTCTCACTATGGTGTGGAGAGATCTCCCAGTTCGGACACAAGCCATAGTGATTAATGTGGAAAGTGGCTTTTTTTTTCAGTGTAGAGTTGGTAACTGGGCAGTGAGAATGGCACAAGGGGGTACTTGCCTCGTACAGGAAACAAGTGGCAGCTGACAGTGCATTGCAGGTTGGTGAATATAAATCGGGGACTCTGGCCTCAGATTCCATCTACCCTAGGGTGCTTTATATCCCAACCCTAGGTTAATCAGCTGGCACGGGGGGAAATTGCACTGAGAGAGAAGGTGACTTTATGGAGCGTGCCAGTCTGGCACTTGGAACTGAACATATCGGACCAAATTCTGTTCTCCGATAAGCTCGTCCAGCTGCTGTTCAAGTCTACATGCAAATCACCTCTGGGAGTATCCGTTAGGGTTAGACTCAAGCTAGAATATAATAAACTCCAAATTCATTAAGCCAAGCTACACTATAAAAGTAACTATAACTTAACATGGCTAGGCTGGCTTAGGTGCCATTCCCTAGTTGGCATAGCTATGCTGGCAAAACCCTGGTGTGAACACAGCTGTGTTACTTGATGAGTGAGTGCTTTGATCTGCTTGGCTTTTTTTTCCATATTGGGACAGAAACTCCTTGGGCGCATCTTCACGTGCAATTAATGTGCCTGATTTTTTTGTGCAAAAAATGCAGGTGCATTAAATTGTGCCTGTGCATTAAATTTGCTCCTAACAGAAGCAGTTCAGTCCAGGGCTGCTCCGGCCCTGCTCTGCCCCCTTGCACAGCCCGGGGGAGCTCCATCTCCCCTAGACCCCAGGCTGGCAGGAGGCACAGGGGTCAATCCTGATCTCCATGGGGTGAGAGGGAACTGTTCCAGCTCTGGGGACAGCCACCTCCCAGCTGTATGGAGATCAGGACTGGTCCCAATCTCTGCAGGGCAGGGAGAGCTGTACCAGGAGGAGTGGTCCCCTGCCGCCTGGGCTGATCTGGAGCAAACTGCTCCCAGTCAGTGTCTACACATGCGCCTCAACACATTAGTTAATGTGTTTTTCTAGTACCTGTGTGTATTGGTACTAGCAAACAGCGCATTAGACTGATTTAATGCACAGTAATTGATGTGCATGTGTAGACAGTGATGCTTTGCTGCACATTAGATGAATCTACTGCGCATTAGACTAATCTACAAGAGATGCTTTGCTGTGTCTAAAGTAAAATGTCCCATGTAGATGCACTCCTTGTGTTGGTATGGGCTACGTTTCCACTAGGGGGTTTTGTGGGAATAGCTAAGGCAGCAGAAGTTATGTAGTGTAGACAAAGACTTTAAGATGGGGCGGGCAATTATTTTGGGCGGAGGGCTGCTTACTGAGTTTCAGCAAGCTATCGAGGATTGCATGACAGGCAGTCAGGGAAGCTTAATATAAATTTTCTAAATATTTTCGGGGCCCCGCAGGCTGGATAGAATGGCCTGGCGGGCTGCATCCAGCCCCTAGGCCACATTTTGCCCACCCCTCCTTTAAGGCTAAGTACAGACAGTCAAAAGGCCCAAGACTGAATCAATTCAGTCTTTGCAGGTTAGTCTAAACTGCAAAAATTAAACTGAGAAACAACTGGGCACACATTTACCTTTGACTCAGGAATGTAGCTGCATGTCTGCAGTGGCTCAGGCCAGAAGCTGGGAGGCGCTAGAGCACAGCTCCCTGGCCCTTACTCTTCCTGCTCCCCCCAAGGTCTCTGGGATTTGCAGTCCAGCATCACAAAAGCAGGACTCTGCATGATTTCTTATCACTTCCTCTTCCTGATTCCAGGTGCCTCTGGGATTTGTAGCCCACAGTTGCTGCCAGCAGTAACTTTCACTAAGTTTAGCAGGGCAGGGCAGCTCTGTACCCCTCATTTTCCTGAGGGGGGCAGTCCCTGCCTCTCTCTTCCCACCCCCATCCCAATCCTTCTCTGCTGGAGCACAGGCTAGAAAGCATGCTGGGATGCTGGGGGACTGTGATTTAACAGGAGGGCTGGGACAGAAGTTTCATAAACCGGTTTGACCCAAATCAGTTCAGTCTGATACTACATTCACCCAGGTTTATCTTAAACTAGTTTCACCATTTTGAAACTGGTTTATGTGCACTGAACTGTTTTATTACAGGTTTAAACCAGTTTCTGATGACTTAAACCAGTTTATGTGTAACTTCTGTCCCTAGCCAAACACGGAAACCCAACTTGGCCCCATACAATAGATTTAATAGATTTCATAGACATTAGGGCTGGAAGGGACCTCAGAAGATCATCGAGTCCAGCCCCACACCCGAAGGACAGGAAGTCAGCTGGGGTCATAGGATCCCAGCAAGATAAGCATCCAATTTTCTCCTGAAGGTGTTCAATGTAGGTGCTTGAACCACCTCCAATGGCAGGCTATTCCAGACCTTGGGGGCTCGGACACTAAAGAAATTCTTCCTTATGTCCAGCCTGAAACGGTCTTGCAGGAGTTTATAATTGTTTGACCTCATCATCCCTTGGGGCGCTCTGGTGAACAAACGTTCCCCCAGATCCTGGTGAACACCCCAATAAACTTATAGGTGGCCACCAGATCGTCCCTGAGCCTGCGCTTTTCCGGGCTAAAGAGCCCCATGGCTCTCAGCCTGCCATCGTAAGGTCTATTTTCTTGACCTCTGATCATGCGCGTGGCTCTTCTCTGGACTCTCTCAAGCTTCTCCACATCCTTTTTGAATTGTGGGGCCCAAAACTGGATGCAGTACTCCAGCTGCGTCCTCGCCAAGGCCGAGTACAGCGGGAGAATGACGTCCCGGGATTTGCTTGAGAAGCATCTATGGATGCAAGCCAGCGTTTTGCTGGCTCTTCTAGCCGCAGCATTGCATTGAAGGCTCATGTTCATCTTGTGGTCAGTCATGACCCCCAAGTCTCTTTCTTCCATAGTGCTAGCCAGCGTAGCACTGCCAAGCCTATAAGGATGCTGCAGGTTTTTCCTCCCAGGGTGGAGGAACATAGAAAATGAGGGTTGGGAGGGACTTTAGGAGGTCACATCTAGTTCAATCCTCTTCTCCAAGCAGGAGCATTCCCAAATACATCATCCCAGCCAAGGCTTTGTCTACCTGACTCTTAAAAACCTCCAAGGATGGAGATTCCACCACCTCTCTGTGTAGCTTGTTCCAGTATTTTACTACCCTCCTTGTCAGAAAGTTTTTCTTAATATCTAACCTAAACTTCCCTTGCAGCAAGGTGTGTCTAAACCATCCACAGTGGTTTACACACAATTCAGACCACATGGTTGCGGACCTAGGGCCAAAGTTCTGACAGAGCCACTGTCCTGGTAGCCATGCACTTGTCCTGGACTCAGCCCTAGAAGTGACAATCACCTCCTGTCTGCTTAGTATCTCAGTCTAAGAACAGAAGAACATCTGAACAAAAGAAATGTCAAGTTTGGTCAGACAATAGGTCAATCAAGCCCAATACCCTGTCTTTCACAAGGGCAGAGAGTAGATGCCAAAGGAAGTGTGTTTGTACAGGGCCTACCCAGACTGATCTCTCCCATACCTCCCTTCTGCCTAAAGTTTCCAGCATTCAGAGTCCTAATTTTGAGATTACAGTCTTAATTACAATCTTCTATATCCACCGATATATTTTCCCCTAATCCCTTTTTAACCTGGTAAAATTATCATCCTCTAGGCTAACACTAGATGGCTGCGTCCACACAAGTATGGACATTTGTTTCCCCAAGGACAAGAAGCAGTGGCACACCTGGGGAACACCCGTGCCGTGCACCCTCTGGCACGTGGCAGGTTACTCTGGGTGGGGTAGGGGAGGCTGGGGTCAGTAACTGGCCTTACCTGGGATCCTGGGGGTCTTGGGAAGCGGCAGCCATGGTGTTCCTGCAGCTGGGAGCCTACCCCGCAGCCAGAGTATGGCTCCAGCAGGTCAGAATCTGGTTTTGGGTGACATGCACTTGTCCGCTTTTTTTCGGCATAGATTTTTTTTGACTCCAGGATCTCCCAGGGTCCAAACAAACCAAAACCTGCACTGAAAAGTAGCAGTACAGGGAATGCCTGCATGTGCAGCATGTGGCACTGCAGACGGGTCGGCAATGCCACATACCTGATATCCACGCTTGTCTGGACACGGCCAATGACTCCAGACCCCTTCACCTATATCCAATACCTCTTCACCACCAGCAAGTTCAGATCCAGGCCTGAATTTTAAGAGCTGACCCCAAAAAACCCCAGATTGAAACTCCAAATGTTGGCAGGAAGTGGAGGAAATCTCTCCAATTTTGGGGTTAGTCTACGGAGCCAAACTCCCAACAGAACAAATTAAAAATTCACAGCAAAAAATAAAAGGGTTTTAAGAGAAGCCACTATTGCCTAAGACTGCTAGAATGAGAAGATGGTGACTGAGTAATTAACTTAGTGCTTTGGCTTATTAATGCTTTTCTTTGCGATGCATGTGTTATTTTAGAGCAAACAGCACTGCATGCTGGCGTGTTATTGTTTTATAGGCGTTAAACTCTTGCTTTCATCATTTCCCAGAAAAATGCTCATGTTATTCTCTAGCTGCTATCGTGTTGGTCTATGGTATGCTTTGGGATTACTGTACAAACAAGGCATTTTGTGTGTTGAGCAGGGGAATAACCAATGTATTTAAATCTTGCTCAGTAAGCACAGTCTCACACGGTCAGCTCCAACTACCAGATTCCAGCTACTGTGATCTCTTGCAACAGGTTGGTTTCAGCAGTGTTTCCTATTGATGCTAACGCCTGGCCTGCGGAGATTTCGCCTTTGTTGTTCCTCCAAGTTTAGTGAAAAACGTCTCCCTTCAGACGTTGTTGAAATCAGTGGTGAAGGATAGCTGGAAAAAAAAAAAAGGAACAAGTGCTCATTGAAAGAACTGGGCCTGAAGATCATTTCAGTGCACGGGGCAGCATTGAATCACTCTTTCGACACCTTCACCATCCAAAGGATTTCAGAATCCTGGCTATTTGCTTCAATATTCAGCAAAGATGGTGAGAGGTCTCATGTGGATAGGAGGAAAACTACTGGAAACTATAGAAGGGTCTAAGGGCACTTTGGAAAAACAAGCACTGGGCGCACCTACATGTTCATTAACACACCTTAGGTACTGCACATTTAGTTTAGCACAGTAAACGCTTTGTTATCCAGCATGAGTGGGGTAAGGAGGGTGCCAGTTATCTAAAAGTTCTGGTTATCTCGGAGTTATACAGAAGCAGTGCCATACGTGTAGTGCAAATACTCGATGTGCATGCGCATGCTGGATAGACTCGGGAAGGTTGCTAAAGTGAGGATTTGTATTGGGGGATATTGGAAATTCTGGTTAATAGACTATTCTGGTTAGTAAAATGCCAGTTAACATAGTTTGTACTGTCCTTGCTTAATGACGTACTAAATAAATGCGCAGTAACTAGAGTTACGGCACAGAAGTGCATGTTTATTTTATGACGCTTCCTGCGCATTAGCGGAACAACACTGCGCAGTAGGCTACTAGCACGGCATTTAACTGCCACGCCACTGTGCAGTGTTTTTTGGCTAATGCACAGTAAGCGTCTTGTGTAGACAGGCCCATTGAGTGCAAAGATGACATATACCAACTTCTAGAATTTACTGATGTCCTATTGATGCATTATTTGATCGAATTGAATCTTTGCTTTTCTCCCTTGTCACGTGAGAGGAAGCCCAAGCCTGATCAGATCAATGTGGGTTTGGCTACAGATTTCAATGGAGCCAACATGCGACTGCATCATTTAAAGGTATCACTCTTTCACTTCCAAACTTAGCAGTAGGAGCTTCAAGGTTTTTTCCCCCCCTTTCTCTATAATTTGGTTTTATTTTTGGTCTATAATTCCTTTTATTAAAATATTTGCAATACATCGACTTCAATGGGACCCATCCTGTGACTACAGTTGAGCTCATGCCTCCAGGGATCCTTTCAGCTGTGCATTACAAATATACAGGAGATGAGTTGGGTACAAAAAGGGCCAAGTTCATCTTTGACATTACACCTGACCTTAACGTGGCCCAACCTGTATTTTGCAGCTGCTGCAATTTAAGAAGTGTCTTTTCTAGGTCAGCCAAGGCCAACGGAAATTTAGCATTATTGACTTTAACCTGAGGGTTTAATTAAATGGTTTTAATGAAACAGCTGACAAAAGTCTTTGAATTTGTCATTTTTTATTATAAATCTGAAAAAATCCCTTTTCTAAATGTTTGAAAATATTTTTGTTAAGCTTTTCATCAAGTTTCTTTCTTACATTTTCTAGATTTATTTTTTTCCCCAATGAAAAATTGGGAAATATTTCCCAAATGACTGACTTTTATAGCAAGTAACTTTTGAAAACTGAAAGTTCTACAATTTCAATTTTGGTTGAACAAAATGAATAATTTGGGGGGAGATCTGGCTAAGAAATGAAAAAACAAACAAGAAAAAAAACCCCGCAAAACAAACAGAAACGCACCAAGCCCCAAAATAAAGAAAACCCAATTCCTCCCTAAACTTTCCACGAGTAATAATCGGTGTTTTTGACCAGATATACCCTGGTACCATTGCATAGCTTGCTTGTTCTAAGTTGTGAATGTGTTCAAGGTTACATTTATCCAGCTTCATTTTATTAGCCTACATATCCAGAGTTCAAATGATAATCCTAATAGTCTGCCCTGATACATGGTGTTAACAGTATATTGCCCTCCCATACCTTCAAATGAAGAAGAGTGCTCAAGCTATATTGATTTCTTGGGAATGATCTGCTCAGAAACTGGGTCCTATCTGACAGATGTTGGGTGGCCCATGGGAGATATGTTGGTAGTTATCAATACAGCTCGCTAGGATGCACTCCTGGGTCAGAACCAGCTAGGACCAAGTCATACTAGATGCCATAGAAATATGCAATAAATGACTGTCCCCAAAGACCTTACAGTCTACAAGCCAAGATGTAACAGATGGACAAGAAGCATGTGGGAGGGTCGCAAGTAAATATAATAGGGTATGCAAATATTTAACAGTGACCACAGTTAAAGTAGTACAACCACAGCTCCCCATCTACCTAACCACTGGCAGATTGTACATTACCGTAAATATTAGAGACGAGTGCATAAGAGGGTCGTTATTAGTGAAAACTCTTCCTCATTTGTAAATAAAAGAGAATGCCAAATTGTTTGGCAGAGAAGCAGAGAACAGTGTGACCGGGGCTGGCATCACTCGCATCCAAGGCAAAAATTCCCCAAACCATCTGTCTTCCTTGGGTGAATACAGCTGCGTTGTGTGCAGTGTCTCTGGATCAAGTCCTTAAAGCTGGAAATCCTACAGCACAAAGGGAGCTTTTATAGATGTCAGATATTATTGAAGAATTGCATTCATTTATTATTTTTTTTTGCAAAGCTCAGTGAGCTTCTCTTCCCAGTTGCTTGGCCTTGTGGGACAGTCTCAAGGAGTCACAAAACAATTTTAGAAGATGCTGTTTTAATGAAGTGATCCATGAGTTGCACTGTATCCAAACCCATTTCTAACCTAATCAAGAACAGCATTTGACGGCAATTGTTTAGCGCACAAGTATGTACTAGCCTTGGCTATGAAGTGAGTTTAAATCCACACGTGGCAAACATGCTGTTCTACATCATGAACAACAAACATAACTGAAGGAGAATAAGGGGGGATGTCATCTTCTTACGGCCAAACCACCAAACCCACCCCAGATTGCTCAGATCCTATTTGGGCTGCAAAGGGAGTAGCCAGATGTTGGAAAGAGCACCCAAAGGCGAGTGCTGAGCAATTGAAAATCTGGCCCCTAGTAAATGAGAAATCAGATTCCCTCTTGGATGCCTAAGAGGTTTGTCCAAAGGTTATTTATGTTTCCATAGCCAGCTTAGAGTCACGTTGCTGACCTCTGGCACACAAGAGACGGTTGGCGCACATTTCTGGCACCGCGCAATGAAATTCACAGCTTTGTGTAACTTTTTATTCACCTGCTACACGTGCTCCAAGGACAGTGAACGATGGGAAAATAATATGGGCTTGATAAATGGCAGAAAGAAAGTTTCCGATCTGTAATGGTTCCCATTATTTTTCTTATTCTTGGCATGGAGTCGACGCATGGCATTTTAAGCCCACTGGCTCTAGTCCTCCTTCACAAATCTTTTCCTGTCAAATTTGCAAGAATGGTATAAGGAGAAAACATTTGGCCAATGGGAAGTCGAGCTGGAGAGGCTGTGTATTTTCATATCAATTTGCTTAGGGTGCAGAATACAGGCCATTGTCGGAGCAGGGCTACATAGTCGTTGTTTAACTTAATAGAGCATAATAACCTAAGTGTTACAAAATGGGTTTTTTTGCAGTGACATCCTTTTTTCCATTTGCTTTGTGGCACCCAAAACACACATTGTTAATAAGCTGCTGAGAAAATACAGCTCCAGTGACACAATCCAGAAACAGAGCTCTGCGTATGGTGTGTTAGATACACAGACGTTATTTGGACTGGCAAGGGGCACTGCAATTGGTACTGAAAAACAGACCCCATTTTCTCCCAGTGAAGGCTGATGGACAGATGAGAAGGAAGGCTGCATAAGTGGTCCAGAATGGATAGAGATGAGTGAGGGATGAATAAAAGGGAAGCACTGAAAGACGGTGAAGTGTCAGTTAGACGAGACAAAAATATCTCATGTGATCTCCAGCAGGAAAACATGTAATGCAATGTACTTTGTGCATGGCCTACATTTAAATAAACATTGGCAGTGGCTATGAACAGTGGAAGAAGTCAGCTGTTCTTGGTGAATTGTAGCTTAGTAAAGAAAGGGGCAGACACATTTCCTGTGACACTGAATTCAACAGAAAAGGCTACCCTTGACTTTGATAGGCTTTGGATCGGACTCAAGGCAGTTAGGCTTCCAGTTGTTTGGAGTCAGTGAGCACTTGGTCATTGACTTCACTACACAGGATCAAATTCTGGAGGCATAAACAGCCAAATGAAGTGGATCAGCTGCAGGAGAAGATCCACTCCATTGGGTGAAAGACATGTTGCCTGCAGCCTGATTCTGTGGGGCAATGGGAAATGTTCCCCACTTACAGACCAGTGCCTCAGAAATCCCCCAGGAGACATCTCTGTAAGAAGGGAAAACCCAGAAGATGAGCCTGGGGCTTGAGGGGCCTGATCCTGTGTGGGAATTTCTGCAGAGTACAGGATTGGGCCCCTCAAGCTCTGGGGTTGCCTGCCTAGGGATGCTGGAAAGGACTGCCATAAAGGAAACAGATGTCTGCTGTAATAAGCTGGCAGAAACTATTACCAACTTTGTCACAGCCACACATTTTAGACATTTAATGAAAAAAGATGGTAAAGTTGGTGATTTTTAAAATATAATTGAATTATAGAGTACCTCACCCAGAAATCTCTTTTTTTTCTGCAAGCCTGCAAACATTTATGAACCTGATCAGTGGGTAAAAGAAAATGTTAATCTTGATCAAGTCAGAATGTTTCAAAAGTTTCAAACTTTGAAACGAGGAGCACATTAAGAACCAATGAGACTTTTTTTACATTCAAAAAATGGTTTTTGTTGTGACTGGTGGGGGGTAAAGTAGGAACGTAGCCACAGGTGGGCCAAAAGGAGACCCTTCCTTTGAGCTCCTACAAGCACTAGAAGCTGAGCCCAGGAAAATATTAAAGTGCAAATACTTTTCTGAACAGATTATTGGCAAAACATTTTCCCTGAAGGGAGGAGCTTGGGTATCAGATATAGATATATATATCTGGGTCCCTTCTAGCCCTAAATTTCTATGATTCTATATCATGTTGAGCATACTTGGGTGAACCGGAGACAAAGCGATCGGGTGGGCTCTTCCTTTCAGACAATAAACCAGGTGCATGCAGCATATGATTGATGGATTGCGAGGCACAAGGCATAAATGTTTTGAAAGTCCATCTTCCAGCTTTACCTTAAATATACACAGCTTATCAAGCAAGCTGATGTTATCACTAGAATGCAGCAAGCCTAGCAAAACCAATCATTACTTTATTTATTAGATATATCCCACTTTATCCAAAATGTTTAAAAAGGCAAGAGACCAATACTTGCCTGGGCAATGCTACTGATGCACAAACTTTAATTTAATTTACTAGCTGGTCAAACCGTAACATTGTTGTGCACTTCCTGGTTTGGTGATCATGAACGCCGCGTGCCCCCAGAGGCTGGGGGGGTGGGTGGCATGGCGACTGCCTGCAGGCGGCGACAATGGTGTTGGCAGCGGAGGCTTGGCGGCGGCAAGAAGGGAGCTCCCGCAAGCAGCCGCGGCAGTGTCGGTGGTGGGGGGAGGGTGTAGCGAGCACCAAACAGTGGTTGGTGGCCACCCACAGATGTCACTGGGGCAGCATTGAATCACTCTCTCGCTGGGTGGTGGTGAGTAGCAACTGCCCACAGACACCGCCGGCAATGTCAATGGTGCTTTTTGCAGGGGGTGCACGTGCACACGCGTGCACCCCCTACACGTTGCCAATGTTAGTGACATTGCCTCCTTGGCTTTTTCAAGTACAGGTGTGGTAAAATTAATGTAAGATACTTTTTCTGATTTTCAAGCACATTCAATGGCTGCACTGGGTAAGGCCGGATTAATGTATAAGCAAACTAGGCACATGCCGAGGGCCCTGAGCTGCCTTTCCCCCATGGAGGTGGTACAAATAGCCCTGTCCACCTCCCTTCCCTTTCTCTTCCCTCTGCCTACCTCACTGGCATGGCAGCTGCTTCCTGTGGTGACTCCAAGCCCCACTCCCCGCAGGTGGCAATGCTGGGGTGCAAAGGGGAGTCTTGACCAGCCTGGGGTCCACAAGTTGGTTTGCCTAGGGACCACTAAAGGGTTAATGTGGCCTTTACATTGGGGCAATAGTTAAGGCTTTGATGTTTCTAAATCATTTGCAATATGAATGACTTGTTGTGATGTCAGACATTGGGTCCTTTTCCATCTGCCATAGATGGAGCCAACACAGATTTGCCATTCTTGGCCATGCTATGGGGCCAGAGTCAGAACTTTATCTCTGGCTAGGACCCCTGGGAGCTGGCCAGAGATGAGGCAAAAGCACGCTACACCCTTTCTTAATGGGAAGTTACTCAGCTCTCAGCAGAGCAGACGGGGTCTGTTCAGGGCTATTTTATTTGAGGTGTTTAGCCACACAGGGCAGTGAAGTCACATGCTGTCCTTTGCTACAGGTTTAGTACTATCAGCACACTCTAGCTCTCTGTGAACTGAGAAAGGGGATGAATGGACAGTGACCATCATGGTAGAGAACCAGCTGGAGTGATGAACTTGCAATCAATCTGTGTTCCTATGACTGTGCCAATAGAGAGCCTGGGGAGACTAATAACTAATGGCATTTGTAGACAACACAGGGTCTTAATTCACCCTAAAGTGAAGTGGTGGTTTTTTAAAACACCACTTCAATTTAGGGCAAAGTAAACCCCTGTGTCGTGTACACCCGTGTCCTTCCCTGCCTCTCTGGTGGTGGGGAGGGGAGGGGAGAGAGAGCTGCCGGTGGGCCAAGTGATCCCCGAGCTGTGGGGGGGGGATGGTGCTTCCCTCCGCGGTATCCCCACCCCAGGCAGCACCCACCACAGGCACCTAGCTCAGGTGGTCCTGGGGGGAACCACAACCACAGAGGGAAGCACCGGGCCCCTACTTTTTTTTCCCAATTCAGTGCAGCCTGCCTTCCCAGGCTGTTGCCGGGCTGCCTGCACAGCCCTGAGCCACGTGGGGCCCAGTGATTCCCTCCACGGCTGTAAGGCTGCAAACTAAAACTCCTCAGAAGCATTTTAGTTTGCTGCACCCCAGTCATTTGCTGTGCCCCAATGTCAGTTAAGGCTCATTGTGCCACCAAATTTGCTACAGCGGCTGGAATTAACCCGCAATACGCTGCCAAATGTGCAAACTCATGAAAACAACAATGCCATTAAAGCGGTGCAAAAGGGCATTTAGCCTGCTTTAATGTGTCGTCTACAAATGTCCTTGCTCAATCCATATATTGGCAGATATAAACTAAGGGCCTGAACACAGGCAGCACAGAGGATTAGCAGAGGTTTTTGGATTGTCCATTACTCCCTTCACGACTGAGTTTCTTGAAGATCTTTTCCCCAAGGAGACATGAGTGTCTTAATTTCTCCTATGCTGCTACTACTACCACTTAGAAGCCAGGAGTTGGGAGTAAACTGTACTCAAATTCTATTTAAGGGGGATATGGTCATACATTTCAAGGGAAATGAAGTTCCTAGGTGCCAGCTGTGGCTTTGAAAATCTTTCCCAATTAAAGGCTGACAGTACAGACAGTGGAGTTTGCTATAAGTCTTCTTGTAGGCTCAAGGACTAATCCATATATTGGCATAGCCAGTTTACTTCTCTGGCAGTAGAAGTCACTGTCTTATTTAATAAGGAGAAAGCTAGCTCGTTAGGAACATGCTGCACTGCAACGTAATTGCATTGACCCCATGTTTCAGGGCTTCTGTCTAGGGGTCAGGAAGATTTTTTCTCCCTATATGCCCTCAAATGTGGACTTCATAAGCATGGGGCTTCAAAAGACATTATTAATAAAAAATTCTGGTCTTGCATATCTAGGAGGACTGTGCACCACACGTGGGATCTGTGGGAGCCAAGGGTGGTCTAAGGCTATGGCCAATAGCCCGGACAGTCGGGTGTGGTTTTTTTACGGCGGAGTAGAGTTAGGCACGGAAGCGTATTGGTTGTATAAAGAAAGCTTTATTTACACTGCCGATGGTCGCAGTGCAGGAAGGAAACTTGCTTGAGTTACAGTTGCACACAAACAAACAGAAGTGAGATCTCTTCTCGCACCGAACCGAGATGAGTTGTCGATGTACGTCTCCGCACGCTCAACACGAGGGATACGTCAAATTTTTTCTATGACGGGGAGTGGTTAGAAGCTGATCAGGCCCCTATATCCTCCTCCAAGACACACGCGGAGTTTGCTAGGCTCCACAGTGTGCTTAGAGTTCCCCACGAGATGGTTGTGGAGTCCTCCAACTTGGGCGGAAACTGCTCTAACCTTTTATATGGCCAGCGAGCCAATTGCTAGCCGCCATGTAGGAATAATTTAGAATTGACCAATAGTGGGACACTAATTTGTATACGTGTGGCGGGAACTCTTTGCACCGGGGTCTTCTCTCTGCAGCTGAGAAATCCACCGTGCAAAGAAAGCTCCATGTGGCGGGAAAATTAATTCCAATGTGCCGAGGCACTAAAAATCATTGGGATATGACAGGATCCACAAAGACAGATGTGTGAAGAACACCTAGTATTTCTTCATGGTGTTTATTTCAGTTGCCTTTGATTGGAATTTGATCCTACATGAATCATCTGTTTTTTTTAATATTAGTGATATTTTTAGACTTCAAAAATCTTAAGGTTTCTTCATATTTTATATGCATGTATATTAAAATGCCTTCCTTCCAGACGTGCCACTGAACTCTGTTCTTGCTTGGATGTTGAACCTGGAAACGCCTCAAAGCTTTGCCTATGGATAATTCATGAGTTAAAATCCAATCTGAAATGCCGTGCTACAACTTGTAGAAATGTTAGACAAATATAATGACCATATTTTCCAGTTACTTAATACATGCTTAAAAAAATAAAACCCGAAAGAACGGAATAGTTTTCATTGCTATTAACCAGACAATATCGCTCTGACTAAATATAGTATGTGATGAAACCAATTTAAATATTGTCCAAGTATTTAACACTGTAAATATCAGACTTAACACCTCGTAAAAAGGTGCTTTGATGATGCAGGTTGACAAAAGGAGACTAGTTAATTATAGATTACATCATGGCTAGGACAGCCTTGCTCTTAGGGCTGCTGTGATAAACGGGATGAACAGGAAATCTAATAAAAAGGAAAAAAAAAAAAGTTTCATTTCAATGTTCGCCTTTATCAGCCCCTTTCATCTTTTTCTCAGCAAGGAGAATTGAGGAAAACAAAGTTGAGTAAAGAATTCTGTAGACCTTAAAATTATTTTTAGCTATTCTGCTCCGATTCAGCCAAACCCCTTCCCTGCATTTAACTTTCAGCACCTTATGTATTGAAGTCAACGTGTTCATAAGTATTTTCCTGAAATCATCCTTTGGAGCTTTTATCTGTTGAAATCAATCTGCTGTAGCTGTTGTGAAGGATAATGCAATGTCAAGGCATAATATAACACTGTTCCATTAAGGACTAGGAAACAAATGTCTCAAGCCTTTGGCAGAGATTAACTATTGAGGGCTTCAATCGGTTTCTTAACACTTAAGAGAGCAGAGAGGCATGCCAAGAAAAGGGGCCGTTTCCTGTCTTTACACACTCAATTCTCTTCTCATGCCAATATTACTCCAGTGCAAGTCTACTGGGTTTACTGGAGTGACTCCTGACTTACACCTGCATATGTAAGACAAAAACATAGCCCTGAAAAGAAGGTGAAAGGCAAGATTTCTGTAATATATACTGAAGTGGTAGGTCAGAGCCATGATAGCTAGACTTTTCCAAAATCTGGATGTGAATTTTTGGCTCAGGCTCATGTTTAAAATAGCACATATAATATATGAGGATCAAGTGCCCTCTTACAGTTCATAACAGGATAAGAGGTCAGAAACTAAGCATATGTCCTCTTCTGAGAGTTCCCTTGCAATAAGGACACTGCAACTAGTTAGCTGTGCAATGGGCAGAGACAGGTACTCCAAAGTAATGAAAGCTCAACTTAGCCTGCTACATAAAATTTACTTATAAAAGCTAGCAAATGGTGAAGGCAGCCAGAGTGGTACAAACTGGATTGCTTAAAGTAAAAGCACTATAAGGAAAGGTCCTCACTCTTCAACTTGCAGGTTGGCACAACAGTGAGCTGCTGATTCTAGAAATGGGACAAAATGTTTCCAGCTGAAATGTGTTTCATGTGGTTGATGTTCTTGGCTCGGGCTGGCTAACCCTGGCTATCTACATTAGAGCAAGGATGTAGATCTTCAACAGGGAGGGAAGGGAATGTGTGAACTAGAGAAAACCAATTTTACCGTAAGGGTTGCTTCCCCAACCATCTCTTGGAGCTCAGGGATCTACTGTGACATTGATGGTCCTTTATCTCCCTGGTCATGCATAATGGTTGTGATCAGTGATCAGACTTAGACAGAAAGAGGGGACTACGTGGCATTGCCACTCCACCAGCTTTGGCTATGAACAACATTCGGGGTGTGAGCTTGAGGTCCCCACTGGCATACCTGCCTCACGTGGGTTTTCTTCCCTGTATTATTTTGTGTCTCCTCTCCCTTCTTGCCGTCTGCTGACCAGAAGCCCAGCTTAGCTACCCAATAGGGCTGTGCGAGGCTTCAGGTGCTGATTTGATTCGGAGATTTGGCCCGATTCGATGGCCAAATCTCCAAATCTGAACTGAATCAGGAGACCATTGAAAAGGTCCGAATTGATTCAAATCTTTCTGAATCGATTCAAAACAGATTCAGAGAGCTTTGGCAGTTCGGGCAATTCCCGGTGGCTGCAGCAGGGAGCTGGACCCGGACTCGGAGCTGGTAAGTAGGGGGTGGGGGAGCGGGGGCTGAATGAGAGGGAGGGGACCATAGGGGGACCCCTGCTATGCTCCATCCCCTGCCTGCTCCCCCAGCCCCCCTGAGCACCCCCGACCCCCGCCCACACTCCCAATCCCCCCCCCATTGGTGCCCTGCCCACCCCAGCTCCCAGTTCTTTAAATTAGCACATATAATAATCATAACAGAGCCCCCCATGCAGTGGTGGGGCAGTGGGGGTTAGCAGGGATTGCTCCTCTGCCAGGCAGGAGCTGGTGATTCAGGGCTTTGTTTTTTTTTTAAAGGGCTGGGAGCTGGGCTGGGTGAGGTAGTTGTGGGGGGTGCTGCGAGAGCAGGTGGGGGTTGGAGGCTCATGCCAGAGCCCCCACACAGTGTGGGGCAATGGGGGAGCAGCAGGGATTGCCCCCCCACCTGGCAGCAGCTGGTGAGTGGGGGCTTTTTTTCCCAAAGAGCCAGGAGCTGGGAAAGCAGGTGGGGCAGCCATTGAGAGTGGGCAGGGGATGGGGCCAATTCACAGATTTGGCTGATTCAGCTGCGGCCGAATCTCCAAATCAGGTTTGGCCAAATCGATTCGGGACAGTGATTTAAATCACTGAATCGAATCCTTGTCCCCCGAATTGACTGAATCTGAAACTGAAGCAAATACTAGCCGCTTTGCACGGGCCTACTACCCAAGGTAATTTCACCCTTTGCAAGAGCCCTGGTCCTGTCATAAGAGAAGCAGATGAGTGACTCCTGCAGCTGCATACTGTGCCTGGGTTTCCCCAACAGTGAGCCTGCAAGTAGAAGACAACAGCTGAATTTTATGTCTTTGTGCTTCTCTTCTTGTCTGTGTGGGTCCTGGTTGGTCTTCAAAAGAAAGAGACTTGTACTTGACTATCATCAGCAGATCTAGCTGACCTCATTCAGTCCTCTCTTTTCCACCCAAGCAGGGCATTTCATACCATCTTTAATAGCAACTAAGGGCATATGTACTTAGGGCAGCAGGCTGCTTTCATCAGGATGGCCCTGCACTCAACCTGTTCACCCATTCCTACACACCCACTCCAAACTCAGAAGCTGCCAAATACTTTGGTGACTGAGGTCCTATGAGGAGCTGCAAAGAAAACCACCCTCTTTCTTGCTGACAAAGTCTCTACTGCAGCATTTCTGGATTTGAAGCAGGTAAGTGGGAGTGGGTGGGTGTGGAGTACTTGTGAACATGGCGGCCAAAATACACTGCCACCACATTACAGGCATATCTTCAACGGCTGCCAAAATAGGAATTTTCTCTGTAAACACCTATTTAGAACTAAAGCAGAAGAAATTCGGGGGAAAATGACCCCCTAAAAACTTTACTTAATGCTTCATATTTTAACTATGTGTTTTTCCCCCCTACTGTTGGCAAATAGTCAAAATGATTTTAAGAGTAGTTGTCACACAGGGTTTCACCAGTGATAACCTGACATAAAACCCTAGACCACAAGGAGCTTCTTAATGATGTAGCAATGAAAAAGGATTTCATGAATGTCATAGCCCCGATGGCTTGGAGAAAGTCCTCTTGTCAACATCATTTCTTGTTAACTGGCTTCTTTGCTGCTCTCATTCCAGGTTTGGGGACTTACTGGCCTGGCAGGAGTGTGTTTGCTTGTGAGGTGTACATGGCCCTACAGTTGCCATGGTCCTCCTACATACAAGGGGAGTAGCAAAGAGTGCACTCTAAACAATTCCTAATTCTTTTTAGCATGCAGTCACAACTTTTTCCAGTGTAAGATTTGGTATGGTATTGTCTAGTGCTCAGAGCACAGGACTACAAGGAACATATCCAGGAACCTGCTATATAACCTTGAACAAATGACTTCATCTCATTTTCCTCCTTCCTCTGTCTCTTCCATTTGGACTGTCAGCCCTTTGGGATAGGAGGTGTCTCTCACGATGTGTTTGCACAGCAGCTAAGATAACACTGCTGTGGTCTAAGGTGGAGGCACTATATACTGCTAGAATATGAATACTAAGGCTGTTATACCTCTGTCAGTCAAAGATTGCATGTATGTGTATGTATTTCAACTTCTGTTCTGATGGGACAGTATTTGGTTTTGAGTTTCATTTTGTTTCGAAACCACTGTTTCATTTTGTTTTGTTGAAACTGTTTAGCTGTTTCAACGTTTTGCCCGTAGGCTATCATGGGGATGCACAAAACTGCCTATAACTTTGTCATTTCTTGCCTGATTCAGATGAAAGTGCAGGGATGGTAGCCCCTTCTGAGGCCATGAAGCCTGCCCCGTTTCAAGGAGATAGGGAGCAGGGGTTTCTGGGAAACTGCACCTCAGGCTGCTGACAGGCAAAACTCATGACGTGTGACTGTGTGCATGTTTTCTCCCCCAGAGCACTAGGATTGGAAGGGACGTCAGGGAAGGATCACAATCAATGGCCAGCTACACAGGCAATATGAGAGCAGTCCTTCCCTATTTCTTCCCCCTCCCTCTCCTTACTTTCTGATTCCCTGCAAGCAAGCCCAACTTCAGCTTCAAAACTCAGAATGTTTCAAAACTTTCGAAACGTTTCAACTGCCCTTGTTTCATTTCGAGACCCTTCATTTCATTTCGATTTCAGTGTTTCAAGCTCAAAACGAGTCAAAACAGCATCAAAACGAAACAGCCGGTGAAATTTTGCATTGCCCTAATGTGTATGTGTACATGTACGTGTACGTGTATGTGCGCTTGTATCATGCACACAACCAGCTCTGAGATTTTTGCAACAAAGAAACCAGAAGCTAAGTTTTCCAGCAGTCACAGCCACCCAAATCCATAGCAGTCATGAACAGGACACAGGCCCCTTGAGTTCCCCAATTCATTTCCGTTTCAGGCTAATAAAAAAATACTATTCACCCAAGCCCTGGAGCAGCATTGTCATGAGCTCCAGGGTTTTGGACCATGACTCCAGGATGCTTTCACTGTGAGATCATAGACGCTCTGGATCTATCCTTCATGCCAGATTGATAACACAGGGTGATCAAACTCTCCGTCTTTCCCAGAACTCAAGCTGGCTGCTCTGTTTGGGCTCAGGAGATAGTGGCAGGCCCCCAAAGCACCAGCAGAAGTCCCTGACCTCGGATGTAATCAAATAATGAGGCTGTTTGAGGACATTGCTTGTTAACATATTAACAGGTACAGGGGTGAGTGAGTGTTTGTTTAGTCCTAGTGTAAAAGCTTGTCTAAAATGATTTATGCCGGAAGGCCGCGCTCAGCAAACAGGCTGCTTTCATGAAAGCAGGTCAGTCAGTCACCATGTCCCGCCTGCCCTCATAAATCATACTCAGGTGCTAATGTAACCAAAAAGTTTATATAATCAGTACAATCAGCATGGGGGTCTGGGCGGATACAGTAACCGCCTGCCTGCTAACTGCCTTCTGCTTTTAAGGCTGATGTTTTGGTGGCTACGTGATTGATTTAAAGAAAAAAGAAAAGAAATAAACTTCCCTCTGAAACCTTTCAAGTCGCAAAGAGTGCATGTGCTTTTGCAGTGATTTTTTTTTTACATACATGGGGGAACTTGGCACTGTCCAGAGCTGTGGCGGGTTTGTTTTTGTGGGGATAGAGTCTGCTTGTGTGTTTTAAAGAAAATTAGGCCAGGACTTTAATGTAACAAAGACAGATGCCAGAACCACAATAAGGTAAATGGAGAACTTATTGCTACATCACATAGCAATCCTTTAGCATTTGGCTGAACATTTGCTGACAGATTATAGAGCCTTTCTTGGTGCTGGGGAGCACTTGCTCATGAGAACAGTCCTGCTGGGACATAAAAGTGGAGGGGACCTTCTAGGACAGCCATTAGCAACCTTTATTTGGCTGCGAGCTGGAGTAACCCAGTTTAGGTCAAAGGCAGGAGATTGGATGGGTGCTAGGACCCAGCAGCCACTACCTCCACTCTTCCCTGAAACAGCATGGGAAAATGATTGCTGCCAAAGCCCCCATCATCAAATCTGCCAAAGCCCCACATTCCCCAACCATTAGGTTGAATCCCACCTGCAGACTGTAGGTTGCTCCCCCTTGCTCTAGGAGTTTTAGGGGGACTGTCTTGGGGTGATTAAGTATAATTCAAGTTTTTCCATTAAAATTTCTATTTGGGGATTTTTGCATGGATGGAAGTGACAAGTGTGCATGGGTGAGTGAGCGTGTGTTTATTTGGAGTGAGGCCATATTACTAGCTCCCTGTGAGGACCTGGAAGTTGCTGATGAACCACGAATCATAACGTTGAGTGCAACGATATCACGGACTGAAAAGGCTTCAGAAGTGAATTGATAGTTAGTCATTGTTTGCAATCATCCAATCAGACAAGCAAGAAACACATCATGTGACTCGAATGACCAGGTGCAGCCAAATGCTGATGTGAATAGATTGCAAATGAGCAAGAAGCTGGGGGAAATAAATGTTGATCCAAACTGTTTATTTTAATAACTAGTGCGCTTGCAGAGATTTGAGCTCTATCTGAAAAAGGTTAGATAACGCAGCGGATCTCCAACAGCCTTGATTCTGTTCCTACTGCTTTCACGGGCTTGCTGTGTGGTGCTGGTGACCTCTCTTTACACTTCTACTTACTTTTTGTTTGGCTTATAACTTTTTTTTGTGGCAGACTGTCTCTGGCTAGGTGCATACAGCAGTGTTTCCCAACCTTGACAGACTCAAGTCACCCCTTGATAGATCTGAGGCATCCCTTGGAAAATGCCAGCTCTTAGCTTTCACTTGTTTTTTTGACTACAGAAAAATAATAAGGCAATTCTGCTCTTGCAGAGGCCTCAGAAAGCCCACAACAGGGCAGAATGGTTTAATACTATGTGGGGGTTGTGTTTGCACACCTAACAGTGCTAACATTGCATGGCACCCTTTAAAGGATCTCAACATACCCCACAGTGCCAGGGCATCAGTAGCATAGAGTGTGCAAGGCACAGTGGGGTCTGAAGTCACTTTGGGGATGTGGGTGTCAATAATAGATTTGCAATAAGACTGTTCACAGCAAATAACTGACTCAACTTGACTTCACTATACTCATTCTGGAAGAACAGGTACTCAGCTAGTTATGTGTCGATAGCCTCACTATTGCATGCGGACATCCTTACACAAGTTCTGCAAAGAGGGCAAACGTAAGTGGATGCTTAATTCATTCGTTCCACTGTGCACATGCATTTTTCTTTTTTTTTTTTTTTTTAATTTTAATTTCACTTTCCCCCCGCTTCTCTCCCAGCACCACTTATTGACTTCGCTACTCTGTCATCCTGAGAATCAATGTAATTTTGAACTCTGACTTACCCACCGACTCAGAAATCAATATCATTGGAGACATCATTAATATACATATTGGCAATGATTAGACAGGTTAGGCACACAAAGACTTGCTGATAAATGAAGGCTTGTGGCATCACTACATCCAAAAATGTGCAATTAATCATCATTTTAACAAGGACCGCTACTCTAAAACCTGGTCAGACATGAGTCTAAGAATGGGAAATGAACATTACAGAACAGTATAGAAGACAGAGTGACCTTGAAAAAGCTATTGAATAATAGTCCACTTAGACACCATATTGTACAAAAGAATATTGTTTATTCAGATTCAGACGGGGTGTGAAATATAATGGGATTTACTTGCAAAAAAAACAACAGACGAGAGAAAAGGAGATATTGACTTCTCGTCAAGTGAAAAAAAAGATTTATGGATCTAAGCAGATAAATTAAAAACCAAGGTGAAAGCTAACAGCGATGCCCATGATATTCGCCAAAGCTAGATGCCGGTTAATGCTTTGCTTCATCTGCCTGGAGTTAACCATTTGTGGCTAGCACTGAATCCGAGTTGGGGAAAATGGGAGAGATGGGCACGAGGCCTTAGTCTGGTTTGCATTGCATTCGCATCTGGAATCGCCAGCTGAGCTCATGGGTCTGGGGCACTGGGAGCATTGCAAATGCTCCTGAGACACAAAACCTGCCCCAAAGACTTACAACCTGATGGACAAAGCAATCAGGACTCATGGTAGAGGTGGTATCTTTTATTACATCAATTAGATTTTTAGCCGAAAAAATTCTTTAATTCTTTAAAGATTTTTTTTTTTGGCAAAAATCGAGTTGGTCTAATAAAAGATAGCACCTCTACCACGAGCCCTGATTCCTTTTTCCTCCAGACCAATACGGCTACAACCTGGATACTGAACCTAATGAACAAGGCGGACAAACATTGGGGGGTTCAGGAAGAGCTGGGTGAAGCACAAGGCAGCAGATTAATAGTAGATAACCTGGGGCTAGAACCCAAGTTATCTGCTTCCTAGACCAGAGCCCTATCCCCAGCCTCCTTAATCACCCTACTATCTGGAGGAGGAATTTACCTACCCGAAAAAGAAAACTGAAAATGAACACAGAGAATATTTGCTTCTGAGAAAGACAGAGAAGCTGAATAGAGCCGTCTTCAGTACCATTTTGCGAAGACTCATCTATTGCGTGCACAATCAGTGCCCTTGGAGTCCCTCCCCGATAAGGCGTGCAAGCGCAGAAGCAGGTGAACATTGCAGTACAGCTGCCGCGTGCGAAAGCTCACCGAGCAGTTCGTCAGGAACCACGTGGGAGTTTTACAAATCTCTCCTCACACCCATCCACAAAGCATAAATAATCCGTGTGTATCGGTGACATCCGTAACACAGCCACGTGTACGGTACACAGCGCGTTACACTAGAAAGGTATAAATTATTTAAAGCAGCCGGTGCGCGAATTGTCAGTTTTTTAAGTTGAACATTGTGTCATTGCAGGATCTAAAGCCCCTTTTCCAACGCTGCAAAAATGTAAAACACATTGGGAGAAAAATGGAAAACATACTAACTTGATTGTTATGAGTGCTCTGGATTGTGTCGCATTCACTACTAATTTATAGCACATTCCAGCGGCTTCTCCTTTCCCTCCACATTTTGTACCAATCTGCAGGAGAAATACAACCCCGGTGAAAATAATATATCTATTCTATATGGAAATGTTGGGGCTATGCAGTTGAGGGAAAGTTGTTTTCCATTAGCTACTTTAACCGGTGGGCTGGTTGTTGAGGCTCGTTTGCATAATGTATTCCTGCTGGGCAAATGTGATGTACAAGTGGTGAATCCCGCAAATAATGTCTTGGGATTAGCAGTACGGCTTGCTCTGATCCCTCCCACACACGGCGGAGCCGGAGTTAGCTCTGCTTGTTGATTAAGGGCCATGGCTCATTGAGCACGCACAAAGCTGCAGCCAGTGGCAGTTGTTAATTGGCAAGGAGAAGCCTGCTTCCACGGTTAAGGAGTTAAAACCGGCTCAGGGACTCTGTGTGATGCTCCAGGCTTCTTGCGTGACCTTGGGAATATCACTTAGTCTCTCTGGGCCTCCATTCCCTATCTGTAAAGTGGGCGCAGTCAGGTTTTCTATACCTCACTATTCACCTGTCTTATTTTGCTGGACTAAAAGCTCTTGAGAGCAGGGACTGTCACTTCATGTGCATTGGTGCAGTGCCTAGTACAATGGGATCCTGGTCTCACTAATAATATACATATGTGTTAATATTGTTACTTCCCAATAACACTCATCCAATGTATTATTACTGAATGATTCTGAAACCACTTAGCGTTTCCCTGCAGCTGCTTTCAAAAGGTATTGTCTACTCTTTTTCTATCAAGGGGAAGGCTGGATAAGCATTGGACAGGGATGATTTAGGAGTAGCATGCCTGCATTCATGCAGTGGGGTGGGACCAGATGACCCTCAAGGCCCGTTTCAACCATGTGGTTAATTCTGTGGTTAGAAATAATGATCATTTGTGTAATAAGTCTATCTCCATGGCCATCTGGGTATATCTAAAATACCTTGTCCAATAATAAGCCTATATTTTCAGTGATAATTATTCTTGAGGAGCCACAGCCTCTCTGTTATGAAGCTGCAAAGCTGGGCTTTTCCAATCCTCTTCTCGAAGACCGCCAGGAACGTTTCCTTCAAGAGAAGATTTTTTTAGGTGAAATTTTTACCAAGTCCATCAGCCAGCCAACGGTCTTTACTGCTACCGAAGCCCTCGACACAGTAGGTCTACAAGCCATTTGTTTAGTCCTCTGCATACCAGTGAGCCTCACCCCATTTTCTTTGGCCACTTGCTGTTGCTGTGAGACTGGAAACCATTTCTGTATCAAAAGTCCCTGCAATGAGATTGCACATCTGCAAAATTTCTATCCAATTTGCACGTGGAATGTCAACCATGAGCTCCAAACATGGATGACCTTCCTTCCTCACCATGCATGTCCTCAGGTGTGCAACCACATGGGCAGGTCTGTGGGATCAGATTGCTCATTCTGAAAGGGAATGACAATCTGCATGATTTGTTTGATAAAAAGATCTCCAGAATAGCTGAAGTGGGATTTTCCAAAGCATTTAAGGTCATAGTAAATCAACTCACCCTGGTGATCTTGAAAAAGCGTCTTGACGTCCATCTTGCTCGGGTCATCTGACCCCAGCAGTCTTTCCTGCCCAAGTGCAGGGGGGCTGGACCCGATGATCTGTAAGGTCCCTTCCAGCCCCTAACAACTATGAAACTCTCATTCACTTTGATATTGAGCTTGGTGGAAACAGAGCTAAGAGAGATAGTGCATGCCTCCAAAAATCATATTCTGAAGGTGTAATTTTTCTTTGGCTGTCTGAAAATGGCCCCTTACGCCTTTAGAGATCTGTCTCCATTGTGTGTTCGATCACACTGTGTGTTTTTTTGGTGACAAAATGCATTTTTCATGCCTTTTGCTCTGGAGAGCCAAAGTAACCATGGGAAAAAGATCTTGGTTCAGGTATGATAATGACATTTATCATAGATCATGATTTATCGTAATGACATTTATCAAAGATCTTGGTTCAGGTATGACATTTTTCATGTCTTTTGCTCCGGAGAGCCAAAGTAACCATGGGAAAAAGATCTTGGTTCAGGTATGATCATTCCCTGCTTTGTTGTTTGGGTTCAAACATAACGGTAGGGGAAGCGAGGTTGCATGGTCTGACAGTATTAAGCAGACTGGATCTGGAGGGTATTTGGCCACTCTGCTCACAGAGACTCCCATTGATTTTCGGTGGGATATGGACAGCCAAGTTCCCTTACATTCTTTTAAAAATCCCAGCCTTTATTGTTCGTGGCAACACATGAGCAAGAAAACTGACTATTTTACTTGGAGAGTCCAGACCGAGTTTGTAGGGATGGCAGTTAAAGGAAAACATTTCATTTTTTTTTTTTCCCACCCATCAAAGGAGAGATTTTGATCTGGAAAAGATAGTGAGATCAGGATGGAAGTGTACAATGCAATCACCGCTCACGCTATGTAGCAACCCATGCTCTTTACCACGAGGTATAGGCCAAATGAAAACCATCTAGGTAAACCTGCAACACATTTCTTTATGCCTCTTTTAACTGTCCGTGCTTCCATCGAAGTACTGAACGTAGGGATGAAATTCATAGTGATGAATAACTTCCTCAAAGCCCACGGATTTATGCTCCCTTCCCCACGCATCTGAATTAGAGGGAGCTGATTATTTTTTGTGTCCTTAATCTTAAACAGACAAAACTCCTACTGTGGCATTTGTCTTGGGGCTGACACTTTTTTGTTATCGGTGTGATATGATATAATGAAGAATGCTATCGGTTCCTGTCGTTCTCAACACAAAGGCAGCTTCTGTTGACACATCTTCTGTTCACATGGCGCTTTATTGTCTAGGATCTTAAAAATACTCCCTTTGAAATGGTGTTTGATTAGTGTTTAACACCAGTTATCTGAGTGTAGTTTGCCTTACATCCAGTAGGTAGAGCTAGCAAGCCTTGCATTGATAGACTTAATGATTGATATTAATTTCAAAGAAACCTAGGGAAAGGTGATAACTTTCTCCGCTCTCGAGCTCAGTGAAAGTACTGTATTTAGTAACACACATAAAAGACTCCTTAGGGGGCAGAGCATATTGCATTTGAATATATAGATATCTAGCTAACACACCTGATGGGTTATAATGAATGTTTAAGCATTTACTCTCAGCAAGGGAACGTGGCTGAAATAAAAGGTCAAATCTTCAGCAGCTGAAGCTGAGCAAGCTGAGGGTCTGGTCTCACTACACGGATAAAGAGGAGGGAGAAAGAATGATCACATCCTACTGATCAACATTGATTCGGATATACGATTTGGAAACTGGATAGGAAAACTTCTCGGGTATTTTGAATCACTTTCACTTCCTCCTTCTCCTGCCCTAGCAGCCGTGCTCTTTGCACCAAATGCTTTCCCATCATACTTAGGAGTAATATCCCAGCAGCACCATTGGTATAAAATCTCCATGCTGACGCCAAACCAACTGAAGCCAGACCCACGTGTTTCCAACCCCACATTTAAAAAAATCACGAGTTAGCCCCCTGCCCCACCAAATCACAAGCTTGCCTCAAAAAAAATCATGAAACTTTCAAAATATCCTGTTAGTTGATCATTTTTTTATTTTGCTTTTTGGCTTTTGAAGGACTCATCTCCAAGCTTTTTTTCCCTAGGACTATTTTGTCTCCAACAGCTCTGGTTTTAAGTGAAACATCCAGTCCAGTGAACGTCTTTATAAAATCACAAGACTTGACAGTCCTCCTGTCTCCTTATGCTTTCTTGGCATGTCTTTCAAGGCCCCTTTTAGTTCCCTCGACCTTGCTGCCCTGTTCGTTTTACAGATACAAGGGAATTATTAATGGAGCTTCAGTTTTAACTGGAGCAGCGGCACCTCTGGGATATGGCAGTAAAAAAGCAGGGGGGAAAAAAAACTCCCCTAAAATCCATTTGCCCCTGGGGCCTTTGATCTGCGGCAGGTGGAAAAAAATGTGAAAACCCCTTGTAAGAGTTATGAGCTCGGTGCCTTCCTTGGTGGCGTCCCTGCTTCCTCGGGACTCCCCGTTGCTATTAATGACGGTTGTGCACCAACGTGCGAAGGAACGTGAAGGCAATTACCTACCGGCCGCCCGTGGAATAAAGGGCAACGTTTTATTTCCTTGCACTGTAAATGTCGTATCCGTTTCATACACATGTTGGTTTGGGTTCAGCCTGCTAGGCGGGGGACAGCAGACTGGGGAAAGGTCTGTCTTATTCATCTGGCTTTTCATCTGTGGGAACAACCTTGGCTGTTCACATGAGCGTGAACTCCCTCCTCCGCCTTGCAATGGTTCATCTGGGACTCGCTGTCTGCTGAAGCAATTTGGTAAACCCTGCAGTTTGCATCTCTTTATTCGCTTTCCAAACAGGCCAGGGAAGGGAAATCACCCTCCCTTTCGCAGCGCGTCACTAAGGCTGCAAAGGCGGCGACAAGCCTGCTAATTTATTAGGCGAATAAATAACCCTCCCCACTCCAGTCATTTTGCTCAGGGTTGGGCTTTCCCCAACACCCAGCTCCCCTATCAAGCTGGGGAGGTCAAAGGACAATGGAAACCCATGCTTTAGTCTTGGGACCATATCTGAAAAGCCCATATAAGCTGCATGGTGATTTCAACCAATGATTTTTGCATCTGAAAAAGTCAGGAAGAGCATACGCACCGCGTGGCAGGAAATTCCAGTCGTGGTTGAGCAGGGAGATGCTGGCCGTATTTCAGTATTGGGCTCCAGTAGAAATGGGTCCCATGGTCTGAGAGTACGTGTAAGTGCAGAAGACAGGGACGTCTGCATAGGGATGCACATGTCTTTCATTCATCAGCGTTGTCTTAGGGCCCTACCGTCATTAGTGGATTTTATCTTCGCAGCATCTCCATGCAGGAGAAAAGCATCCTCCCTATTTTCCCAAGGGGATTGGAGGCCAGGATCCTAGCAAGAGCATGAGGCCAAGCCCAGATATACACCTTAGTCTAGTGCTTGATCTCCATCTTATCCTGCCCAGCACCACCTTGTAAACAAATACGATGTCTCATAATATGCACGACCAGTTCCTAACAGCGACCTGCACTTGGGCTGCCGATTACCGGCTCCAAAGAGGCAGGATAAGGCTCAGGATGTATCTGCCACCCAGTGCTTCTCCTGGAAACCTGGCATGTCTCTGTGCTGACCCCAGTAGCACGGAGCACACAAGACGGTTTCATAGTTTCATAGATGTTAGGGGCTGGAAAGCACCTTACAGATCATCGGGTCCAGAACTGCAGGCAAGCTGCATTTATACCATGGGTATACCGAGCAGCACAGGCTCAGAGCAGCCTGCTTCTGTGACTATCCAGGTCTGGACTTGACTCCCAATATAACTACTCCGAAGCCAGGAAGCTGATATTGGGAATGGCATTGTTCTCAAGTGTTCAGAAAGCTGAACCCACGCAACCTGGCAGAGGATGGGAGGGCTTCATTTGTCTTTCTCTGAATGGCAGGGCAAGTGTAGGCCAGAGCATCTCCTTTTCACACTCCTCTGCCAAAATAAACTTTCAAGCTACAGTTAGGGTGTCTCAGGCAGAAAATCTTCTGTGTGTGTGCGTGAGACAATGTGTCACGGGCCACAGCAAGGGCTGTTGTAAACCAGAGGCAGAAATGTGACTATCAAATTCCTTTGACTTGTGGCCTGGCCCTTTTCCAGCTTGCTCACTTGGAAGTGAAACACAGGTGCAGTATTTCACCTTCCCTCCTGAAACCCTTGAGTATCCAAAGGCTGACAAGCAGAAGCAAGGCAGTTTGTAGATTTTCAGGCAAGCTGCATTTGATGATCTCTGCATGCTATTCCCATTAATATCCATGAGAGCTCCTTCCCCTGGGTCAAAAAAGAAATGTGCTTTATACCAAGATCATTGCAATAAGTATGGCAGGTTTTGGTCTTCCATGCATCAGTTGTTCAAATCTGAAGTCAAGAGAGGCTTTCCTGGATCCCATACAGCACTGCACTATTGAATTTATAAGGTATGTGTCAGGTATTCAGGTTGATTCGTATTGGTCTAGAGGAAAAAGCAAACAGGGCTTTTACAATCTTTTCTCCAATGCCTGATGAAGGGTGTTTGTGCCCGAAAGCTTGCAATTAAAGACTTTTTTTTTTGCAAAAAACTTGTTGGGCTAATAAAAAGATATCACTTCTACCATGAGCCCTGATTGCTTTTTCCTTTAGACTAATACGACTACAACCTGGATACCTGACAATGGAAGATATCAAATTTTAGCTGATTTTTTAAATGCAAGTTTCATGCTTTCCCAAGGAGGAAGCAACTGTGACCACCTGAAACCTGAGATCCTGCTCCGGCCTTGGTTCAAGGGAATTTGCATCATAACAGAGCCTCACATGAGAGCTGAGAGACTCTTCACCAGCTAAGAGCTGCCTGCCCAGAGTTTTCCATCTATTGGCTCCTCTGCGAAATCCTATGAAATATGAACTTTCATTTCTACCCAGGAGAACTTTTGCAGTCTTTTCTCTGAGGCCTGATGAAGGGTGTTTGTGCCCGAAAGATTACAGTTAAAGAATGGTTATTTTGCAAAAATCTTGATAGTGTAATAAAAGATATCACCTCTACCATGAGCCCTGATTGCTTAAGGTATGTGTGACACTTTCTTTTCTGGGGCACACTAATTGCAGGGCATTAACTGAGGCAGAATACACCACAGAAGGCTAAGTTGGTCTTGAAACTCATTGTGGTATCTGCTCATCTTGGCTGATCATTGGCCCTCACTGATAGGTAGTTTACTAAGGCCCAGATTGATTATCTGAAATGGGAGACCCACCTCATTTGCATGGAAAGTCAGTGGCCAAACCAGGCCTTAAATCTACATTTCCTGAATTCCCATTTAGAGTCTTCCTCTATTCTGATTTCCATCTCTTCATTTCAGGTCCTAAGTGACACAGTGTTTTTTTTTTCCTATTGGGTTTCCATGACATGCCCATTTTCTCACTGAGAATTTGAAATATATCCTCCTTGAGGTGTAAACTGATGTGCCTCCCTCAAAGAAATGTGGAAGTTGAGATTTATTTAATGCACTGAGTATTGAACTAGGACTGTTCAGAACAAAAACAAAATGAAACACAAGTGTCTAGCTTCTGCACATAGTCATCTGAGCTCATTTTGCCTTTGGCTGCTAGATTCAAAAGCCTTCTACAACCAATGCAGTAGATGATCCAGCCACTTAGTCCATTTATTTTGGTTGTGAAGATGGTGTAGAGGATGTGACAGTACTTGCAGAATTAAGGAAATGAAGGAAGATCTTTGCTCTTGCAGGCTAACAAGCTTTATGACTTCCATGCTACTCTGTCCCCTCACTGACTGTACCCCCACAATTAAGCTTCAAAGATTCGCACCGGTGTCATTCATGCCTTATCGGGCTCTCAGACTGGCTGCCACCAGGCTGTTAGGGCAGCGTCTGCATAGCTGTTGGCCATATTTTGGTTCATTAAAAAAAGATTCTAATTTACGATTGCCTTTTTTTTCTTGTGCTTAATACTGAGCTCACTTGGTTTCCAAAGGTGGCAGCTGAAAAATGTGCATCCAGAGCACGTCCAACACACTTCATAAAATGTAAAAGAGAAAGAAACCAAAGCAGCTCCATATTTTCCCTTTTATAGGCATAAATGGGGTAAGAGGAAATTGGTTAACATTCATTCACAGGACACTTCTCAAGGCAAGTCATTGCTCTGAACAAATCAGGGCCTGATTGCTCTGTGGCAGCAGACCGCTCCATTACCCCACTGGGGAGAAAAGCTCCACCCACCCACTCATGCCTGATGTGTGTCAGCACTGGAAATGAATTGATGTAGACACCCCTGGGGCAATTCTGCACCATAATTGACATTAGGGTTTCCAGCAGTGGCTGCACAAACACACGGCAGGATATCGCTCCAGCCCTAAAGAGTGCATAAACTAAATCAGGAGTGCTCATCCCTTTGGCCCATGGTTTCTGGCACCAGGTCACTTGACCTGCAGGGCTCCCTATGGGATGGAAAAATTGGGAGTGGTGGCACCACTCCCCTGCTGCTAAATTTCCAGACCTGTTGGGAGTGCTGGTAGATGGAATATCCCCCAGGTCTGGAAATCTAGGAACAGGTCTTTTGCCACCTGGGCATAGGAGAGAAGGTCAACATTATATGCTTAGACTTCCAAAAGGCTTTTGATCTAGTATCCCATGATATCCTGGTAGAAAAATTGGAAGATTGTGGCCTTAACTTCTCAACAGTTCAGCAGGTGGAAAACTGGCTGCATGGCAGGATCCAGAGAGCTCTCATGAATGGATCTGTGTCGTCCTGGTGCAAAGTGACCAGTGGTATCCCTGAGGGGTCCATGCTTGGACTGGTGCTCTTCAACATCTTTATCAATGATTTGGATGTGGGGGTGAAAAGATCGCTGGCCAAGTTCGTAGATGACACCAAGTTACGGGGGAGCGTGGTCACGCCAGAAGATAGGTTGCAGATACAGGTGGACCTGGACAGGCCGGAGAGTTGGGCAGACCAGAAGCAGATGAAGTTCAACACTCAGAAGTGTAAGGTGCTCCATCTGGGGGCAAACAATCCCCAACATACCTACAGGTTCAGTGGTGACAATTTGAGTCACATCACGGCCGAAAGGGACCTAGGGGTAGTGATTGACCATCGCATGAACATGAGCCGGCAGTGCAATGCTGTAGACAGCAGGGCAAACAACACGCTGGCATGCATTAACCATTGCATCTCATGCAAAACTAGGGAAGTGATACTCCCACTGTACTCTGCACTGGTGAGACCCAGCTGGAGTACTGCATCCAGTTCTGGGTGCCAAACTTCAACAAGGACATGGTAAAGCTTGAGAGAGTCCAGAGAAGAGCCACCCATATGATCAGGGATTTGCAAGACAAGTCATATGAGGAAAGGCGAGACTTGAGAGGGCTGAGAGGGAACTTGATAGTAGCTTACCGCAACATCAGAGGAGTGCATCAGGAGCTTGGGGAACAGCTGTTCACCAAGGCACCCCTGGGGAAGACCAGGTGCAATGGATACAAACTCCCAGGAGGCCACTTCAGGCTTAATACCAGGAAAAACTCCTTCACAGTCAGGATGTCCAGACTGTGGAATAAACTCCCTCCAGAGGTGGTGCGGTCACCTACCCTGGAGATCTTCAAAAGGAGACGGGACAGTCATCTCAATGGGGTCATTAGACACCAGTTGTCCTTTCTGGTCTAGTGCAGGGGGACTGTACAAGAACCCTTCCAGCCTCTAACAATCTATGAATCTATGAAAATATGGCCCTGGGCACTGAATTGGACACTCAGCACAGTGTGTGGGACTGGACGGGGCAGTGTAGGGCCCAAACCTGGTGCATGGGGGACCTGATCCCAGCTCGCAGAGTCAGATCCCAGCACGTGCGGCTGGGAAGAGGTAGCATAGTGCTCAATCCAGCCTGTGGGGTCAGAAGATTAAGCACCAGAGGTCTAAATAGACAAGACAGACACAGAGGGAAGATGTGGATAGCAGAGCACGTAGCGCGATTGCAGCAAATGTCATGTTAGGCCCATCCTTCTTCTGGAGGGAAGGGTTGGCTAGGACGTGGATCAGCTACAGGGAATGACGTGGGAAGAGAAAGAGACAGGGACACTGAATGGAGGGGAAGTGTGGGGACCTGGCCAGGCGAGAAGGGGCAGGAGTGCAATGTAACTGAGGTGAAGAGACCATAAGGGAGGCAGCAGGAACAACGAACCGTCAGCGCAAAGCAGGGCAAGCCCATTTGAAGCAGTAGGAAGTTCTTGGAGTGGCCAAAGGCCCCAGCTTCAGTTGCTTCTGCAGGTGTTTCAGCTGGCAGGAGTTTATCTCAGTCCCCCTCCACCCAAAAAAAGCTGGAGAGGTAAAGAGGAAGCACCACCTCTGTCTGAGAGAGGTCTTCTCTGTTAGGGGGGAAGAGATAAACCCTAGCTGGACCCCATTTTATCTTCTTCCCCATTGTGTGGCAGTCCCTTCTTGGATCAGCTTTGGCTTTTCTGGCTGGAAGGAACAGAGCTCCTCTGTCCAGTTAACACATTGGAAAGGGGCCAGAAAAGAGCTACTAAAGTGCTTCCAGCTTGGAAATCCTCTTTCTGTCCATTTAATTTAACAAAGCAACAATGACAAGATGACTGGATCATCATCTCTCTGTACCAACCTGGGAAAGAGCATTTGGCACTGCACTGTGCATAGCGTTGCACAAACCTATGTCCCTGTGTGCTCTCCTACCCACTAGGCCAACCAGCCTCCAAATAAACTCCATCCTACTGTGCTATATTTAGCCTACTTGTAATGAAGATAAGTTGTTTGACTTTAGCTACTTTTCTTCTTGGGAAGTTATTTATTATCCAGTCAGGTTCATGGGAGAGTGTTTTCCCCTAATCTCTGAACTAAACATTTTCCTCTGGTCCATTGTCTCCATCTTAATACTTGTATTTGTCCATCCCTGAAACACCATTGCTCTTAAGAAGATGCCCCAGGGAACAGTGGGCTCAGCAGAGGAGGGGGAGTCATAATGCCTTTGGGATGTAGTGTTTAGCACCTACCTGGGTAGATGATGATGCCAGGCCTCCCTAGGAGGTCAGCAGAGCAGAACTTGCCTATAGCAGAGCACAGCTTCAAATGCTTGGAGAGGAAGTGGAGTCGGTGGAGGGGCACTGGAATCCAGCTTTCCATCCTGCAAGCAAGGCATGGGCTTTGTCTTGCCTATTTCTCCTTGGCTGGAAGAGGAGCTGCAAATGAGCCAGGAGGAAATCTGTGATTGCTGGGTCCGAGGAATATGGCAGCTTGTTCACTGGCCACAGCTTCTCTATCCCTCCTTGCTTGACTCTGTAGAGCGGATGAACAACCTAACTCTGTCAGGCACATGCTATCCTTTTGTACAGCTCCCCACATTCAGCAGGATTTCTGTTGCATCTGGGGACCCATCTCTCATAGGTGATGCATAGGGGGACTACAGGGGGGGCACGTGCCCCCCCGAGAGTGAGCGCTCCAGCTGGTAGTGGGGCACAGAGAGCGATCGTGCCACCCCCTGAATTTGGCTCCATTGTGCTGCACCTGGAAGTGCCTGCACATTTGCTGCAGCTGTGGCCGGCACTTTCGCCACCACCGTGCCACTGGTGTGTTCAGTGACCTGCCGCTAAGGGACTCTCCAGTCATTGGATGGCCACTGAGGGACCTCCCCCCAGTCATGCCCCACTGGTGGCCCCCCAGACTCGGGAGGCACCAGTCGCCCATGATCTCTATCCATTCTTTGCTGCTAATTTTCATTAATCAGTAGTGTGAAGGTCCTTTTAATTGCATGTAAATATATTCACTCTTGCTCCAATCCAGAGCTTGCCTGCAATGGCATTCTCTACAAGTAGGTTCCAGGGTATGGGGAAAAGAAGGCCAAAGTGGTCTCAGAAAACAAAAAATAGCACTAAGGGTAAAATGGAAAACTAAGCCAAGAGTCCATAAAATGAACTATACTTGGTTATAATTATCATAGTTATCATTAAACTTTAAAAAGTTTCTAGCTCTTACAACAGGGGAGAAAGGCTTGAAAATATGAAGCAAGTGACTCCTTCATGCACAGACCTGAAAAGTCAAAGAACCAAAAATGTATTATAGCTAATCTCCCTCATGATTCGTAAGACAATCTCATCATTTTGAGGGGCTAATGCATGATTTTTCAAGTGCTGAAGTTGCTATAGTCCTAACAGGAACATCACCATTAAGAGACTTTTGCATGTGCCCTCAGTCTTGCAAGGGCTTTAATCGACCCAAAGTGGACATTTTCAGGTGCCTTTTCTTTTGCAGTCCATGTGGATCTACTGTCTGGGAGTGCCAGTTTGAGATACAGGTTCCAAAAAACCCCAGCTCCCCAATTTCATCCTACTTTTGCCTCAAAATCCTCAATGCAGCTGAGGATTTCCCCTTGCTCATTTGCAAAGCCGTGGACTGACCCAAGTCTGGTAGTGGAAGGGGTGGGGGAGAGCTCAGCTCAGGGCTCAAGTTTGAAGAGTTAAAGCTGGTTGAAGCTTGTAACAAGGCCACCGGTGTTGGATTTCCTCACAAACAGTTCACAGGGGGCTGACTGCAGTTACTTGAATCAATGGCTCAGAAAAGAGTGATTTTATCAATTAACCTGGTGACACCGGAGATTTAATTAGCTTCCTTTTATGGGTGACTCCTCTTTTGGCTCTCTCATAAAGCCATTAAACACAAAAGAGAAATTTGCAGCAAATTTATCCTGCATTAGTTAGAAGAGCTATTACCATAGATTTGCCTTCTTGAGCAGAGAGTTGGGAGCAGCAGCCGTCGAGTCCCTTTGGTGCTCTGCATCTTTGGCTGAGTAAATAGCCCCTGTATAAGAATACAGACTGGGTAGCAGACTCTCCCTATGCCTGAAGTAGGGTGTTTGTGCCTGAAAGGTTGAAAAAAACATTTTTCCCAACTATTTAGTTAGTCTAATAAAAGATATCACATCAAGCCAAAGAACCTTGTCAGGCTGGGAGTTAGGAGCCTCGGTGCTACTCGCAACTCTGTAGGTGACCTCATTCCTCCCATCTCAAAGAAATGATGGTAATTGCCCTCCTTTATACAGGTGAAAAAAGCACTATGAAGAAGTATCCAACCTGCTAGAGGTGGGGAAAACTAGTGAGAACACAGTCTACAAAATAATTCCCCCCCAGTGTCCAATGGACTCATTTATGCAGGATTTATTCACCTAAAGGATACGTGAGAGAATATTGAGAATGCCGATGGGGCCTTTATCCAACTCTGCTGCATTTAACTGTCTTTGGGGCATGTAGGTCTGAGCATCCGTGTTGGCCTTTAGTGTGATCAGCCACCCTGCAAAGCTCTACACCTTATTGCATCTTCACGTGTGCTACACACTGCCGTGTGCGTTGCTAGGTCACTAGGGGCACATCCCATGTTTTTTTGCACTGACATCATGTCTGTTTTTCAAGAGGGGGGAGGGGATTGTGAGGCATAACAACACTGGAGCATGTCTGCAGGCGTTTTCAGTGGAAAATGGGTGGATTACCAGCTCAAGCGTCAGCAGCCCCCAGGCTCTAACCCAACCCCTGACCCTATTTGGGCCACTTAGCCCAGGTTTAATGCCCTAGCTTGCTCAGAAGGGAGGGTTTTGTATGTAGGTGGGAGGGAGGTTGAGGCAATACCTGTGTAAAACCAGTTAACTTTGCAATGAAGAGAGGAAGGAGGGAGCTCTAATGAAGCCTCTCTAGGCTTAGGTAAGGTTGTAACAGCAGAGTCAGCCTCTGGGGTCTGTTAAACCTACAACCACAACCACCACCCAAGTATACCCTCAATTTTAGGGCATACATAAGCACCACAGCTAAACTTGGTTTTTTAGACCATCCCTTCATGTTTGTAGCAGGAAGCGGGAAGAACAAACCTAGGAAAGACAGTAGGCACAGGCTCTCCATGACTGAGATCCAGTCTACACAGGTATTGTGTTCTTCCAGTGCTGCAGCAGATCTTATGTAGCCCAGACTTGTTTTCATTAACCTCACCAAATTCCTGTTTAGTTTACTCAAGTGACACATACTGGCATTACTTACCAGTGTGACATGACTGCAATCTTTTTTCCTTACAGTAAGTGTTTAGCCTTTTGTATGATGAAGATGCTTGGAGGAGCACTGGATGCCAATATGTTGCTGAGGCTAAAACATTCATCACAAGCTAAAAGGGAGAAGAACCCATCTTTTTTACCTTCAACCCCTTTTCTGTCTCATCTATCAGCAAAGTTACAAAGGAGCATGTGTTGCCATAGAGAGGGTCTGAAAATGGGCAGAATATTGACTGTAATTCAGGAGTGGAGGGGGAACTGCTTATTTTTAGGTTGTTAAAAGGATAATTTTCTCATAATCTTGAATTATGGGGAGAGGTTGAAGGAAGTGGGCTTATTTAGTTTGGAGAAGAGAAGACTGAGGGGGGATTTAATAGTAACCTTCAACTACCTAAAGGGTGGTTCCAAGAAGGACGGAGCTGGACCGTTCTCAGTGGGGGCAGATGACAGAACAAGGAGCAATGGGCTCAAGTTGCAGCAAGGGAAGTTTAGGTTAGTTATTAGGAAGAACTTTCTGATAAGGAGGGTAGTAAAGCACTGGAAAAGGCTACCCAGAGAAGTGGTGGGATCTCCATCCTTGGAGGTTTTTTAAGACGAAGCTAGACAAAACCTTGGCTGGGGTGATCTAGTTGGGGATGGTCCTGCTCTGAGCAGGGGGCTGGACTAGATGTGACCCCCTGAGGTCCCTTCCAACCATCATTGTCTATGATGCTATCATAGACATGCACATGCCTTTTCCACAAGTTACACACTTTGCTTTCTAATACAGGGCACTGTGTGGAAGGAAAGACCAATGGATGGAGTCCAGCCTAGTTGGTACTAACGACATGCATATTACTCGGTGTGCCACTTCGCAGGTGAGAGACAATAGGAGATGCAGGAGAGTCCACACAGCCGATGGGTTTGCAAGCAACCTTTGTGAATAATTAATAGGCAAACCAGAAAGCATTCATAAGGCTTCCAGATTGTACCTGCCCTTCGTGCAAGATCTGCCACTTTGAAGAATTAGGCCGGTTCTTCCATTTACCTGGTTGTTGCTCCATGGAGTGGAGAATTTGGGCTCTGTGGAAGCAATAATCAGCTTAAAGGTGTCCTTGGGTTCTCTTCTTCTTGATCAACACTAACCATTGGTTTCTTCGTCTTATAAATAGGTATTCCTTCTCCTCCTCCCCATCTACCCGTAGGATGCTGTCAAGACAATGAAAATGTTTTTACTTCCCCATTGATGTCAATTCTCATCTCTTCCATGCTGCTGATTCAGCTGTGTCTTTTCCCCTCCTTTTGATCTGTCTGGCTATTATCTAGATACCAGCCTACCTAGATGGTCTTGTCTTGACCTCCTTGATACTCTGTGCTCGTACAGTTCCCAGCACAATGGAGTCCTTCCCATACATAGGTCTCATAGGTGCTATGGCAACACACATTATTATTATTGATCCTGACTTAAAAACCCAATTTTACCTTAAAGATATCAGGAAGAACAACTCTCATCTTGTCTGGTTTTACTGGAGGTCTCAGAAAAAGACTGGGAGATCTTTCAGCCTTTAGTAGAATTGGGGAGATATCCTTTTCTCCATGTTTTTGAGCTGGGTACTGATTCATTATATATTATGGTCAAACTGGGCCATTAGATGTTATGGTCGAAACAGTAGCTTAAAAAGAAAACAGCAAATCCAAGCAATTTGAAAATCACTTTCCTCTGAGATTTCAGTTTCTTGCCTTACATGGAAACAGGAAGTCATCCAACAAATACAACTGAGCTCTTGATTTTCATGATCACTGGAGCCATGTGAGAAGGATGAAAAGCATTCAAGAAACCCTCTTCAGAGGTTTTATTTCAACTACTTGTAGTTTCTAGTCACCCTGTCCAAGACTGGGACTGTAATGGGTTAGGTACTCATCAGCAAAGGGAAGATCATTGCCCCGCATTGACAGATAAGTCACTAAAGCCCAGATTGATTATTTGAAGATGGAGGCCCACTTGACTTGCACAGAAAGTCACTGGCCAAACCATCCCTTAAATCTACATTTCCTGAATGCCCAGTTAGGGTCTTCCTTCCATTCTGGTTTCCATCTCTTCATTTTAGGTCCAAAATGACACCATGTTTTCTTTCCCCTTGGATTTTCATGACACGCCCATTTTCTCACTGAGAATTTGAAAGGAGTCTTGCCAATATGTTTCCCTCAAAGAAATGTGGAAGTTGAGATTTATTTAAAAATGAAAGAGTATCTCAACACGTTGGGCTCAGCCTGAGGAAGAAAGCCTAATTTTGTGATGATCATAGTTCAGCTTAGTTCTTCTGGTAGCTGAAGGTCATTTTTTCCTTCCTGTTTACACAATAAAATCAGTGATGGTTTTATTGTGCAGTATTCCCCAGGGAATGGAAGGGAGTGAATGAACTGCTCAGTTGTCATGCGGCGACAGGGTAACACAGCTCATCGCTACAGCCCCTGGCCTATGCTATGCTTTTGTGGGGCCGTGGGTCAGGAAAGCAAAACTGTTCAACAAAACATTATTTCATCGCTGGGCACCATTTATCATTGAGATGGGCTGGGTTCAAACTGAGACGAAAAGAAAACACCCGCAATGTTTTTATTAAAAGGTACAAAAGGTTTGCAGTGTAGCTGACACAGGCCATATGTGACCTGCTTAGCATTCGGCAGGGCTGCCGCAAGATAAAAAGTGAAAGGAGTGTCCCGGTAAGGTAAAGTTATACCTCACCTTAACGAGCAGTAAAACTGGGCAAACGATCAGGTTTCCACTGACCTGCAGTTCAACTTCCTACTGCTTCATATTTATCCAAGAGTGGTGGGAAAGGGTAGAGATAACTTGGGAAATGGTGACTTTTACAGCTGATGATTCCCAAGTGTGCTCATTCATCCTACTTGTTGTCTAAGCTCAGTATCTTTTGCTTATGCCTGCCTGCAAACAGGCGGGTTGTTGCAGCAATAGTGTCTTTGCTCCAAAAAAAATAAAATAAAGAAAACTGAATATTTAAAAAAAAAAACGGATGCAGCTAGCTGGATAGATAATCCCTGTAGAGATGAGACACAGATAGGTAAGGCCAACCCTTGGCTCATCCAATTCCACTTGTTGGGGGCTTACCTTGACTACACTCAGGTATAAACTACAGGATCATGTCTCCCAGATGATTTCACTCTGAGGTAGCTACCTCGATGGGGGAAAAGCACGCCATTTCTTGCTGCGAAGGAGTAGCCTTATTTGAGACCAGCCTAGAAAGAGATTATTGAGCCTGACTTTGCCCTCATGCCAATTCTTTATCATATACAACTCATTAAACAAGCAAACGAGGTGCTTCTGGCCTAAAGCCACTGTCAAAGGGTGGATGCTTAGGACCTGGCTATTCCATTCAGGCAGCATATTACATGCCAACTTTGTATGGATGCAGAAGTGAGGGAGTAGGGGGTCAGACCCACCCTGTCTGGACCACTGTCACTAATCCTGTCAACCTCAACAAAGGGACCAAGGGCTGGATGGGCTTGAGGCACAGTGACCTTCCCCCCTCTCCCAAGCAAGGGTTAGGTGAGGATAAACTAAACCCTCTGCTTCCATGTGATCCAGGATCAAGGCGTATGTAATCTCTTGGACTTGTCTGTAAAGGACATGGTTTGGCAGGGACCATCCTGCCTTGAGCAGAGAAATGGACTAGATGACTTTGCGAGGACCCTTCCAGCCCTGATTTTCTGTGATTCTGAGGCCATACCCTTTGCTTTTACTAAGTCCTTTCTCAAGGCCCTTTTCTTTCTACCAATAAGTGGGGAAGAATAGATGTCATTAAAAAAAAAAACAAACAACAAAATGATGACATTATTCATCCATAATCCAGCTGCTTTCTTATCTTGCTCGTCTCTGAGATTCCTTGCTGCTTTTTGTGGCAGGGATTTTGTCCCTTGGTACCAAAAAATGTATTTCACATTGTAGCACCACTGCAAGCCAAATAAACAGAGCCTTTTACCACAGCCTTCAGATGCTGACATTGTGCGCCTGTTTAGTGCTTGCTGTCCAGAAATCTCAGGCCGCTTTACTAATATGAATGAACAACGCTGCTGTGACATGGGTAAATATTATTTCTATGCTGTAAATGGAAAACGGGTGCCAGAGAGCAAAAGAGCCAGATTCCGGCCTTATTTGCACTCGTGAAAGCCTATTGCAAGGCCACAAGTTTACTGAAGACACTCAGACAACACTGGTGCTAGAGCAAAGAATGGGGTCCATGTCTCCTCTTTCCCCACACTTAAAACCAGGCCATCCTCCAAGCTCCTGAGAATTAGGCATGTGGAACAGAGGACAGAATGGAGCCTGGTTGTCCTGCCACGGAAATGCAGCCAATTTATTGGGTGGGAAGTGGCAATGGTGTTATCCCAATCAGTGGTGGCCTTAGGATTGTTGGGGCCCTGGGCAAAAAAGTCATTAGGGGCCCCTTAGAGGCATAAGTTGAACAATTTTTTTAACAAGCTGAAGAAAGAAAGAGGGGGATTTACACAAATAGTCGAGTGTTAAAATGCAAATAGATCCACTTCTTTGCAAAAACTTCATTCCCCCGAAAAATTGTTGCAAATTTGCGGGGGGGAGGTAATGTGTGGGGTCCCAGGCAATCGCCTGGTTTGCCTTCCCCTAAGGCTGCTACTGTCCCAATGAAACCTCGAGGGGAGATTTTAAAGGACAATTAATGTAATTACTCAGGTTGGAAGGGCACGTGCTGCTGTACCTTCCTGATGCTGAGTCACAATCGTGCCAGGTACAATGCCATTGTTGAGGTGATATCAATTAGGCAAGTGAACCATATTGAACAGAGGCCTACTTATGCCAGTTGAATCCCCTCAGCTAAAAAGGTTAATACAAATGAGGGTATCAAATGTTTCCCTGGTTATTTATTGTTTCTTCAAGTAGCAGCCATCACACAGCCCTGTAACTCTTTGGCCTGGATTATTATTTCACATAATTTAAGTGGACAGTTGTATAAGCAGAGCAGGGAGAGATATATGGTATCCCAGTGTCCTATCATGGTATATCATGTGTTACTCACCTCGCTCCCACCCCCCGCCCATGTACAGGCGGCTTTGTAAGCCTGGCAGGGTCAGTGATTAATTACAGAAAGATAAACAGAGTTAATTTTCTTCCTGGATAGAACTAATTACTGGAGTGTTTGCTTTCATAAACCACAGATTTATTGTCTCGGTGACAAATCTGCCTAATTGAAAAGACTGCTTGCTTTCCAAAAAGAAAAACAAGAAGCTTGTGTCGAAGCCTTTCTTTGCCCCTCAAAACGAGGAAGGCATAGTTGAAGAGTTTGTGCATCTTGGTGTTTCCCTCATCAGACATCCCAACAGGCCCTGGAAACTGCAGTCCCACTTCACCACGGAGTTATTTCTTCTTTCAACCTAGACCGCTGTCATTTGTATGACAATAGCATTATAAAGGGCACTGTCCTGCTTGGTGCGCATAGTATCCCAACTAGTTTACTATCTAGAAAGATGAGACATACAAAGCGAAGGAGGGGAAACAGAGGCACAGAGAGGTGAAGTGACTTGGTGGGGTCAGGCAGAAGGCCAGTAGCAGAGCTGGGAGTTGAACCCAGGTCTCCCTACTCCCAGTCCTGTGCTACCAGAGCAGGCTGCCTTTCATCTTGTGGTCCTGGGAGCTTGGAAACTGGGACCAGTTTCATTGTCCACGTGATCAGATTTCTTCATGGTCCCATCTTGTGTCTCATCTCCTATATCTCCCCTGTTCATCCCAGGTTCTGTACCACCTCCACGTGCCTCAACGCTCTTCTCATCCCCTGCAAAAAAACTACTCTACAAAGTTACCCAGTTCTCCTCATCCAAGCCCTTTCTGATTGATTCTTTCTACTGCTCCGGCCCTCTTGACTATTTTGGCTTCCTCAGGGTAGGCTTAGCTGCACATTATTGTGTTCTTATGACTTATTCTCCTTTGTTTCTTCAGCAATCCTAAAATGTGCCTGATACCAGAAAGGGCTTGATTCACATCTTGCTTATACAAGGGGTAACACAGCTGAACTGAAGAGGAAACCAGGGTGGTTACTACAGCCGAGGAGCTCTGGAAGAGGTGAAAAGAAGAGCTCTGCAAGCTGGTGAGGAGACCTGTGTCCACTCCCAATCTGAGTAGGGAGCCTAGTAAAGCCCGATTTAGGCTTTGAGTGGGGTGAGAGGGTACCAGTCGCAGAAAGGAAAACTCCTAAATGGATACTTGAGAGCTATAAATAGGAAGGCTGGACTTCATTCATGTTCAAGAAGGACAAGGCAGGACAAAAACATCTCACAATAGTTCCCCTTCCATATGTTAGCTGCTTTTGCTTGTTACCACATTAACCCCAGAGGATAACGGCTCCATTTGGATATGCCATACTGAGTTACATATTCCCATTCAGAGCTACAGAGGGGTCTTTATCCAAACGGATGGATAGAGGTCTTCTTTCAGCTCTCCCAGCCTTAGTCAAATGTCTTTGGATGTGCTCTCAGCAGCACACAGCGGGCCTTCTCCTAGCATCTAAAACTGGTTTGGGATGATCTTTACGGTCACTAAGGGTGTGTCTACACATCACCCTATGGTGATGTAGCAATGTAGTATGTCACTATACGGCGTGCTACTGTGACGTAGCAATCACATGGGTCTACATGTGTTTGGCAGCTATGTCACCGTGGTGGTGCGCTCCCCCAGTATAGCATACCGCTACAGTGACATAGATGCAAAATCTAACCGCGTGCAGCGCAAATGGCACAGTAAGGGCAGTTACGGCACCGTGCATTAATACTTCCAAAAGGAGGTATTAAAGCATGGCACTGTTGCAATGTCACTGCACGGTGAAGTATCGACGCGCCCTAACTGTAAGAATGGGGGTGTAGACAGACTTGCAGAGTGTCGGGTTAGCCAAGTATCTGGGCCTGGTTGGGAATCCAGATTAAGTCAAGATTGTACCAAAGGGGGCAAAACCAGATTGTCAGAGTCACATTCATAATCCAAATGAGATCCATGTCCATAGTCCAGGTCAGGCCTGAGCTCAGGAGCCAGGGAATCCAGATGCAAAACAGGATAAGCAGGGGCAGGTGCTGATGTTCAGGGCTGGAACAAGGCTGTGAAGGGCCTGGGTTTATATACTCAGCCCAGCTCTGCAGGCAATCCATGATCTGCTTGTAGCTGGTGCTGCTCAGGTAGCCCGGCTGAAAGGGCAATTTGCCATCTAGCACTCACCTAGCCGAGCCCGGGGAACAGCAGAAGAGCGAGCTGGATTTGATTCAATAAATCGGTGGTAAATTCTGTGCTTGTGGAGTAATGAGTGGAGCTCAGGAAGGCATCAGGTTTCAGAAATCAGGACTTGTCATTGAGGTGATATCTTTTATTAGACCAACTAGATTTTTGCAAAAAAAATAAAAAATAGAAATCTTTAAGTGCAAGCTTTTGGGTACAAACACCTTTCATCAGGCATTGGAGAAAAGATTGTAAAAGTTTTCCTGGGTAGAAATGAAAGTTTATATTACACAGGAGATTTGAAGGCATGGCAAAATCTCCTGTTTGGGACAATTCATTTTAAATGCAGATTAGACTCAGAGAAAAGTTGGAATAGTCTGTTCGCCTTGAAGTTGTTATGTGCTAAGCAAGATGAAGTCAGTAGGCACCTATTTGGTGTGAAACCAAGGTGCCCAGAAATAGCTGCCCAGCTCTTGATCCCCAGCCCGTAACGCTAGTCTGCTCCACCTGCTTCATGCAGCTCGGCCCACCCGCCCACCACATCACACCTTGGGCACAAAATGATGCAGGTTGCGGCTACAGGAACCTTATCGCAGGTGGGGCTCATCCTTGCTGGAACAGCAAGTTGACCAATGACAATATGCCACCACTGATACAATCCACCACTGAAGCATTAATAATGAAGGCCTGGGATGGACCATGCATGAATGCCCCATGCAACACTAGTGCAGTGAGCTAAAGCTTGAGAGAAGGAAGTACATTTAAGGAAGGCTTGAATGTTTTCAAATAGCTCTCATGGTGAAGGACTGGCATCTGCAGACTGACTGCAGACTCTGAGACCAAAGATGCTTATTGCTCATAGGCCCACACAGCTATATGTACTCCTACGATAGCTGCCCTGACCGCCCCTCCTGCAGCAGCAGCATCCTTGACTATTTGGGACTCAGCAATGACCTAAAAGGCATTCAGTTGAAAGGTCCCCTCTGCTTTAAGTACCTGAGTCTGTGGATAGTCTCCCATCCCCTGCCCTTTGCGTGTCAAGTACTGGCTCAGGCTAGCCAGGTTGTTCTGCAGAAGGTTAGGAAGCCACATCACCTCACCAAACTTGGCAGTCATGAGCCATCTTCCATTCAGCCTAAATCAACCACTTAAATGTCCCTTCAGCTGAAATACTATAAAACCACTTCTCAGTGATCAGGACATCTAGACAGTGGCTACATATGTAGTCCGGGTCTCCTTGGGTTTGGATAACAAATGCAGGGGGGTAGAATTGCATCTGTATGCACCAAAGAAGTAGCAGAAACACATAGAGAAGGCAGGAAGGAAGAGTCAAGGAAACACTTGTAGCATGATCCTCTAAAAAGCCAATGAGAAACTTTTTGGGGGCAGGCAGCCAGCTGGAAAGGGGCTTGGGATGCAAAGAGGCCTCTCCTGCTATTTGATACCTACTGGGTTCAGAGAAATAGGGCTTTGCATGTCCTTGCAAATGAACAGCACTGCACCAAAGAAGTGTCTGGTCTCTGCACCGGTATGGAAACAACCTGCAAGACCCCAAGTACCGGCTCGCTGTGCAATTCAAAAAAGGGAAACAGTACAATTATTATGTTAGGATCTAGTAACATGAGAGAAGGGAAGTCCAAAGCAGGCAGGTTCAGGAAGTCTTGCATTCATTTACTAAATTAAGCTTGGTGAGCATCTTTCTCTTTGTGGCACCTGAGACCACCCTCTAGACATTTTGCCTTCCTGATGCATCCAGGTTTCAAGCAGTGCCGGTCCTTTCTGCACAGATGTTTGCAGCCAGAGAATTCACGTGGGCTAGCATGAGCGGGGCATGCCGTACACAGCCCAGGCTTTGACGTATGATGAGAAAAACCCCAGTGGCAGGCTGTAAATCCCCTGCCCTGCCGACAGCATCAATCTGCGTCAGTTCATTCTGGCAGACGACAGTGAACCTGGCTAAAAAAAAGAGATCGGTGAGAAAGGTGCTGTGCTCGCCCGAACACATGCTTCCTGTTCTCACCACGCCAAGTCCTTCACCTGTTTTCTGTTCTTCTCCTCCACAACGTTCGCACAGGAGATCCTGGATCTGAGATTGTTATTTCCTCTCCGCCCCCCCTTCCACCAGAAGATGTTTTTAACGGCTTAAGTGGTTTCTCAAGAAGGCATTTCCTATGTCTCTTGGCCTTGCCGGGCTGTTCCTCCCCTCGATTCAGACTGAATTATGTGGTGCCAGGTCTCATGAACAAATCACCCCCTCTTCATTCCAGCCCAGGAATGTGTGGATAGGAGCAGAGAGGAGAGAGAAACGTTAACGTATGGAGAGAGAGAAGAGTTACCGGATATTAAAAATTGCTGACCCTTTTCAAGAGCTGATGCTGAGAGGGGGTTGTTTTTTGTTGTGTTTTTTCTTCCCGTGGGAGGGCTGGATGATTTGCACAGAACTGCTTGGCTGTCTTGGTGATCGGGCAGGATTTTCCTGCAATAACGAGTTCTTCAGTTTTCTGCTCGGTTGCCCAGAGGCTTGGAGGTGAAGCCGGAGCACTTGACGACTTTTGGTCAGGCCCGGCTTGTTTTTGGCAGCCATTTTGCAAGCCAGGCCTATAACGAGGCTTTATTGAGGCATCCCCTCTCCCCCACTGGCTTCCTCCTCCAATTCCAGGACCAGTACCAGAAAAAACACATGCTTCTTGGAAAGGGTCTGGGGGAGCATTGTAGGGGATAGACATACAATGGAAAACCATGGCATCACCCCAAAGCTGACCTAAGCATATGGCATTGGAGCTGGATTGAGCTATTTCAATATATCCTAATTTAGCAGGCCCCTTGCCTGTTTTTGTCCCTGACTTATGACTTTGTTCCTAATACTTACGTATCTGTTTGGAAAGTAGATCTCAAAGTTCAGGTTAGAATTGTCATCCCCCGTTGAAACTATGGCAGAGTTGGGGTCTTGGTTCAAGTCCCTTGAGTCCCCCTCCAGTGAGCTAAGCAGCAGGACCTTCATTTATAGTTTCTTCACATTTACACATGTGACTCACAGGGCACAGAAACAATTTTACTGCACTTTTCAAATGACTAAGAAAAGGCACTTCGGTGACCCACCTGGATAATCCAATTAGAGCCCCACACTCCAGGTTCATGAAGGCAAGGGGTATATTGAAGTCCTGTGCTAAGGGTGGGGGGTGGTGTTGTGTGGCTATGTATTGTGAACCAGCTTCTCTGTCCCACCCCAGAACAAGCCGCCTACTCAGAAATGATGTGAGAGAGAACACAAGAAACCATTCATCAAAGCCAAACCCTAAAAATTTGTATGCACGAGCCCAAGTGCCATGAGCAGGAAGCCTCTAATAGGATCACTTGGTTGTGGCAGGGTCGTGGGTCTTCAAGAAGATTCTTGAAGAAGGCAGCTTTGCATCGGAAAGATTGTCAAACTATCCCAACTATACAGATGTTCCAATAAAAAATATCACCCCCCTCCCGAAAAAACAATTCTTGCCTCATTTTTTTCTTTAAGGCATTTGTGAGCCCTCTAGTGGCACTCACCTTGTTCTCCATTTTAATCGTAGCTAGACCATTTGGAGTATATGTAGTATATTTTCACATGGTGGGTCATTATTAGGCATGGTTATTTGGAAACTAGGATGTCTAGGTAGTTCTCACCTACTGTGTAAAGAGCAAAAAGAGACAAGATCCACATGCTTGTAAACAGAGCATAAGTTCCCCTCTTCCTCCCCTACACACACACACACACACACACACACACACACAGTCACTTTGTCCAGGGTTTATTTTATCTAGTTTGTGAATACAACATACCTAAAAGCCAAAGCCACATAACTTTTGGAATAGTTCATGACAACCGGTTCAACAAATTAAATGTGGATCAAGCCAAATGACCTACAGAAACCATGTTACGTGACCTATAGGATTTTCTAGACAAACAATACCCTCTCTAGAAATTATTCTTTTTTTTTTAGCCATCCAACAAAATACCATGACAATCAGTGCCGGATTATGACATGCTGAGGCCCTAAACTGTGTCCGTTTTAAGAGGCCCCATACGATAAAAAGAATCCACAAAAATGCATGGAAATGGATTTTCATGAATTTTTAAGATGAATTATTGTTATTTCTGCACAAATTTATGAACTCAGTGTGAATAATAACTGTGGAGCCATACACATGTATATTTTTGTCATATTGAAACAAAAATGCCCATTTTTTTTCTTATCTAGAGACCCCTCATATTGTGAGGCCCTAAACTGTAGTTTAAGTAGCTTAAACCTAATCCGGTACTGATGGCAATGCTATTATTTCCTATGAAAGGATTGTTAAAAAACCCCAACTATAGAAATACTATACTTTGATTTGTATTGGTAGGGCTTCTTCATTAGGAAATCTTCATTAAGGCAGATAACCATTAATTAGAGAAGAGCTCTGCTCATTAACAGCCCCTTAAGCCCTAGCTTTTAAAGTTCCTCATGCAGGTGACATGTTAGTGGTAGTCAATATTTGACAAGTAGCATAATTTAGACGTACTCTGAATAATACACTTCAGAATTTTTCAGGTACCTGTGAGTATCAGCTCTTTCCTGGATTCATACATTAAAAAGGCCATTAGTTAGCAATCACTTAGTACAACGGGTTGTACAATCAACACACGCTTAGACTCCCCTGAGCTGATGCCTCTTTGAACCAGAGCATATCTTTCAGGGGGGGAAAATAAAAATAAAAATTGCCAAAACCATCACATTTACTACTTGGTTAGTTGTTCTAATAGCTAATTGTCAGGATTAACAATGTGCACTTTATTATTTTTAGTCTGAATTTATCCAGCTTCATCTCCCAGCCATTTGATCTTGTTACATATTTGCCAGCTAGATGGAGTGACCTTCTAAGATCAACTTTCTGTTCCCGCTGTAGGTATTTAGATCTCCATTTAACTGTATTTTTGATGAACTAAATAGATGGGGCTCCTGGAGACTTTCACTAGAAGATGAGTTTTCCAATCTTGTAATCATTCTTGTGGCTCTTCTTTGAATTGTCTCCAATTTATTAACAGCCTTCTTGAATTATGGACACCAGAACTGGACCCAGTGTTGCAGTCGGGGTTGCAGTCAGTGCCAAATTCAGTGGTAACATAATCCCCCTACTCCTACTCAAGATTCCCCTATTTGTACATCCAAGATTGCATTAGCTTTCTTGGCAACAGTGACTCACTTGGAGCTCATGTTCAGCTGATTATTCACCATGGCTTCAACTCCTTTTCAGCATCTCCCCCCACACCCTACTCCTATCATTTGTGTGCCAGGACGTATAATTTTACATTTAGCTAGATTAAAATGCATAGTGGGTTAGCCTGTGCTCCATTTACCAAGTGAACTAGAAGTGACCTGGAGCAGCAACCCGCCCTTCTGTAGCTGCGACCTGCCCCCTCCATGGTTGACCACTGCCCTGATCTGTGTCACGTGCAGCCTTTATCAGTAATGAGTTTGTGTTGTCTTCCAGGTTGGTGTTGGAAATATTACATATTAAAGAACCAGTCCCTGCAGGCCTGTATTAGGAGCATACCCACTGGATAATGATTGCATTTGTTGATTAGACAATTTAATCCACTGAACGCACGCCATGTCAGTTATATCTTTTCCCAGTTTCTTAATCAAAATCTGGTGTCAAACCAAGTCAGAAGCTCTACCCACATGTAACAGTGCCAGTGATGTTATATTTATCAACCAAACCTGTCATCACATACTAAAGATAATCTGTCTTCATAATAAAGGTATCAAAGTTGACAGAACCTATTTTCCAAAAATCTGTATTGACAGGTATTTGCTTCCAGATGAATCAGTTACTATATCAGCCATTCCATTATTACTCCATATTTTTTTCTGGATCATTAGAAGATTGACAGGCATAACTACCAGGCTTCCCATTACACATGCTCCAGGGATTGGGGGTGGGAGGCGGCACTTTAATTAGAGTGGCTCCAAGAGCCACTTTAATTAAAGCGCCACCACATCTCATGTACCACTCTCCCCGTGCCTGAAAATGGCAGCTGGGGCACTTGAAATAAAGCTTGTTCAACGAGCTTTAGTTTAAGTGTTCCCATTGCCATTTTTAAGCACAGGGATGCTGAGACAAGATGCTGGAGGCTGCTGGAGTGCAGTAATTGCTCGCTCAATCGAGTCTGCTCCGATGCACTGGAAGTCCTGAGCATCAGAGCAGCCTTTGCACTTGTGTATGGACACCCTCCATTGTGAAGTACTAGAAAAAGGAGCATTAGCTTATTATTTTAATGTGTATTAGCAAGGGTGCACAAATTTTTTGTGATGCTTTAACGCGCATTAAGATAGGCTAATGTGCATTAAAGCGCATGTGTAGACACACCCAGTCTGTGTTGGGAGTTGGTAAGCAGTAGCTTGGCTTTGTCGGTGAAGAATCACAGCGAAGGGAGCATCTTTAACAGGATGCTGTCCCTCTCGCATTGCTACAGGTGCAGCTTTATCCCTCTCACAGCTCAAGCCACTATTATTCTAACCTTTTAAAGCTAAAACGGGTTTCACATTTGGCCCATTCCAGTTTTGTTCCCTTTGATCTTCCCTTCATTCCTGTCAGATCTGTGCTACTGGGAGACCTCCATCTGTACAGAAGCTATTGGAAAGGTCCTCCAAATTACACATCCTGTGTCTTTCCCTAGCTCATCCTTCTGCCTTTGGGGGGACAGTTTGTTCCAAGGTTTTTGCTTTAGAGCTGCCTGCCTTAAAGATAATCTGACTTCAATTTAGGTATGTGTCAGAATAAAATGAGTGAAACAAATGTCTCTGTCTAGCCTCCAATGCCAGACTTCTGACATGGTTCTCATCAGATTTCCAGCTCATCTGGCACAACCACAAAGATCAAAGGTTCAGATTAGGTTTGGATGAATACCTCAATTTACAAGACCAGATGCACAAAGGGTAGATCAAGGAATGGAGAATCAGGAGAGCTGGGTTATCCTCTGCCCCAGCTCAATGAATGACCTTAGAGGAGGACATTAAACTCAGGTTGTGCCAAAGTTGCCATGCTAGTAAGGTGTTCACGCACATCATAGAGTTGTCTGAGGTTTAAGAAGTAATGCCTTTAAAATACTTATGATCCTAGTGTGAAAGAACTTCATCTCTTAAGGCAATAACATCCTGGACACTTTTGCCTTTTGCTTGACTGTTGCAATCAAAAAAAAAATGTTTCCACAAAATTGTCCCTTTCATCACTCTCAAGTTGTGGCTAAGTCCCAGTATGTGCATCATTTCTCAGAATGTAGGATTTCATTTTTCCTTTTTTTTCCCCCAAGTAACTTAGTGGTCTGAATAAGTCTATCATGAAACACAGAAATCATGAATAGAGTGGATTGGAACACAGACATTCTCTATTGCAACATTTTGTTTTTGGCCTAAAATGAGACAAAGTCAAAAACATTGACGCTTTTTGCAGAAAGAGAAGTTCCTAAAAACTTTATCTGGAAACCAAAAGGAACCCATGGCTCATGGCAGCACTTCACTTAAAGGAAGAGCACAATGCGTCATAGGGAAAAAAATATTAGGCTCAAGACTCTTGGAAAGAATGGGGCCTGGGGGACTGAGGACAACAATTTCTATTAGCACCTTCTTTGAATGCAGAGAGAGTCGTGCTGACTTAAAATAAAATATTTTGTTTACCACCTACACACCAAAAGTTTAATTGCATGCTGTCCCAAAATGAAATGCTGCATTTTGACTTACCCAACAGAAAATCTCACCACAAGCCCAACCACTCCACAAAGAAAACTCTGGTTCTGACAAAACCCCATTTTCTGTATTAGAACTTTTGCCAAGAGCCCTAATAATGTTCGAGTGCACAACAATTTGCAGTGATAGTGTCTATTCCAGTGGTTCTTAGCCTTTTTAGACTCAAGGCATCCCTAGAAAATGCCAACTCTTAGTTTTCACTTGTTTTTGACAATGGAAAAATACACGAGCAATTTTTTTTTGTTTCAGAGAACTGAAAAAGTCCATGACAGGCCAGAATATTTTTGACAATATGGGCTCCTTTTTGAAATCTCTTGGTTTATCTTGTGAATTGTGGGTCACTGCTTGCATACTTAACAGTCCTAATATTACATGACAAGGTTATTTGGGTAAAACACTGGAACAAGTTACCCAGAGATGTTGTGAAATCTCCATCCTTGGAAGTTTTTAAGACCTGGCTAGACAAAGCCTTGACTGTTATGATAAAGTTGAGGATGGTCCTGTTTGAGCAGGGGATAGGACTAGATGTGACCTCCTGAAGTCCCTTCCAATCCTCCTTTTCTATGATAGTTATTCCCATCCAGGCATCTGCAGAGGTAAAACCTCTATTTAACATGCAGTGATTGACTCAGACACAGCCTTACAAACTGAAACAAAACCTGAATATTTTTTCTCCCCAGTTAAATAAAAATAAGACACTTGCACCCACAGCACAAATGTGTGAGAGTAAGGTCAGAATAACGAGTCCCGCAGATGCCCTTAAACAGACTAATTAAAAATTTATTACGTGCTTTACCATTTAGACATGACCTAATGTGAAGGGTGGAATATTACAAGGGCTTTGGACAGGAATGGAAGCCGTCTCCTTTCATAAACTAGGTGTGATGATGGGCTGATATCTGCATGAGTACACCCTCAGCATGACATAACCAGGTAAGGTTGTGCCATGTATGATCTTTGTTCCTATCTCAGGGTCAACCATAAAGATTAAGCCAACCACTGATACGTTTCCATTGAATGGCCCTTCCTTTGACCTTAAGTCACCCTACTAAAGCCAAGCCTGGTCTTCAGTTCTTTTCTGGTTCCTGTCTACCATTTCCCATCACTCCCTGATGCTTGTACAGGCTGGATTTCTTCTGTGTGTGTATCTTCCAAGCTTCCTTTGCCCCAAGATCTCCCTTGTTGCAAACAAGAATCCATCTGCAGTAACATGAAGAAGGCTTCGGCAACCACCAGCCTTTTTCCTAGTTTGTTATCCAACCCTACTTTTATCCAACCCTATCTTTATCTCCAACCTTTCGTGCAACCTTGGGCAGATCACTTCACCTCTCTTGGGTTCTCTTTGCCTTCCCAGCCTTTAGACTGCGATCACTTTGGGGTCAGAGAATTGAACTGAATTGTCTTGGATTGAGTTCATGCTGTGCCTTGCACTATGGTAGGGACTACGGTAATGCCAGTTTGGTTGCATGAGTCCTCAAGTAGAGCTCCTGGCTTTTTTTCCCTCTGACTTTAACAGAAGTGGGAATATTGTTGGCACTAAACAAATAACCATAAGAAGCTGCCTCTAGTTTTGACAAATGTCTTAATATTTCTCAGCATGTGAAAAAGAGCCACTGGGCCAAAACCAATCCCCAGTGTAAGCGCCGTTGACTTTAGTGGAGCAACTCCAGAGATTACTTTGACTGCTGCTAGAAATTTCCCCTCTCCGCATACTAGAGCAATTACTTAGGCCTGGGGAAAGAAAGTGACAAAACTATCAGACTTTGTTATCTTTCCTGCTAGATCCAATATTTCATGCCCTTAACCTCCACTGGGGCCTTCGCAGGTTCTCTTGAACAGCAGCCATTTCTGAGTTTATTCTGCATAAATTATACAATTAAGTTTCACAGCCTCATGAGGGGACTGCAAATGAATAGCAGGCACCCCTTTTGTGCTTGGTCTGTTTAAACAGGATGCCGACGGAAGGAAAGAATGTGTAATACAATGAGTGCACGCTCTTTCCAATGGCAAGGACCATTTTACACCTGCATAAATAGAGTTTATAGGCCAATGCTCTGGTTGAGCATAGAGGCATTGTCTTTCCAGTAACGTGCCCAGCTGTTCAATGAGCCATAGTTTTCTTTGCGGCTTGGCTGGCTTGCTCACCTACCAAAATTGTCTAAAACCGCTACAAGAATGGCTGTCTTTGGGAAATGACACACTTTGTTCACATCTTGTATATTAATGATGCACTGTAGAGGGCTTGCCAGGTTTATAATCACAGCAGGGAGAAGTTTCAGTAAATACATATGCTGTTAAACCTTACCCCTGTCTGCCATAGATGTAAAAAACAACTTGTTTCTGTTCCTTCCCAGGCCATCCCATCAGGAGCTGTGCTATGCATTGCCATCTGAGGATCAACCAGTTTTGTATTTGTACTGACATCTGTATCACTTTGGTTCTTGCTGAACTCCTTTGTTCACACGGCTGCAAGACACATCTGCAGCTTTCTTCTAGGATCAGTTTGGATATGCGTTCCTCTTGCTTTTCAGGCCAGCCTTCCAGCAGCCCTTAGTGGCTCTTATTCTGTAAAGGTAATTTCCATCATTTGAGAGTTTACTCATGGGCTTGAACAAATGATGCATCTACACCACTTATGTGATGTAAGAAAAGTGGAAGACACATGACACAAACCCTTAACTTGGAGTAACTTTGCCTGCCAAAACTAGAGAGAACCTGGGCTAACATTTCACCAGTGTAATTTCACCAGTTTAGATTTCATCTGTCTGCACTGGGTATCCTGGGGTCGCGGTTTGAAAAAGGTAAATACGTTAGTGTCTGCTCTTTACCACTTAATGCTGAGGTGCAGAAGTAGCTACCTAGTGCACGCAACACTCCTGCAACATCTGCATATCTCTGGCCCTGGTCATTGTGTCATTTATCTCCATATAGCAAAGCCAATATAAATTATACCGCTGCATGTATACATCTGTACATGCTCTAGAATGGCCCGGCTATGTACTAAATGGATGTTCTGAATTTAAACATCTTGGACAATGGAAACTTTTGAGATCCAGGTCTAGACCTGTGATTTGACTCTTTATTGCCATATGCTGGGCTCATCTACTCATACAATTAATTTGCAGCAATACACTCCGCTGTGTATCATGCTGGATTTTATTGCTGTTGGGTGCACTGTTTGAACGTGTGCCCAGGACCACAGTACGTTGAGCTGGGTCACAGCCCCAGCTAGCAGGGGGTATGGGAGTTAGCCTGCCATCCCGGGGCTACTCCAACTCAATTCAATGTGCTGCGGAGGGGCTGGCTGGAGCATAAGCGTGCTGCAGTGTGGGGCTAGCCAGCTGGCAGCCCCTTGCACTGAAGCCCCTTCATGTCCCAGCCAGCCCCAGTATTTTTACTACATGTGTTTTTTACTGCATGTGTTTTTTACTGCAGGGTAAAAAACTCCACAGCAGGATAGTACTTGTATTTACAAGTACTAACCTGATGCGGAGTTTATTAGTTTCCTGCAGCGTAATAGACACCAAGACATTTATTGTGGACTTAATTAGGACACTTTGCAGTAAACATCTCGTGTAGATGCTCCTGTCTACGACTAACAAAAGAGTTCATACACAACTAGTCACGTGCACATTGAGGAAGAAAAAAATAGAAAACGCTACTCCTCTAAGTTACCATGTTTGTAACATTTCTGTGCAGATAGAGGATATGCCCCTAATCAGCCCTTTGTTTTAATTGAGCTGATCAAAAGGTTCCAAGATTTAAAGCAAATCTTTAAATCTTGATGAAATGGCAGATTAAAAAATATAACCTGCTTTAAGTGCTTGGAATAATGTACCGAGCGGTTCATTTAATTGGGAACTTGGCAACTTATGTTGTAAAATGCTTGATAATGTGCCAGCCAGACCCCTGAAATACTGATAGCAGTTTAATACCATGTATGCTAAACATCTTGCACCACAAGTGCTGAAAGTATCTTTTAATGTAAGGGGTTTCAAGTTAATTTAATGCATGGGAAAGATGCTGGATTAATAGTTCTATTTGTTTATAGAATAGCCGCAGCCAGGACATGAATAATAAAAGCTTCCCCTCGCTCTCCCGCAACCCGTGGACCTCCCTTCGAGGGCCTCAAGTTAGCTCTTTCTCCTTGCTTGACTTGGTTTTTGTGACAGCACTCATTGTAGAGCTCCTTGTGGCAATGCAGAGAGTTGTAGCAGTGATGCTTGGACCGCAGACGGTGAAGAAGTGGGTATGGCTTCCACCCGAGGAAACTTCACAATTGTTGGTTAGAACGAAGGTGTGCTCAGAGTGGACGACGGTGTCCATCATAGGGTACAAAATTAAGCACCAAATTTCTACTGCCGGCATCTTGCACCTTGGAGGCCACTGGGAGATAGACCTTTGTGATGTAATTAAACACCCGGTAACGTGCTTCCTGGGAGTGCTAATTGCCTTAACTGACAGAAGACCCTTCTCAGGTCAGGAGCCATCACATATAGGACTGTGGCTCCTCTTTGTTGGATACCTCCACCCCCTATCGATCCCCAGGGAATGGCATCAATTCTCTGTCTCCATTCACTTAATTTTTCCAGCTACTCAGTTGGTCTAATGAAAGATATCACATTTAGCCAAATAATCTTGTCCGCCTTTCTCCATTTGGACTTTTGAGTCTCATCAGCTGAAGCCGTGGGCCTACTGGAGGGCAGATAAAAGGAGTAAAAAATGAATGAGTTGTCTTTATAGTGCATGAACGACGTCGCATTATTTTAGCATCCAGGCCTTCATAGGGTGATGGTATAAAAATCCCAGAATAAGTAAAGGAGCCCAGCTCTGCATAAGACAGCTCTGTGTATCATATATTTGCTGGAGTTCTCCTGAAAAATAAAAGGCTAATGAGCAACAGCAGAAGTTCATATAGTTTGTAGAGGAAAGGAACAACCTCAAAGCATTGGATGGTTTGCTACAAATAAGTATGTGATTAGATATATTGGCTCAATGTCAGGCCCAGAAATTTCATGAGAACAAGCCCCTTGTGAGACTTCAGGTACTACTGAAAGTCAAGGCAGCTTTTCCTTTGGTATTTTGACACACCTACTTTTGCTTCTAGCTGGAAGCAAAAAGGAGGAAAACAACAGTGGAAAATTATGGGCTAGTTGCAAAAAATGTCAGTGAAGTAGCTGTCTGTCTTAGAGATCAGCTTTGCCAAAACTGGAAACTTTCATGGGAATATGTTGAATTTGACCACATTTTCACCAAGAAAAATGACGTAAAGTCATTTCAAACATGCTTGTTTTGTCATGCATAATGTTGAAACATTAAGTTAGCCTCATCCAATTTTATTTGCATTTTTACATAGTGCACTTAATAATGCCTTTCATTTATTAATACATAAAAAACATAGTTATGGGGTCATATTTCAATGATGGCTAAACAAAATGGTCCAGTGCATCAATTTTGTGCTGCCTGAAATGCTGGTACCTTTTTTGATTCTGAATGAAAATGTGTTTGGAGCACGGTAGTTAGCTGTGTTAGTCTGTAGTCAGTCAGATAGTGTGGTAGAGATGCACCTTTGTAGACTAATTAAATAAGATTATATATATATATATATATATATATATATATATATATATAGAGGGAGAGACAGCACAAGGTGTTGAGAAGCAAAGTTCACATCATCAGTGACTCCTGCAGAATGGGAATGTTATTTTCTGATCAGCATTCACTGAGTATTTTTATTTAAAAGTCCAAACTTTTTAAAACTTCAAATATAAAGTATCAGGTCAGGATTAAGGTGAATGGATTCAAGATTGGGTCATTTTTTAAAAATCTGATGGTAACAGATTTATACAGTAGCTGGCTGGTCTCTGGGTGTCTCCATGTGCCTCTTTTTGGTGTGATTAGCCTATCAGCATTTTTAAGGCACAAGAAGGGCGTGGGTCTGTACGTGCGCACCTTTAATGTGCCTTTAAAATGGTGATTTTAGCCTAATTGCACCTAAATTTGATACCTGCATCAAGCAGGTATCAAATTAGGCGTGAATAGTTAAGGCGCCTTAGAAGAGCACACACCAACTGCTGAAACTTCCTTAGGCTGACGAAGGGTTTTTGAACTCGAAAGCTTGCTTAATAACTATTCTCCAACTATTTGGGTTGGTCTAATAAAAGATATCAAATTCACCCAAGGAACCTTTTCTGCTAGATGCCTTAAGGCACTTTAACGCTGTGTATATCGACTGAGCGTGCTGGAGCTGAACTCTCGGGGCCCCAAAATGCTGCTGGGTGCTGCCAAGAGGAAGAAGTGGCAGGTGCTGTTCTCCAAGAGGCAGACACTGGCCTCTGTTCACTAGGGCGCCTCTTAGGGCAACAAGGAACAATGGTCATAAAATGACAGAGAACAGATTTAGTCTAGATATCAGGAAAAACGTCTTTATGGTAAGGGTGGCCAAAATTTGGAATGGGCTTCTGAGGGAGGTGGTGCTCTCCCCTCCCTTGGAGGTCTGTAAGAGAAGGCTGGATAGGCACCTGGCGGGGGTCTTCTGACCCAGCGCTCTTTCCTGCCTAGGCAGGGGGTCGGGCTCGATGATCTGTTGAGGTCCCTTCCGACCCGAGCATCTATGAATCTATGGAGCAGCAGTTCTGGCAGCAGCCATACATGTGGGTGTGCCAACCAATTTGGGACTTCTTCGACATCGACAAGTACCACTGCTGCTACGAGAACCGTCGCTCCAGCTCCAGTGTCTGCCTCTTGGAGAACAGCACTCGCCACTTCTTCCTCTTGGCAGCACCCGGTGGAAGCATGGGGCCGAGCAGGCTCGGCTGTAGCCTGTGCTTGACCGACACTGGGGAAATACGAACACAGGGAGAGGGTTAGAGCCAGGGCTGGGGACGAAGCCAGGCCGATCGCATCTGGGAGACTGTAGGCTACCACGCCTTCAGATGGTGCTGGACTACACTGCCCGGCTACACTGCCACAGGCTTTGGGGCACCAGCACATGGGCTGGTACTCTGTAGCCAGGCCCAGCACTGGGTGTAGTTGCCTTGAGTCACTAGACATGACCTGGGGGCTTGGGCATGCCTACTGCTGGCTTGGAGATGAGCCACCTCCGGCTGTAGTCCAGCAGCCCCAGCTCCACATGTGCTGCTGATAGACCCCACAGCCCCTGAGTGTGCCCCGTGCCTTCCTCTGTGCTCCCCAGCCAGGAATGTGCTAATTGTTCATGTTGCCCCTGGACACTTTTCCAGCACGACACCTGCCCGCTGCCCGCAGGCCCCAGTGTGGCTGTGTATGTGGGGGGCTGTCCAGGGTGCTGCCCTGGGCAAGCTGCAAATGCATGTACCCAGCGAGCTGCGTTAAGGCACCTTAAGGTGTGCATGTATAGATGCACCCATAAATCACCTTAATGCATAGGCTAAGGTGCATTGAGTTTAGGCACGTGTAAATTCACACGTAGACATGCCCTGTGTTTGGATCTTGTATGGTGACCCCTAACTGCCACCCGTACACACGATAGGATACCGTAGAACTGAGAGAGGAGTCTTGAGATAAAAGACTCAAGAGAATCAGTTCCTGAAACTGTCAGATTCCCAGCATACCTTGAGCAAGTCGCTTTAGCCACATCTCTACTGCTTCTGGGGTGCTTGTGAAAATGCACTGCTGAAAAGCCTGGTCTCACTCACCTGCTCCCCCATGCCCAGAAATAAGGCATGGAAGCCATTTGGAGGGATGTCCATCACCTCTGCTCTCAAGATCTGTTTCTGGCAGGCTGGAGAGCAGTGGCAGGGTTCATCCTTAGGGCAACGTCATAGTCTCATTTCTTGCTATTTCTAGTTTGGTGGGTCTGGGTCAGGAGCACATGGGCATGGATGCATTCTTGGCGGCATTCGCCAGAGCACTATGGAGACTACATATACATGCCCTTCATCTCACTCTGCTTCAAGTCCACATTGGTAAAAATGAAGAAAACAAGTACTGCCTTTCTCCCACCGCTAATTTGGTTGGTCTTTGCCCCAAGAACTAACTCCTGCTACACATATGTACTACAGTTTGCACAGAAGAGCCCTGATCTTGGTTTGGGGTTCCTCAGCATTATTAGACTCCTTCTAATAAAAATACATGATAACAATAATCAAGAGTATTGCCAATACCTGGGTAAACTGGGAATTGCCATTGTGTTGATTGCCACCAGCTACGGAGGTAGGGCCTCTGCTTTGAAATCTGGAGGGAGCGAGTTATAGACACGTCCAGTTTATCATTAACATGAAAGACTTTTTTGAAAGGAGGAAGTATAATAAACAAAAGCATAGCAAGTCAGGCTGTCGGCAAAGCAAAACCAGGGTGTCAGGAATGTCTCAGGAAGCCGGCCCTCTTTGGAAAATCTTGGGAGACATGGCTTCCTCATTCACTCAAGAAAGTTATTTTTCTTTTATTAAAATCAACTGTTCAAAAACTGAAATCAGTGGGAAAAACGGTCTCTGGCAAGTGTGTCTAACTCTAGATGAAAACCACCAACCAGGTCTTTAACTTGTGGTATGAATGTTATTTCCATCTGGGTCATTAGCAAACATCTCAGCAATACAAGACTCCAAATGTGATTGAAATACTCCGATCTGGCACCAGACTTTACCACATCTATTATATTCCCAAACACACTTCTCAGGTCCAAAACTGCACTTCGGCTCTAATGGGGCGCTGCAATACCTAGAGCACGCTAACATTTATGATGTCCCCCTGTACTCGCTAGACGCGAGGTGTTTATTACTTAAATCTGGGCCTGCTTTCTCATGCCAGATAGAGCTCTAAATAAATAGAACTTAAAAGGGAAGATAATTATTTCAGTACAAGCCTGAGATTTGGAAAGAGGAGATAAATATTTATGCCTACGTTTATTCTTGGAAAGCTTTCTTGACTATAAACTGCTCCAGGCTTGTAAATTCCTCTCTGAAAGCTCACCACAACCGTATCTCAGTTAGGTTCAGAGCATAATTTTGCTTTGGATAAGCTAGACAGGATTCAAATACTTCCGAGATGTCTTCAGAGCTCTTGGATATGCATGGCTGGACTGGAAGGCTTGAGAGAATGGGCTTTCTTCCTTGAGTTTGGGTGCTTCTAGGCAGGCTGGAAGTGTTAGGAGAAGAAAAGGATGCATCCACACTTCTGTTTATTGGCCCTTATCAGAAGCTAAAAGTGCAATCAGAAGCAAAGTGAACAATAATGTATACAAAGGTATAAAGTGAAGTCACTGCGCACCATGCAGTGGTAGCAAGGTGAAATGGTTTGTGTGACATCGGAGGCCACACTAGATAAACCCTTTCGTGGTCTTCAAATCTGAACTAGATTGCTTGTCCATTATTTTAAATGACTGACGAAGGGAAGAATGTGCTTGTTCCCATTTTTGATTGTTTTATGATCTAGCATTATTTTATATATTTCCCATTTCTATTTTGGGTTTTTTTCCAGGTATTTCTTGAAAACTCTCTGGAGATCTAATAAGCTTAGAAGGCCAAAGAGATCATTCAACTGAATGCTGATTAAATGGGAGAGGAGGTCAGTTTAGACCTCTGCTCACTTTGCTAAGCCCTTTCGCACTCAAGCATGGTGTTTGCATGACAGCTGCAGCTCCACCCTTCTCATCCAGGATGGAGACAATATCACAGCCCATGTCTGCAGCCTCTCACCATCATTCAGAAGTAGAAAAGACCAGATGCCACAGGCAATTATTCCTTACGGTCAAAACCATGCAAAACCATATTCCACCCACAAAAAGTCCCTTCACCACCCATTTGGACAAGGCCTTTGCAGAATGGACTATGAATCTACCCATGAATCTGTCTACGAATCTCTGAATCTATGACTTATGCAAAGAAGATTTTGTCTTGCTCTGTTAAGACAAAACAAAGCTGTGGGGACCATTTCAAACCTGGCTTGGAAAGAGCCAGAGCAGTAAGGACTGGCAGAGTACTATGATTTACTTATGCCTCTTTTGCTACAAGGCACATCAGGCCTTAAGGCAGAGAGGTACAAACTAATTATGGCCTAAACTGTGTGATCTTTGGCTGAAATTTCCAAAAGAGGAGGGGATCCTTCCCCCTCTCCTCCACCCCGCAATTTCCTTCTGATGGAAACCCCACTTCAAGGTAATCTCAGTCTTCAAGCAAAAACTCGTAGATGAAATCTCCACATCATTCAGTTCTGCTACATTTCCCATGGATACCCTGTGTTTCTTATCCCTTCCTAACATCATTCACAAGACACTTCCCTGATCAGTGCAATAGTACATTTGTAAGCTTGCCCGGTGCACCTGCATTGTAACCTCCGATTTTCTAGCTGCATCTGAGCTACAAAACAGTTCACTTTTCATTCCTGAATGTGAGTCAAAACCAAAATGGTAAAAAGGACAGTATTGGACACTGGGGTTTGCAGCTATACCTTTCCTCCCATGAGACAGCCAGACTGAAGTTTCCAAATCTGAAGCTCCAGCTCTGTGCCATCTTATAACTGCTTTGTGTTTCACGAGAGTTTTCCCTAAACTGACATCATCAGGATCATTATAAAAGAAAGAAAGGACTGCAAGGACCTTCTGAAGCTGGCCATCTGCTACTAAAGGTATCACATAATATTTATTGAGCTCCAGAAATGTATCAATGTTCATCTTAAAAGTAGTTCTTCTTTTTTGTGTGCCTCTGTTACTATGATCAGAAAATGTTTGAATGGTTAGGAACCCTGTTCTAATTTGCTTATGGCTTCTTTATAGCCCCTTATTCTTGTACCAACATTGTCCTTTAGCTTAAATAGGTCTTCTCCATCGTTGTCCAGACTTTATTTTGCTGGACCAAACAAGTCAACCTCTTCTAATCTCCTCTCACAGGATAGGTTATCCATCCCTTAAGCAGTCTAGTAGCCCTATTCCAGTTTGAGTTCATCTTTTCCTACTGTTGCTTGCTAAGTTTAGTAAGAAAAAATTTTCCAACTGTTTAAGTTGGTCTAATAAATGATATCAGATTCACCCAAAGAACCTTGTCTGCTCTTTTCCTGCTGTTGCATTTGCCACATTTACAGAGGTATCCTGCGATCGACTAGTACGTGCAGGTCGTTCTCCTCTGTTTCTTGCTTAGGACAGAAATTCCCCATGGCGTTAGCAATTTGAACCTAAGGAAAATCCAAGCCTCTTCACTCAAACACCTGAGCTAGCCTTACCTTCCTCTTAGTCTATCAGGGGTTTAGGTTGTAGCCATGTTGGTCTAAGGACATATGCAGACAAGGTTCCTTGGGTGAATTTGATATCTTTTATTAGACCAACCCAAATAGTTGGAGAAAAGTTATTAAGCAAGCTTTCAGGTTCAAAAACCCTTTGTCAGGCCTGACGAAGGGTTTTTGAACCCGAAAGCTTGGTTAATAACTTTTCTCCAACTATTTGGGTTGGTCTAATAAAAGATATCAAATTCACCCAAGGAACCTTATTTGTCTTAGTTTACCAGATTTCTCCCTTTGGGAATTCAGAGAGCTTATTGCCATTTATCTTTCAAGTTATTTAAAATGGTATTGACTTGACCCAGAGGGATGGTCTATGACCTACTTATTAGGGGTGTGCAAAGTGGGGCCTGTTCAATTCAGATTCGGATTCAGATTCGGTCTGAATCAGGGACAGTGATTCGATTCGTTGATTCAGATCACTGTCCCTGATTTGATTCGGCCGAATCTGATTCTGAAGATTTGATGCTGATTCGGAGAATCAGTGATTTGGACATAGACACAGCTTTAAAAGTTTTTTCTACATACCTTGAGATACCAGCGTGGCTCGTGATGGCTGCAATGCTGAGGCAGATGGAGTATCCCACAGGAGTGCGGGGGGCCCCTCCACGTACTTGGTGGTGAACCCTGAAGTGGACCAGAAGTACTTCTGGTCCACTTCCAGGTCTGCTGGGAAGCATGCCAGGGGCTCCCCACTACTTCCCTCCGGCTCAGCGATCAGCTACAGGGGGACCCTGGGTGCCCCCCCAACCCAGGAAGCACCAGTTACTGAGCCAGGGACTGATGGGAGGGCGGGGGGGGGGCGGGGCAGCACGCTTTCTGGCGGATGTGGAAGTGGACTGGAAGTGCTTCTGGTCCACTTCCAGGTCTGCTGCTGAGCATGCTGGGGAGCCTCCCCATGCCTCTGTGGGATGCTCCATACACCACAGCATTGCAGCATTCACCAACTGCCTGCTACCTAGAGGTATGTAGGAAAAACATTTAAAACTGTGTCTGTGTCCAAATCTCCAAATCTTTCTGAATCTCTCCAAATCGATTTGGAGGGTCTGATTCAATTCAGAGAAATTAAAAGGTGATTTGGATTCAGAGATTTAGCCTCCCGAATCAGGACGAATCTCTGCTGAATCAAATCAGGGATTGAAGCTTCACACAGCCCTACTGCTTATCTGTAATGTCTTTGTTACTCACCAAAACCACATCTCAAATAGCATCTCTCCCGGCCAATTCACTGACAATTTGGTGAAGAAATCAGTGGGCTATCACATCCAGGAATATCTGGGCCCTGCTCATTTTGGGAGCATTTGTTTCCCAATCTACAACTGGGAAGTTCAAGGTCTTCATAATGATACAGTTCCTGGCAGAGAGACTTATCTCCATATCCACATCTGACCCTGGGGACCTATGGAAGACTCCCAGCCCTAAACCAGAAGATCCTCATTAAAACTGACTTCCCCCAAAATAATTTTGACTCATACAGATTCTTAGTTCTTGACACTATCACATCTCTAAGACACAACTCTGCCCTGCCACCTCCACCTCTATTTCCCTTTTTCCTGAACCACATGTACACTTCAATACTTGTTTTCCACTCTCCATAGCTTTCCCACAATTCAATTATCTTTAGAATTTCCTATTTAATCTCCTGCCCCACATTTCAGAGATAATTACGTTGTGATTGCTTATCATGGAGAAGGGCGTGAGTATGCTAGGACCTGTACAGAGCATGTCACAGAAATTTGGCCCTCCTTACAATCTAGTCAGCCATCTTCTAAGACAATCCCAACCCAACAAAGATATCACCTCTGTCATGTAATAATGGATGTGGGCTTTGCAACTGTTGCAAACAGGAGATTTTACCACACCAACAACTCTCCTATGAAATATGAATTTTCATTTCTATCCAGGAGAACTTTTACAATCTATTCTCCTATGCCTAAAGAAGGGTGCTTGTGCCCACAATCTTGCAATATAAGAAATATTTTTTGCAAAAGTCTAGTTGGTCTAATAAAAGATATCACCTCTACCATGAGTTCTGTTTGCTTTGCAATAAAGTGCCAGTAAGTGGGAAGTAGTCATTATTTTTTATGTTATCAAGCGGCAAGACCATGTTAACCTGGTGTGTAATATGCTTGAGTTTCTCCTTAACATGCCATGGCTTGTGTGGGAGCCTCTATCTCAGTGACATGCAAAAAAGGGTCAGGAAAGAATTGTGCACTATCAAAATTATCCTTATGCACCTTTGTTGCCAGCTAGATTATAGAGCTAGGAGTCAAGGTCAAGCATGTCCTTCCTCTTTTCATCAGCAGGAAGCCAAAGGAAAGGTTTAGTTGCAGCTTTTCTCATCCCGGTGCCCTTCTGATTCTCCTCTCAGCTCTGTGTTTCTCTCAAGAGAGCCACCTTTCACAGCTCACATATAGCATCCTGGGATAGGGAAGGAAGTAATCTCCAGATAGGCAACTGACCCTTCCTCAAGCCAGAAGGAGAGGGTTTAACCCCTGTTGCGTCCCTATGATGCTATAATGGGTCCCTACCAACTTCTGGATAGTGCCCAATGACAGCGGGGCCTTCTTTTCCTCATACTCCTGAAGGGTTTCCAGTAAGCAGTGGGGCTTTGTGCTTTTTCACTCCTGGCCTGCACTCCTTTGACTTTTATCACTCTTGCAGCTGACTCCTTCCAGTCTGCAAAGTCTTGGAGCTGCCTGCCAAAACCAATATTCTCACAGCTGCCAGAGGCGGCTTAGACTGGCACTTCATAAAAGGCAGCGGGGGCCACGTTTCCAGATTAAAATAAACCCAGCCACTTAAGCTCATTCTGACAACTCGCTTGACATGTCCATGCTGCGGCTTTGCCTGTTGGACTGATAGGGAGCAGGGATGGGCCCGGCTGTTCACACATACATCCCACTTGCACGCCTTTGGCTGCTGCAGGTGTCCGCCAAGCCAAACTGGCCCTTTGGTCTCATAAGATGTTTTCTTTCTGTGACGGATACCCACATTTCCTACTTTCTCCATGCAGGTGAGATAAAAGTAGGTGGAGGGCAGGAAAGTGGAGACAAGCCCCCTTGGAGATTACAGGGACCGCCAGACCTTCAGAAGCCAATGCCAGAACAACGCTGTTTCCTCCCTATGTTGACTTTTTCCTCCCCTACAAAGTGAACGGTATCTCTAAATATTTACCACTAGCATGCCATTAACTTCTCTGGGAGTGAGGGGAGATAAAACACCTCTATCCAAACTTTCTTGGGTCCTGACAGACCCAGGCCTGCAAAAGCTTTTTGGTTTCAGATATACAGAAGTTTAGGGCTGGAAGGGACCCCGTGAGATCATCCTACCAGCTCACCTGCCTAGCTCCTCAATGGGCCTGTTTGGCAAGGTCTTAGGGAGGTCAATCATGTAGGGCACTAGCTGCCATCCAGATGAATGGGAACCAAGAGTCCCAAGTCATCAGCTCTAAGATCCACGGGTCCTTGGTCACCATGAACAGCTGGGCAGTCAACCAGGGTTGACTTGTCTGATTTGGGAATCCTAGGCCTTGCGGAGCCTGTGGCTTGGAGCAGCTCGCCTTGTAAACTGCCTCAGCATCACAGACCTCAGGGTTTCCTGTGTCTCACGCCGGGAACAACCCAGCAGACAGACCTCCCCCGGCCCCAAGCTCCATTTGCTTTCATGTGGGCTCCTGCAATGTTTGGTTTTTCACTCCAAAGTGGAACCAAACCAGATTTCAAACAACTGAAATCATCTGTGAAACAGAATTGCTTCCCTTCATCCAGCTCTCCGTGATGACATAGCCTTTAATTATGTAATCACATGACTACATTTTTTTCCGCGGGGCTCTGGTGCTTTCAGTGCATGGGACAGATCTGCTCTGGGAATGAACCGGCGGGGGAGCGGTTCAGGAGGCCACTGCCTGCAGGACCCGCCATGGTTGTGGCAGGAGTGTGATGGCCTAGGGCATGCGGCAGGGGTCTCTAGGAAGGGGGAAGACGGTCTCAGGTTTGAGGTTGTTAAATGCTACCCTGAAAAAGTGGGATTCTCTCCCTGTGGCAGCTAGAGAGTTTGTATGTAACCCTTAAACTAAATGTCATGCATGGTCACTAGCTCTCACCTTCATTTTCCAAGTGTCTGAGCTGAGACACTAATATTTGCTTTGCAGAAATGTTGAGCACTCATAGCTACCGCTGAAGTATGCAGAAAAGGAAAATACTGAACGCTATCAGACTCTCAGCACCCAAAATGAGTGGATACTGCAATGAGCCCAGGGTCCAGCTGGTTTCAGCTGAATGATCAGGGAAGCCAGCCCCTGAGACTGCAGGGAAACAGGTCCCATCAGCATGTCCCTGTGCCAGCAGATGCTGGTGCTTGCTCCTGCCCGCCCTGTGCTTCCTTGACTCACTTATTGAAACTCTGATTTGACTTCAGCTTTGATTGAATATCAGGTGACCTTCCCCAACCACCCACATCCCTGTCCCTAACAGATGGTTTTGACTTTACTCTCTTCTGTGCCTCACCTAAAATGTCTAATGGTCCTCCCTCCACCCAACAGAGACAGCATGAAGATAATGAATGCATGTTTCTGCTGCTGGGTAACAAACAGCAAGGTCTAGGAGAGACAATGCATAAACTGGTTTAAGTCAAATCAGTTAAGTCTGATACTACATTCAACCAGGTTTATCTTAAACCGGTTTGGGCCATTTTGAAATTGGTTTATGTGCACCGAATGTCTGTTCTGTTACTGGCTTAAAACCAGTTTCTGATAGCTTAAACCGGTTTATGTGTAATGTCTGTTCATAGCCAAAAAGAAAGCCTACAGGGCAGGCCATGCTTGTCTTCAGAGCTGCATTTCAACCATGTGCAATGGACAAGGCCTGAGTCTCTGGAGAGGGAAATGCAGAGGTACTTACTAAGCAAGATCCATGAATACACTGACAGACAGCAGTAAGGGTTTTAGGTGTCTGCCCCCAAGGCTGCAACAGCAATGCTGTCTGCACAACATTAATTCAACTCCTATGCTCATCTGCATTCAAGATACAGTCTTTAATTAGAGGATCCCGTGCAATTTTTTTTTCAGGGGACTTCTCAGTAATTTACCCTGAATTTCACTCCATAGTAAATTAACTCCAGAGTAAGCAGCAGACACACAACTCTCTCCTAAACAAGCTGCCTGGCTTAGGTGCTGGCTAGTAGGTGGTGACAAGACAGTCTGCCTTGAGCAATTATCTACCCCTGGATGAAATTAATTAGGGGAGCAGACACCTAACCCATTCCACAAAGTAACTTTCCCGTGTATTACAATTACTACACACATTTCCTGAGGTGACTTTCCCCTCGATTTGAATGATTTACTACACAGTAGAGCTGTGCAGCAAGTACCCACTCGGTAAATCATGTAATTATAGGCTAGATCATAATGCAGACGCACAAGAAGGGCTGAATTTACTACATAAGTAAATATAATCTACCCATACCCATTAAGGCTGGCTTCTTTGTGCAATTACGCATATAAGGACCTACTGACAGCAAACCAGGAGTGCTCCAGATGCAGATCCTCTGCAAAGCAGCTGTAAGTACTTCTCTTACCCGTTCTATCCAGGGCAGGAAGAAGTGCTCTAGTCTACAGCCTTATTCCAGACCGTTCCTACTCTGGTCTCAGAGAAGATGGATCGGATGCTGCTGATTCTGTTTGAGCCACATCAGGATTTCTGGACTAAGAGCTTTATTAGGGTGTCTGGGCTCTAGTGAGAACGGGAATTCCCAGCACGTTGACAGTAAGTTGCGCTGAATCCTGCCTATACACGTGCTTGGGAGTGTTTTAATTAGAGCGGTTCCTGGAAAGCTGCTGTAATTAAAATGCCTCTCCATCATGTGTATTAAGCCCCCATGGGTTTAAAAATGGCTGCAGGACACTTTGTGTAAATTTCATTCAATGCGGTTTAGAAAAAGCAGCCCAGCTGCCATTTTTAAATCTGTGGGGGCTTATATACATGACAATAAGGCCATGCTGGAGCATTCTCTTTATCGAGTTTACTCTAATGTGTTCTAATTAAAACACAAAGCAGCACATTTATAGGCACCCTTTAGTGTAGGGAGCAGTTTTGTATCAGCAGGAGCATGCCCTGGGTGAGCTATAGGCCCTTTCCATCTTAAACCTCTCTGACTACAACCCTGTTAGTGCAAACTCTAGCTAATTGGAAACTCAGATCAAACTGAAGGTGAGCCATGGATCTTCAGGTATGTTGTACAACATCTTCATGCTTGAAAGTCTTCTTTGTCTGAAGGGTTTGAATTTCTCTGAAACCCTTCCATGAGGAAATAATAGAAATAATGGATTCCCTTTTATTCTCCTTCACACCTCAATCAGGAATAATGCCAGCATGACAATAGAGCTAAACTACTTATAAAACCAGGGTGCCTGGAGGTAGGCTCAGACCCACCAAGTCCCCAGTGAGGAACCTGAGGGTCTCAGGGTTTTCTTTCCATCTAAGCCTGAGCTGCTTCATTACTGCACCAGTTCTTATATTTTGTTATTATTGATATTTCTGAGGGCCGTTGAATAAATGGTGAATTAAACATTTTTCCGCCCCCATCACAAAGCAGGGCTTCATCTCATTCAAAATCATCCAAGAATGATTTCACCTATCAGGCAAAATGGAAGAAGGTGTTCCTGGCTGATATGTTTTCAGCCTCTGCTTGCACTTTTTCTGCAATGTCTCATGGGCATTGTAGTTTAATGTCCCTTTTGGCTACATTCCTTGCTATCAGTCCTTCTCTTGGCCTGGCCTACATCTCCCATGAGGTACTAAGGTTTCTCTCTGGGACTGAGCTCCCCCCAAGATGCCCCAAACTTGTCAATGGGTCCTTACTGAAGCTTTATGGATTTCTTCATTCTGTGAATGAGAAAATTGCTATTTTGACCTGCTGTTCAGGTACAGAGTGAAGAAAATGCTGGAAGTTCAGAAGTCACATTTTTCAGCCCATTTCATTTTTTGTTTTTAAAAATAAAAAATCAGCCATCTAAAATTGGGGGATATACCCGAGCAGGAAAGTTGATTGTCCTTTGCTGGAAGTGAAGCATGGAAACACTGCTGCTAGATCATTGCAATGCTTCTCCCTCTGCCAGCCTCAGTGAGGGAAGGGGCCAAATTCACCCTGTTAGTGCTAACCCTCTTATAGCCACACTTGCTGTAGTCAGGATCTCCTGAAGACAGAATTCAATCATGACTGGAAAAGTCTTTATTTTCCCCCAAAATAAGCAATAAAGGAGGGGGTGTGGAGTTGCATGTGAGATAATAGACTGTATGCAAAACAATATGAAATACAGAGAAGTATGAAATCTGTAGCCTCCACTTCTACCCCTTAGACACTTCAGAAGTGGAGCATGATAATAATGGGCATACTCATCTACACTGATGCAAATTGGAAAGTGATTCTAAGTGGAGTCAAACCAGTAGAAAATGGACTTGAGTGAATTAGGTCTGCTGAATTAACATTTCAGATTAAGACCAAACTGCTGATGTGATAGACCTGGGTGAATGGAGATGAAAAAGAACGAGATTATTAGATTTAGATTTCATTTGGAAGTTCAAGCTTTGTATACACTCCTCCCCCCCCACCCCTTGATGTGCATGCAACCCTGAGTGCACGTGGATGAAACTTTTGAAAAATTGTCTGTCTCTGCAAAAATAGAAAGATTCAAGGAAGCTCAGATTTAAGATTGCTCACGTGCAATGTGCATACAAATCCCCGTCCTCCAGTCTGGTCCCCAGGCTGCAGAAAAGCCTTCTTGCTCCGTGGCACATTAAAATGTTTAACCCTTATAGGATGTAAGTAATACAAATGATGTCACGTGCCAAAATCTAGCCATATTATTATCTGCATCTTTCCTTCTGTAGAGGTAGCATGACCAAAGGGGTGGATCTAGGATTTTGAAAAAGGGAGTGCAGATGGTGCACCATCACACATAACACGATGCACTTTTCTCCAGTCAAAGCTAGAAGCTTTACTAATATCCTAGGGGCCTAGCACCACGTTATTTAGTTTAGGATCGAAGCACAAGCCAATATGTGAATTAATTTGCTAGATTAGATATTAGGTTTACAAAAACACAGCAAACCAAGCAAAAAAATCATCAAACTAGTCAAAAATTATATTGTGCCTTTAGTGCCATAGTCATGACAGTTCCATGTACATCTCTTATTCAGATTTGCAAAACGAAAATGTTGTCTTCCTGAGTATCTCGACAGTGCCTCCGATATGTCACTGTCGGTCATTTCTACCCCTGAGTAAAGGTTTTTAGTGAGAGCTAAAAATAGTCTCCAGGGCTGTGAAACAGAAGAGAGATATTACAAGGAATGGTCAATAGATAGCAACATTGCAGAAGAAAGGATAGTTTGAACCGTGGAATATCAAGACCATTAAAAAAGGGGGGGCTGTTAGCACTGGTGGGGTGGAGAGAAATTAGCAGGAAATTAGCCTCCGTGCACCTGCCTTAATAGAAACGTCGCTGCCTCTCCCTGGCCGTTGGTTTGAAAGTTTGGGTGGACCAAGAAACAAAAGGAAGTTCAAATGCACCACTGCACCCCCTGGATCTGTCCCTGCGTGACTATGCTGGAGTTCACAAAAGTATCCCTTTCCCAAAGTAAGCCATTTCACATATCCAGTCAAAACTGCCCGGTATCATGTACTATGACCATCAGATGTGACAGTCATGTGAATCCTAACCGTGGGTTTTCATACTCTTCTTTCAGGGTCCCATCCTGGCATCTTTGTTTCCTCTCGTTCCTGCAGAAACTCCTCTCAGTTTTGCAACACGCTCCAAGCTGCAGACAAGCTCAACGCTCATTTGAGCTTCAAATCCCCAGGACACAATCCGTAGAGATAAAAGGGAAAAGAGGGGTAACATGATAGCTGCTCTCTGAACCCAGCGGCACACTTGGTGTGTTATTCCAGTCTCCGAGGGGCATCGCTACAGCTCAGCATGACTCAGAAGGCACGGCTGCAAATATGCTCTGAAGGGCAAGCGAATATGGTCCTGGTGTGTGCATCAATCCAGAAGGAAATGAGAGAGATGAGAAAGAGTATGTAGGGAATGCCTGGGAGGTGAAGCCATACAAACTGGACATAAAAAGACTGCACAGAGTTTCCCAGCAATGCAGCATCATCAGATGAGATCCCTATGGGAACAAGCAAAGCAGAAGCTTAGCAGAGATTGCAGTTTATGCCTGTGCTAGGGAGAGAGCCACGTAGACTAACTGCACGCTGCCCAAACCCTGACATCTGTTAAGTATTGAACGTAACAAACTCTTCTGAGAAATAATGAGGTCACCAGAAATGGCTCAAAACTAATAAATTTAATGAGACAATCTATGTAATTAGAGATGGCCAGGCCTGCAGTTTGGAGCCAGATCTGACGCTCCCCGCATTTTAGTGTTGTTTGGATTCATGATTTTGGCTCGACCGAGGGAGAAGTCAGAAAGGAAGCGGAGGTTCAAACCCACCCCAAACTCTCCCCAAGTTGGGTGTGGTCAGGCTGGGGCTTCTGGCCTGGGCTCATGCCTATATTTTATGGTGCACGCGTTACTTTAATACGCTGATATTATTTGTAGTTTACCACATGTACAAAGTGCTTTGGAATTTTGTGGGCTGAAATCTGTCTCTGGCATTAGGTTAAAATACGATGAAGTCTATGTAAATGTCAGGCGGACAGACAGATGCCTAAATATATCTATAATTTTGGCTTCCAGGCACTAAAAGCCACTATATCTATATCCGTATCTATATCTATATGGATTTATATAGAGTGTTTGCTGGTGTTTGGAAACCGAGATGATATATATATATTTTTCTGCTCTAGCTCGAACAAAATGTGCAAGTCTGGCTGCAGAAATCATCGCACGCCATTCTTGCCATCTTGTGCTACTCAGGAAGTTAGACTTGATGATCATAAGAGGTTTGCTCCAGTCTTAAAAGTCTACAAACCGTCATCAGAAATGGACGCATCCCCTGAGGAACGAGTGTATTTAGAGCGGTCAAGTTCGACAACATGAAGGTTGTACAGATCAAATCATAGACCTTCCCTGTCGCAGTGAAAGTGCCCATTGAGGAGCAGACAGTGTTTTGGCTAGTTATGCACCGGGAATATATGATTTCTATTGCATATGTTACTATAGCCCATTTTGAACAACCACTGTCTGGGCTTGCTTTTTTTGAAGGCCTGCTTTAGGTTTATAGGGATGCAGATACGAAAGGGAAGAGATCTGGTTGGAGGTTGTGGCAGTTTCACTGAATCATTTACAGGAAAAAAAAGTCCTAATCATGACCAAAGATGTGCCATTTTTTTTAACCAGAATTTCCCAATAGTTAAAACAGGGGTTAGACCAGTTCCAGTTCAGGCCCTTTCCAAGTGTTTTACAGCCTTGCCTATGCCTCGTCTCTCTTTTACTGTAATGCTGCTTGTACACTACATTCAAGCCTGCCTGAATGCTCTTGTGACTACCAACATCTCTAGTTTTGCCCTAAAAACAACTGCACTAAACTCCTGCAGTTTTTTGCCATATTTTCCTTGGGCTTTCCAGGCCAAAATTTGCTGGATTTTGTAATAGAAAAGTTGATCCAAAGCCCATTGGAGTCAGTGAAAGATCTTTCATGGCCTTATCCATTGCTATTGATCTGTCATGGATCAGGCCATAACGTACGCTCTGAAGACGTCTGCCAAGCCAGCTTTTCTCATGCCACTTCCAAGATCCCTCCACGTACCTCATGCCCTTTAGTTGCCTTTCATTACTGACCTTGCCCTTAAAACTCTTATCTTCTCCATAGAGCTGTGCCTTTGTTTCCCATCCCTTGCTGTCATCTTAGAGTATAAACCTTGCTTGCTTCCCTTGCCATGCAAAGACACATAAGCCGAGGAAACACTCAAGGTCAAGCATAGACAGTAGACAGTGGGGTGCTGGGATTAGCTTCAGTAGCAGTGAAGAAACCACCCACTGGTCCTCTGCAGACTGATTTGGAGGACTGTTGGCTCCACCAAGATTGTGGAGCACCCATGCACAAGCCCTGCTCAGAGTTGAGTGGGGCCAGCGGATATTTGCCTCATCAAAATAAACCAGCACCCCCCAGATATAATACACCCTTGTCTGCCTTCCTACCTGCAACCTTCAGTGCACAGCGAGCATTGCTTTTATCACCGGGCCGAACAACCTCTCTTGTATGAGCAACACGTATTCAGTTTTTCATGTCATTTGTAAATCTCTGGTAATGTAAGAGTCTATCTCTGTCCCCATTTTCATGTTGGGTTTTTGAGAAGGTAAAATGAAAAAGCTACCTTGCTTGGCTGAGCCAGAGAACATAACATCGAGGGCATTATTTTATTTCCAATCTTCTGTTGCTTTTGACATAAATCTTTCTAGCTGGACTACTTAGAAAGCAGCAGGACATCCCTGTCAACATTTCCTGTCCTTTGCTTTCAAAATATTCTTGTTTTTATTATAAGGTACTCCAAAAGGGGAAGATTTTAATATTATTATTATTATTATTATTCATGCATTCTCTAAACACTAGGAGATCAGGAGCAGAGACCATGGCAGATGATACCTCAGGACCCTGAATTAATCTGTTGAGTTATGGGAGAGCGTGTGTGTGTTTGTGTGTGCGTGCACATGTGTGCATACGAGGGGGGTGTGCATGCGTGTGTCACCAAGGTTATTTGGAAACATCAAATTCCCACTGTTCTGTGAGCTGATGGTGGGTTAACATTCAGAGACTCAAATATTTTACATTTCAGTCTTAACTATATGCTTCCTTTAGGATAGCCTTGGTAAACTAGATATTGATTTTCTTGGCATGCTTAGCGAAAGTTTCATTGATACCAATATTTTTTGTGTCTCAGATCACAGGGCGATAGCGTTCCCTCTGAAAGCTTAGTGAAATATAAGTTCGGAAGAAGAAGTTCCTTCCCTTTTAGAGTGTTTTAAAGTAGGGATGGGATATCTGCATACAGGAATTATTATGATGTATTTCATGGTATACAATAGCAGTGTTGCCAACTCTCATGATTTTTGGCATTGTTCTTAAAGCCTACACTTCGGGAATGTGAAAAAAACATAGCTGTTTCTGTTATACATATACACACACACACACACACACACATATATACACACAGACACATACACACACACACATATATATACATATATACACACACACATACACACACATCTATATACATATATACACACACACATATACACACACACTCACACATGCATATATATATATATATATATATATTTATACATGCGTGTGTGTGTGTGTGTGTGTGTGTGTATAAAACAGAAAGAGCTAAGTTTTTCACATTCCTGAAGCATAGACTTTAAAAACAATGCCAAAAATCATGAGAGCTGCCAATACTGCAATAGCTAAACATGGAAAGACACCACCCAGGTAACTTGTAATTTAAGAGGATAAAAAGGATATGAAGGATATAGGTGACACATGTGCTTTATGTAGATAAGTGCTACTATATTCAGCTGCCACTCTGCCCAGGAGGAGAAAGGCAGAAGACCTGTCAATATGACAGGGAGGATGTCATGTGGAAGCTGTGATATGGAAGAAAGTGTGCTGAAGGTTGTGTGAGGGCAGGTGGGAGACAACTTCCAAGGCTGGGTTTGCTGTCAAGGGAGAGGAAAGGATAAGAGATCAGATTATGTATTAAGATCAGTGCCTAGAAGGAAATATGGACTAGATAACCCCACATTCATTTCCCTCATTTCTTGGGCATGCCAAAACGATGCTGAGTTGCATGGCTTGTGCATACACTTTTAATATATTTCATTAAATGAGGATTCATGGCACACCCATAAATGCTGTCGAAGGAGTTTTAGTTTTCTGTGCCCCAAGTCATTTAAGGTGCATTACACCGCCGAATTTCCTGCAGCGGCTGGAATAAATGCGCAATGCACTGCCGAGGCATACAAACACCAACGCTGTTGAAGCGGTGCAAAAGCATTTAGCCTGTTTTAAAGTGTCATGCACACATGCCTCTTGTTTTGTCTACACATGGCCTATGATCCACCTTTCACTGGGAAAGCAAGGGTCAAGCTCCTGGACCCCATCTGTCCAAAATCAGCATCACAGGAAGTCCTGGCTGTCCACACACTCTTCGAGCCATGACTCCATGTACTCTAAAAGCATTGACCTAACGATGGGTTAGCTTGTCACATCCCTGACCAGGGAGCTTCAGGTGCTCAACTCAAGCCTTGTCCTACAAGATGCTGCACTCCCTGAATCCCCTTTTGCCTTTCATCAGCCCCCTCTTCCACACTTAAAGGCCTGCAGCTCTTTGCAGTAGAATTGCAGTTGTGGCCTTGTTCTGAAAAGACCCCGCTATACTTTTCAGCAGTACATTTTATAGCTCTACAAAATTCATAGCCCTGATCTTCCCAGACTGGTGCTATTTATGCAGCCAAATATTTGGGTTGCTGTTTTTGTTAGCTTTTATAGCACGACATGCTGCCATGTCAGAAAACTGGCGTCAAAATAAAGAGGATATCTTCTAACAATTACCAAGTGGCATCTAGGGTCCAACAGGGGAAGGAATGGAGCGCAATATTTTTTTTTATTAGCAAATATCTGTGGGAGGCAAGGGCAGTGGGGTGAAGCCAGCTATAAATTTTTTCTCGGTTAGGTTCTGAAGCAATATATATGCAGCCAGTAGCGATCTCATGGGTTTCTGGAGAGTTTTATTCAAACTAAGGACAATGTGTGGGGTGCAACCTGGTTTAGAAATATTTTCCAGTTCAAAAAAAAGAAATAACTGAAATTTTGTCCAACAGAAAATAAACCCAAGCTTGATTTAAATGAATAAGCTTTACCGGTGTAACTCCTTTCATCGATCCAAACACATTTGCAGTAAAACGTGAGGCAGTGAAGGTAAGCAGTGAGTATGGTTTGAGGTTTCGGGACAGGAGATAAATACAGGAGAGGCAACTCAATTGTGCTCCTAACTTAAACCAGGATGATTAGCTGGTGATGGACAATTAATTTGTCTTTTCTCACTCTCCTGTGCTTTCTGCTCTGCCACCTGCAGTTGTTCGGATGTCGCACTCACGTGCCTCTCCAGCAAAGTTATGCTGCTCTCTCCAGTTCATGAAACACCCTCTTGATGCCGGTCTACCCCTTCCTGGACATAGAATCCATCCACAATGCCTTCAGGTGCTGCGCTTGTGAGCGACCTGCTCATTTATATAGGGGAAGTGGGTTTAATTTTGGAGGGAGACATAAACACACCTTGGAAAACGTGTTGGTAGTTTCTGGGGAGGGATGGGAACCTGGGGATTCATTTGTGTTAGGAAAGAGGGACATTTATTGAATCGGTGAATGTGTAATCAGTAAGCCATGTGCTGTCTCATCAGCCTGATCATTTTATTTAGGTGATTCATCAGCTGAATGCTCTTCAGGGCAACCACCGGGCCTTTATATGTGCTTCAGTATTGGATCATACACATCCATAGTTTAATTGTCACAATATGTAACGTGCTGAATTTTGCCATTTTTATCCTGGCTTGTGAATTTTCCAGGAAAAAAACTGGGAGGTGACACTTCTGGGAATATGGAAAAGCTCTGGAGGGCTTTGAAAAGCTTTTCCTCTGCCGTAACATCCTCCACCAGTGAGGATAGCAGATGTTGGCCTTGGGGACCTTGCCGAGTCTCCTGTGATGACCAGCAAGACAAGGCAGCAAAGATATTAACTTCCATATGTGACCGGTGGACATTCAACACCCCATCCTATCTGACCCAGACCTCCCATAGTCACTTCCCATCTATGACCTCCATATTTGGATTACCAGAATTGCCTATGCTTAGGAACGATACTTTTCCCCCCAAAAAAGCTTTTATCGAGACAAAACACCGCAGCCTCGGCAGCAAAGGCTATAACAAATATCTCACCCTAACACCCGGGTCTTATGCACTGGCTCCTCACTGAAAGGTGGGGATGAGATCTCTCTGTCGGTCCCAAAGCCCTGCATAGGGTAGTCTCCTTATTTCTAGGTGATGTCTCATATGGGGACATGTCCTCAGCTCTGGATAAAGCTATTTCCTCAGCCTCCAAACACTGCCAGTGGGATGCCTTCTCTGTGTTTTCACTCACCATGCCCTGGCCTTTTTGCCCTGAGGGCATGGTAGTTGAGGAAATCACAAGGCTGTAGTATTTATGGAGATCATCTGGTCTCACCATTCACTAGGCAATATGGAAACAACATGTAGCTGAATATCAAATGCCTGCAAGGGCCACATCTTTTTTCAATATCATTTCTTTGAGGGGAAAGGAAAAAAATGTCTCCTTTCCCAGCTCTTCTGGATCACTGATTTGACTCAGAGCCTACAAGAAGGTTTGCAAATCAGAAGGGGAAGGTACCAGCAAATGGTTTGAGAGTGACTTGGCAAAACCAAGTTGAAGTCATTACAGTTGAGTTCCCTTCTGTTTCTAATCACTTCTTCCTTAATTTAGTTCCTCCCTCGTATAAGAGAGTGTAGCATGATTTTATGGCCGGGTCTAAGGAGGGGGGTTGGTTGGTAATGAAGGTGAGAGATACAACAGTCAATTCTGACCACAAGCAGATTGGATTCAAGCCAACAGGGTAGCAGGAGGAATGCATTCAGGCCTGAACTCAGTTCACACCTCCGCATTCAGCTCTCTTTGGAGGAGAACGCGCTCGCCTGCCTAAAAATGGTCCCGATCTGAAGTTGATGACCTGGCATGTTTTCAACTGGTGTCCGACTGCTTGTGTCTGACTAGCATCTGTGAAAAAATGTGCCCTACCTGACAATGTGAGCAAGGGAACCACATCCATGAGAAACGTCTGTTGAAGGTCAATCAGCGTCCCATAGCTCTGAGTGTGACAACAACGGCAATCTGAGTCCGCGTCTACAAGTGCGGTGGACTGCGCAGTCATTTAGTATTTGCTTAACCAAATTGCACCACCATTACTGTGCAGTCCCATCCCTACACTGTTATTTTTAGATGACAATGCATAGTAGCAATGGGCTACTGTACATTAATACCGTGCAGTAGCATTGCCATCACGGTTCGTGCCAGGAGATGCTACATTGCTGTAGCAGCAGCTCATTGCTACCGCGCCGTAGCATATCATGTAAATTTAAATACTGAATAGCTCATTAAATAGCATTTAATCTGTGTAATGCAGTGCTGACCATTAACATTTTTTTCCTAAAGGGCTGCAGAAAAACAGTCCTTTGTACAGCAGAGAGTCTTGAGCTCATAATAATAATAATAACAATAATAATGAAATAATTTTATATTTGACTGCCATAAGAAGGACTGAAATGTGGGTTCCCCCTGCCTTGCCGGCTGTCCTACTGTTTAAAGAGATGCTATAAACCGGTGTAACTAGGTAGCTGCAACGAGAAGGGCAATGTCACGAACCTTTTGTGCGCTTGTTTTCTCTGGACGATGCCAGAAAAAGACATGGAACTATTACTCTGCAAATTCTTGCCTGCCAAACATTTGACCCATGCAGAAATATGACTGCTCAGCTTCCTAGCCTGTCACTTCTGATTTACCAGCTCTGCGCTCCCAACAATGGAATAACCTAACCCAACCAAGCATCAACAAACTCAGTAGCACAAATACAATCAGGCTGAGGTCGAGTGTGGGAAGGAATCATATTCCACATACAAAAAAAAAGGATCTGACTCTGGGTCTGAAGAATTCCTAGATAAGGGAAAAGGAACCACTCTCCACCCACACACCCAGATGGACTTACAGCTTTGTTAGGCGGGGTAGGGGTCAATTGGCTCATCCTACACCTTTGCTCTCAGTTCTGCTCATGACAGATTGCTCCCTGGACTCTACTGTATAATACGCTGACCACCCTGATGCCAAAGACCATAGAGATGCGGCTTGTACCCGTTCCCGTAGGGAGGCTTTTCCAGTCGAATGGATCTTACTGCTAAGATACTTACGCCTACGGCTTCCTCGACTAAATCTGAATTCCTTTGACCATGTGAAACAATCCTTCATTCCTGATAGGGGTTGCTTTTCACATAATTCCTGTATTGCTTCTCTGGGTTTATAGTCCCCTTTTGACGCTGTCCCATCTTTTACAGTCAGGACCACAGCATGCTAAGCAAATGGAAAGATTTCCATTGACGCTAGTGAATGCTACATCTACCCCTGACTCTGTTAGGCTAGGCATCTTTTTGTAGGGTTTTATCCATTTGCAGTTCTTTTAAGCATTGTGGCTGTATATTTATAAGCCAGGCCCATAATGCTATGGTAATAAGTGCACTATAAATGCCTGAGACAGACAGGGATTACACTTTGAAAAAAAATATAAAAAAGCAATGCAGGTAGTATGGGTTTTTTGGTTGCGGCTGTGTTGGTCTAAGGACATAGGCAGGCACGGTTTTTTGAGTAGATGTGATATCTTTTATTAGACCAACTGCATAGTTATCATATCTACTCAAAAAAAACGTGCCTACCTATGCAGGTTATATTTTACTTACCAACATTTCTTCACCTTGTGACCAATGTATTTTTTTTATTTGCTTAAATTCATGAGAAAGTAGAAAATGCCTCTCCTGGGCTGCAGATGTCTTTTATGGATGTTTCTTGGAAAAAAAAGGGCACAAATCTGGATTCTGACTTCACAGCCATATAGTTTATATCAGGTAATCAAAGGTGAATATCAGCATCCCCATAAGAAAGAGACCTCACTTGCTCTTCCTCTTCTTTCAGAGTCTTCAAAATTCATCAGAGCCTGGATCACGCTTTGAGGGTCAACAAATCTGGACTCCTTTTGAGCAATGGGTAACCAATTCCAAGATCGAGATTCCTTCAAGGAGAATGATCTGGTAGCAGACCCTTCTGTTGGGCTCGGTGGTGGTTTCTACTACACAAAAAGGGCGCTCGGTGTTTTAAGGTGCATCTCAAGCCAATTAAGGCTTCATAGGTCAAAAATCAAAGCTCAGTGCAGGCTGCTGAATGAATACTAGCATCATTAAGCAGGCATATCTTATCTTGTTTCATGAGGAGGAGGTGGTATTCTGTACTGGTGTATGCTTGGGTACATGTCAGTGATCCAATCTAAAAGTGATGAAAGCACAGATCCTGGCAGCCAGGTATGCAACCAGAAGAAATTTGGCAACCGTCTGCAAAGACATATCACTACTTCTTTCTTATTCTGACCAATTGAACGTTGAAATCAGTGGAATTACCATATTCCAGCATAAATGAACTTGCCACCACACCCAAAGATTCAGGCCAGCACTGCAAGCCTTCATGTAAAAAAAGGAGTCTTGTTCCATGTTCACGTTCCTGGAGCTGCTTTGCTACGTGAAGCCTCTTCCATTGTATGCCAAAGCAGATATCATGGGAAGACTTCTACTAGCCTCGGGGTATTTTGGATTGGCAGCCTTATTTTGAAAGGCAGGTAACCAGATCATACGTGTTCAGAGAGAAATAGGGCAAAATACTATGGGGGCTTCATGTAGTCATTTGTGGGCTTCTTAAAAGCAGAACTGGACTCATGGACTTTCGTCATGCTGGGAGAGCAATTAATATTTACCCTCCCAAGCCAAATGCAGCTTGCAAAATGAAACTATTGGCATGTGGGGAGAGCGGGGAGGAAGGGCTGTTGGTAGGTGGGGAGAGGAAAAGAGTATTTTAACACATGCTAATTATATTTGATTTTAATTTGGCCAGATGGCAGGGAGCTCAGAACAGGGCTGACTTCTTCAGTCTGAAAATGAAACGCTCCCCCATCTGCAGGCTGAGCTTGCCACAAAACTCATGACTCATTAGACTGATTTTTATGGGCTGGGTTGGAGCTCTGTTTGCATAGCCATGTTAATTATGGTTGGACCCAAATCCTGGGCTGTTCCAAAATGTGGATACCCATTGGCAGATAATAAATAAAATAAATCTGAAGCCCAACTGTTAAAATAGTGCTCAAGGTCTTTAACCAAAGCCAACATAATCATGACATTCAGAGCTAAATTTCTGTTTCCAACTAATAACACTCTACCCATGGGGCTCTCTTCCCTGCTCATCCATGTGTGCTGAGAGCAGTGCCTGGGATTTCATGCTGTGGTCTAGAACACACGCAGTCGATACCAAATTGTGAAAGGGCAATTGCCCTGGCATCTAGGATAGCTAGGCAGATAGATACCAACTGCTTTACAGCTAGCTAAGTAGCTAGGTGGCAAAAAATGGTATTTTTTACCTCTCCCCACCCCCCCAAAAAAAATCAACCCTCCAAAATTGGGTTGTGTCTTAAGCAGGAAAACTGATTTTTCTTTCCGGGAATAGACATAGGGAGGAATAGAAGTAGGGAGACGTGGTTGCAAGATGGCTGCCATGCTTCTCCTGCCAGCCTCAGGGAGGGACGGGGCTGAGTTCACGTTTGAGGGCCAGAGCTAGAGTGTTAATGCTGTCACAGCCACGGTCACTGCAATCAGGGTCCCCTGCAGGCAGCATTCAGCCGTGGCTGGAAAACACATGCGTTTCTTCATCCTGAGACAAGGTGTGAAGTTTATTCAGCAATGTGCGGTATGCCAGAAAATACGGTACTTGAAGTATCGTGTGCTGGCTAATAGCACAAGCATACTCCATGTGTTGCTAAAGTTAAATGAGCTCTTCATAAGAAAACTATGGGCCTATAGGTTGCCATTGCAGCTAGCTTTCCAGCCACATGCACACCCGTGCACTTCTTGGTGCCTCTTCCAAATAGTTCCCTCTTGTAACCTGCCCTCCGTCCCTTGAGTTCTACATCTACCTAAGGAATGGGATCCACGTTGATCGTACCCGAACTAGGGACTCGTCTACACTGGCAGTGCCTTTATATCACTGCTGCTACATCAATATGGCACTGTGAGTGAAAAATCTCCCTGGTGTAAATGTGTTGAACTGTAAAAAATCAAAGCGATTTCCACTGTTGCGGCTTAAGCTAAACTGGTTGAGGTCTCTTTGTACGTAGGTGCACACCTATAGTAAAGACTTACTGTATTACTGACACAGCTACACCACTGTAGTTACACCGGTGCACAAAAATACCAGCCTGGATGAACCCTAGGTGGACTTTTGTTTGACTGTGCTGTTCTACCTACCAAGGTTTTGGAGGTAGAAACCCATCACCATGCCCTTTCCTCTCACTGAACGAATATTTAGTTTGAATCATAAATTATCACGTATTTCTATTATTTCAGCACCTCAGATCCCTAGTCATAAACCAGGCACTGTACAAACAAAGATTCCCCTCCCTCCACCCAATATATCTGACAGTAGTCATGGTCATATCAGGTATGACAGGCAAAGCTAGATAGTGGCATAGACAGCAGAAGATTCAGGAGCTTCTGTTTAAGGTTTAATTATTCTTTAGTCCTTGCTATCTCCTCGGGAGGTGATGGACTTATGGTAATGTGGGTATAGATTACAGCTTAGTCTCTTTTTAAGCCACTTATTAATTATAGTTATGATTTATTGGTATCATTGCTGTGCCTTCTACAGAATAACTGAGAGTGTCTCATCCATGAGCAGCAAGAGCAATGTCTGGGATTTCACGCTGTGGTCTGGAACGAGTGCAGTCGATACCAAATCGGGAAAGGTCGATTGCCCGGGCACCTAGGATAGCTAGCCAGACACATATACACTGCTCTCCAGTTAGCCACTAGGTGGCAGAAAACAATAATTGAAGCTACCAGGACTCTAGTAGAGATGATATCTTTTATTAGACCAAGACGATTTTTTGCAAAAATCCCCAAAATTCTTTAATTGCAAGCTTTCCAGGCACAAACACCCTTCATCAGGCATTGGAGAAAAGCTTGTAAAAGTTCTCCTGGGTAGAAATGAAAGTTCATATTTCATAGGATTTCAATTCCCCACCAAGAAAACAATGAAGTCACTTTTTCAAAGATACCGGTGCAACTGGCAGCCAAGGTGAGGTAGTCTACATGTTCGTAGGGTTGCCGACTCTGTTTGAATCTATTCTGGGAGGTTTCTGGAATGCAAACGTGCCCGCGAGCTTGGGTATATCACCTACGGATTATGGTGCGTAGACTATACATCAGGAAGGCAAATGCACATGACTATTAAATTTTAAAAACCCACTGGACTACTGTATAAATTGGATTCAACATCTAATATTTATTTTAATGAATGCCCATCATCTATCTCCTAGGTGACACTCAGTAGTCTCCTGGAGATTTATATTGAATTCCTGGAGACACCACCAATCCTGGAGGTTTGGCAAGCCTAGGTTCATGGGAAAGGTTCATTTTGCTGCACACTGTTTCAGTGGGACACCCTCGCGATGGGACCTCTGGATAGACGGTGTTCATTTGCCGTATTATGTTCTTGACCATATTTTTGTCCCCTCTGCGTGTTCAAAACCAACATATCCAATTGGGGCGAGGGGGAGGGTCGGTGGTAGATCACTTGAACAAGCTAATCGTTCGCATGCATTGCAATTCATCAAAGCTGTGATCGCCAACATCCCCAGGAGGCAGAACGGAGGATATAGGAACAGATTCGAATGAGCTCTCAGGTCAGTACTGCAGCTGGCTGTTTCTGAAGACCCAAAAGGAACTTATCCATTCAATATTGACCGAGTCAATGAAGCTACATCCAGAAGAACTATCCGGGGGAATGAGGGAGACAAGAATGATGAGGGAATTATGTAGCTGTATGGATATATATTGACTCTCCATTACAAACTCAGCTGAGAAAGGAGGGGTACATACATGCCTGTGCTTTCCAAGTGATCCTTGAATGTTTATTGGGACGTCATGTCTCTGACCCTGCAATGGGAACCAAGCCAAGTTACATAAAAAGATACTTTTATGCTCCTGGCATATTTTTACAGTGGTCAGATTCTGCTGTATGTATATTTTATGTTTCAGGTTGCAGATCACTGTGTGGGAGTTTTATATAATGTCTTTCAATGTTTATTTAGGTAAGATTTACAATTATAATACTCAGACAAAATGATTCTCAGATGCTGGATCCAGCCCCCATCATTTGAATCTGATTGCACACACACATTACACCCACTCGAGAATATAAATGTATCGATCCATCTCAGACCTCCCTGCTTCAGTATCTGAGTGCCTCATTATCATTAACATACCCGTCTTCACAGTCGCCATGCAAAGCAGAGCACTGTTATTATACCCATTTTACAGATAGGGAATGGAGGTACACAGAGAGGTTAAGTAACTTGTCCGGGGTTACATAGGAAGTCTTTGGCAGATTAGGAAATGGACAGTAGGTCTCTCAAGAGCCAGCTTGGGACCCAAAGGGTTGTGCCAAGCTGCCTCTAACGGTGTGTTCATTTAGGACCTGACACAAGGAGGTCCATGAGCTCGCGCCTAACTTGAAGCTGGTGAGCCACCACTTTGAAGTCGAAGCAATTAACAACAAGCGTTGGCACCTTGCTAAATTAGGACCGTGTTCAGTACATCGACGGGCACGTGCTTCTTTTTATAGACACCATAGAAAAACATCAAGGCGGTTGTCTCTGGACAGACCAGTTCATCCATGTATCTGTGACCTGACCCGACAGAATGAAAGTTCAGGTCAGTCCCAATTCCTTCAGCCCTTGGGCCTCTCTGCAGACATCTCTGCTTTGCTTTGAGTGAGGGATTGATAGCTGAAAGTGCACATGATGATGTGCTTCATGACTTGGAAGGGCAGGCAATCACTTCCCATTAGTTCTTGCACGGTTTCTACGGGAAGCATCAAGGCCCGATGGAGACCAGTTACAAAAGTAAGCCACCTATTGAAACTATACAGACCTTTGGTGCAGTCCCATAACATTTCAGTGCAGTTGACTGCTCAGGAGTCTTCCCTGCAGAAGCCCCTGAGCAGAGATACTTAAGACTGGCCTGGACCAAAGAAGACAGCTCTTCCCCGTAGTGCAATGGGGAAGCAAACCTAAGAGCTGTAAGTTCATAACTATCGTATCTTCTGCAAACATTTCACAGTATTTTAGCCTGTGCACGGCCACCAAGCATTTCAAAATCCTGAGCTGATGGCTACAGATATTTTCTGTCTCACTTTCTCTCTAATGCAAGCCCAGGAGCATACACTGGGCACGTGATAAATATTTACCCTGAAGAACGGTCCTAGGGGAGCAGCTGCCAGTCTCTACCAGCCCACACACAGATCCTAAATACTTCATTGCTCTGGAGCAGCAGTTTTCAACCTCTGTAAACTTGAGGCACCTCTTGGAAAATGCCAGCTCTTAGTTTTCACTCTTTTTTTTTTTTTTTTGACTGCAGAAAAATAATAGAGCAATTCTTCTGTTGCAGAAAACACAGAAAGGCCACAACAGGTCAGAATGCTTTTAACACTATAGATTCCTGTATGAAATCTCTGGGTTCATCTTGTGAATCGTGCTGGTGCATTTAATAATGGCAATGTTCTGTGGCACCCCATGGGCACCCTTGAAAGGATCTCAAGTCACCCTGGTTGAGAGTCACTACTCAAGAGACACTGTCTATTTTATCTGGATGGTAGGATGGGACTGGTTCTAGACATCATGATGTCCACATTCATGCCCTGCATCTTGTCCCAAAATCTCACCAGCAAGTGAGTCTGACTGTAGTGCGAGGGCGGGAGTGCTGAACTGGTAGAAGGGAATTGTGCCGATTTCCTCCTGAAACCTGCTCCCGATTGCAAGCGTGCGTGAAGAGAGACCCAAACCTGGTTTTTCTGAGCAAGGGAAATCTGAGTGGGGAGCAGAAGAGAAGCTGCCTTTGATCACACACAGGGGTGTTGGCCTTCACACCTTGGTGAAAGAAAGACAAAAGGAAAGCAAGCCCTTATTATAGCAATAAACCATGAGCGAGGGTTTGGTAGGTGGTGGCTTCGGTAGCGTGGTTAAGGCATACCAGGTCCTATAGCCACACGCAGAGGGGAGTGATGCAGATGGGACCCTACCCAGCCTGCTTTGACAGCCCAGCATGAAATGTCAATCCTGCTGCATGGATCTGGAAGAAGGGTTGAAGTCATGGAGCTGGACCTGCCTCCACAACTCTGCTGTCCTGCACTGGCGATATTCAGGAGTGCCTTGCTAATATTTGTTAGCAGGGCCTGGAGATCTCAACCAGGATCAGGGCCTCACTGTGATAAGCACGGTACCAAAGGATGAGATGATTCCTGCCCTGAAGAGCTGGTGCTCTAAATAGGCAAGAGAGATATCACATGCGGCAGCATGGAGATGGGATGGGAGATGAAGGGACTTGACCAACTTCAGTGGACAAGCTAAAAATAAAACCTGGATCACACGGCCCTTGCTATTTGTCTCTGTTGGTATTGTGAGTTTGCAGGATCATAAAAAAGTAGGGCTAGAAGGGATCTCACAAGGTCATCTAGTGCTCATCCTTGATGAAACCATCCCAGCCAAGTGTCTAACCTGCTTTTGAGAGTTTCCAAGCATGGAGTTTCCACAACTTCTGTTTCAGCACCGGATCACTCACATAGTCAGAAAATTCCTCCTAATCTCCATCCTAAATTTCCCTGCTGCAGCTTGAGGCCATTGCTCCTAGTCCTCCCCTCTACAGACACAGAGGAAAGCCCATTTTTGCCCTCGCTATCATCACCTTTCAGGTATTTGAAGAACGTCATCAAATCCTGCCGCAGTTTTCTCTTCTCCAGGCTAAGGTTCGACATCGTGATCACAAAGCTGTTTCATAGAGAGGTTAATTCCTCCACATCCATGAAGTTTCCATCCATCCCACACTCTGCATCCTGATATCCAAACGTTTTGGACAATTGCTGAAGGTTATACTACGAAGACCTATGTCTCTTTTCCTTCCCATGACCCAAAGAGCTTGTAAAACTGAAGGATAATGGCAGTGGATTGACAAAATAGAATTTGCCCAGAATTCACAGAGTTAAATCTGCTTCATGTATGGTGATGCCTGTATCACCCCAGATTATTGCTGAAAGATATGGGGCTCACGTGCAGTGGCAGTGTTTTCCAGCAGCTTGGGATCAGCAAGAGCAGGCAACCATGGGGGATAAGGATAATGCCTTACCATAAAAGCATAACCTAAGACAACAAAATAGCTCTCAGTTTGTTTGCCTCACTGAAAACCCACATTTGCCAATACAAAATAGTCTCTGGGATAATTTTGCTAAAAATTTGTGTGTCAGTTCCTTGGTCTTTCTTTGCATTGCAGTCCTTGCGGATGCTTTTCCCTTTCTGTAGCATAAGGGTGATGTAGCCATGAGAAAATCACAGAATCATATAAAATCAGGGTGGGAAGGGACTTCAGGAAGTCATCTAGTCCAATCCCCTGCTCAAAGCTGGTTCGGAAATTATGCAGGAGGCAAAGAGTGGTCCAATAAAGGATACCACCCTAAGAAATCCTTGTCTCTTGCATAATTTCTGGACCATCCCAGCTACAACATCACTCTTACGCTGCTGTAACACGGAAGAGACCAAAATCTGTTGCTTACAATCGAAAATCCACAACCTAAAGAAAAACGAAACCAGACTACACAGTGACTTCTTCTCTGTGCAAGTTTTTAGATAGTTGGTCCAATAAAAAAGATCACCCTAAGAAATCCTTTCCCTTTCTGGGTATTATAGGCTGAATACACAGACTTCAGATTTCTCCTGGGATAAAACCTTTTATTCTGGGATCCTCCAGATTTACAAATCCATTGTCCCATTTTAAATATCAAAATAACACTCCTCCCCCCCCCCCCCGGGAAATCGGGGCTAAGTTAAGTTAATTGCCACTCAAGCTGCAGGTATAATCAACTGCCCCGTGCCTGCTTTCATGTGAGCCAAACCCAAGACAATCAGACCCAGAATAAACCCAATGCTTGTTTTTACCCATAGCAATTTGAGAGAGAGTGAAATAAAGCTCAGGTTGTAATCTCCGTGCATCACAAGGTCTTCCCTGAAACTCCCTTGGGGTGTGGGAGGGAACAGAAGAAAAACTATCCTGAAGCTGAGCCAGGGTTAGTAGCCTACTTTAGGGCTAATCCAGTCTGTTACTGGCAGGTGTGCCAAGCAGAGCTATTTCAGGGTTATGGGCCCTGCCAAAAAGAGCAACATTAATCAAAGATCGGAGTTCCTGTGTAGGAAGTAAAACTAATTATTCCATTATTTATTACTGTTAAAAGTTTCAGCTCAGCCAAGACACGTGAAAAAAAAGCAGCGCTAGAATAGTCTCCATTTGTTGATACAGGTTCCTTGGCTTCGGATGGTTTAAATAAGTGCCTGTGTAGGTGCCACCAGATTTCTAACTTAAATATGCATCTGAACCAGAACTCTGGATCCAAATGCATTTGAGCTCTGAGCAAGTTCAGAGGCTGTTCCTGCTGCTGCACAATGGGCTGAATGAAAGCCCCTGATCCACACACCCACCCAAGCTCTGGGAAATTCAAATCCACCCTTGATTTCCTGAAGCTCACGCCCATCTCTGCCCAGAGCATGCTTGGAAATAACCATGGGAGTCTTTGAACCAGAAGCTCAAAACATCAGTCATGTTGAAGTACCAAAGTTCCTCTTGTTGCAGGGTTTCCAGCAAGCTGCCTGCGCAGCAGAAACCAAATTGAAAAGGTTTATTTTCTATTCCGGACAGAGTATTTCCTGAGCTCCTGTGAATAAACCCTGGTGGTGACCCACGCCGCTTCTCCGTAATGCCTTGTATTGTTCAGGAAAGTTTGGAGTTGGATCTCCCTCCTGCACTCCCACTTCCCACGCTATCAGGTGCTGAGGGGGGGGCAGATGCAGCATCCTTATACCTCCTGGGATGCAGAAGGGGAATCTCAACTGGTGAAAATCAGCATAGCCCCATTCAAGGTACCTTCCAGCTAAGGATCTGGGGCATAGACATCTTTCTCAACAATGACCCATTGGCAGCTCCAAGAACTGAGAAGAGCGTGAGAAATAGATAAGTCTAAAAACAGACTCCTTGGATTTGGATGTGAGCCTTTTGTCGCATAGCACAGCCTAGACTGAACAGACAGACACATCCATTATCCCATGATAAGCAGCTGTTAAGTATCAAAATTTACATTTGACCTGGGTGGCGGGTGGGGGAATCACTAATGTGGGTTAATTGCCATTTAAGCCTTGGGTGTAAAACCACTTGCGTAGGAGTTCAGTCCTGCCTGTTTTAACGTGAGTCAAATCTCACATCGATTAACCCCAGATTAAACCACTGGTCTGTTTTTAGCCTAATGGTTTTCAACCTGTGGTCCACAGACTGCTGGAGGTCCGCAGACTATGTCTAAGGGGTCCGCAAAAGATGAGTACGATCAATCAGAAGTGTGGAAATACCCACACCTAAAATTCAAAGGGGTCCGTACCTCTATTCACAATTTTTTAGGGGTCTGCAAAAGAAAAAAGGTTGAAAGCCACTGGAACAAAGATGTCTGGTTGAAAAGTGAGCCCGGTGGCTGGAATGGCCATTGCTAACTTTAGGCTCCCATCCTTATGGCTCTTCCAGTATCCGGGCCTTGACTTTGGTCGATAACTCATCAAACACTATTGGATCCTTCAAGGTAGACGGCAGCATTATTATAGAAATATCCGACAGGACTAATAGATGGCAATGGATTTGTTGAACTATCCTATGGGTTTGTTGAACCATCTTATCATTTAACATAAAATTATTTCCCTGCTATAGGGTGCCATGGGAGGGGAGGGGAGTGTCGGCCAAATAAAGCTATAAAAATGATGCCATTACCCCTACCATTTTTTAAAGAAATGTATATAAAACTAGGTGACTATAGGTGTCATTGTCATTCTGTTTGATAGGACTTTTTTGTAAGTATATACAAAAATGTGCGTGATCATTCCTGTGGCTTTATTGGCTTAAGAAGGACCTTTAAGGAATAATTCCTGGGCTAGGTCTTGCTTTAAGGAAGGGTTTTCTGTGCAGGGAAGTTCTGCCCCACGTGTGTGAGGTTGGCTCCCTCAAGATGGGAAGGCTGTTGGCTGCTTCTTTTATAGGATGCATCTGGAGAGGCCGGGAGTGAGGCTATAAAAGAAGCCATGAGACTTTTCTGGAAAATAGTTTTATAGGCCCTATTTTCACAGCTGATGTCACCCATGAATTTCAATGACTTCAGCTGAACCTGCAAGTGTTCATCTCCTCCAAAGCCAGATCCCTTGGGGAAGCTGCTACAAAATCTCAGAACTGGGGCTGCTCTTTGGGCTGCATTGTGGGCGATCCATTTATGCCATATTTAACGTTGGTCTGGGAAAACTCTCTCATCATTCATCATTTAAGATTCAAAACTCACGCAAGAGGTGATATCTTTTATTAGACCAACTAGATAGCTGCAAACAAATTATCTTATTTATTTGCAAGTGTCTGGGCTCACTCACCTTTCATCATGAGGCATCAGAGAGGGAAGAGATTGTAAAAGTTCTCCTAGGTAGAAATGAAAATTCATATTTCACAGGAGAGCTGATGGTGTGGGAAAGTCTCTTGTTTGGAATAGTTAATTTTGTCCAGGTTAGGCACAGAGACAGGTTGAAAAAGTCTTTTTACTTTAAAAAAAGTACAAACAAAGTCAAAACAGACAAACTAAAAAGCCATTTTCAACCTTTCTCTGTGCCCAACCTGGACAAAATGGACTATTTCAAACAGGAGACTTTACCTTACCTTCAGCTCTCCTATGAAATATGAATTTTCATTTCTACCTAGGAGAACTTTTACAATCTCTGCTTTCTCCTATGCCTGATGAAGGGTGAGGGTGCCCGAAAGCTTGCAAATTAATAATTTGTTTGCAGCTATCTAGTTGGTCTAATAAAAAATATCCCTTCTTCCACAAGTTTTGATTCCTTTCGCTTCTAGACCAATATGGCTACAACGTGGATACCTGACATCATTTAAGATTGGCATTTTGATTATGGGACCACTGCAAGCAAGCCTGGGCTTTGTCCAACAGACCAGAAATCAATCCCTGCCCTTTTTGCATGGCACACTGTTATCCTACAATCATTTACAGTCAGTGAAAGCAAAGCCGTCCCTATCTGATTGCCCTTCCTGGGTGCTGTCTCAAGAAACTGATTGTATTAGCTATAGCAATCAAAGTCTTGGGTGCCCTACAACAGGAGATCACAATGAACAACAGCAGCAAGCCTTCTCAAACTTCTTGGACCATAGACAAAATGGATAACAAAGTTTTTTTTGTTGCTCCTAACATGAAAAATAAAAAGCATCGTAACTCCAAGCAGATGACCTTCAAAAGATGCAGTATAAAGAATCCTTCCCATAAAAAAACCCTTTGATTCCCCTGCCATACAGTCCATTTTCTATGACCCGTTGTCTCCAGTATGGCGCTCTGACTCATCCGGAGGGCTTTCAAACACGTTTTTGACAATAGAGGCTCCATCATTTAAACAAGAAGGATAAAACCAGCGTTTGTTGTTTTGGAAAGTGCTAGGGATGCTGGCCTCCCCAGCGTGAGTGATAGCTCTGCAACTTGAGTTAAGACAAACACAGCTCGCAGCCCATCGCTCTGGCTTCCTGACTGCTTTAAAAAGGAGATGTTATATCTGTCAAGCTGCCCAGAGCAGTGGAAAGGGGTTTTAGCTGGCGAGGAGAACCTGAAACCATGACTGTCAAAGGCCAAGGAGAGATATTTGACATTGGCTTCAGGGAGTGCAGGAATGCCTCAAACACAGAGGCAAGGGGGAGAAGGGAGAAGGAAGCTTGGCATTGCTTCATGAGAAAGAGTTTCTTTAGTCTTTCTGGGAATACCTATCTTTAGTGAAGAAGAGGAAAGGAGAAAGATGCCAGAAAACCACTTGCACGACCTTTCACTAGAGGAGAATTTGGGGACAGCTCCTTGGAAGAGTTTATGTACTTGTCACCGGGTTGCCAGCTCTTATGATTTTTTACCAGGAGTCTCATGAGACTGCATGTTTGAATGAAGGTCTCAGTGCCAGGAGGAGAGTGGAAATTACAATTTTCATTACCAAAAAAAAAAAAAAAAGTGTGGGTGGGGAAAATTTTTTTTGCTCTAATGAGGGCCAGAAGCCTGGCGCAGATGCACTTCAAAGGTTCAAAATCTGCCCGCACACCCCCTCCAAACCCCTCCCCCAGCCAATAAAAGATCCAATATTGATTCTTTAGCGATCTCATTATCTTTTTGGAGCTTAACTGAAGGTTTAGGGTTGGCACCACTGTCACCATTGGTCAGAGCAGCCGAAGAAGTATGAGCTGTAGAGTATCTGCTTGCAGAGAGCACTCAATGCAGCAAGGTTAAGGGCCAAATTCATTCCTCTGTGCTTTCACCAGGATGAATTTGGACCAAATAGGCAGGATTTTTTTTTCCCTGTGTCGCCTAAATCATGAGGCGAGGCAAGGCTGTGGGAGGGATTTCTTAAATCCCGTCTTGGATGTCTGCTGATGGCAGAGAGAGAGAGTGTCCACCCAAAAGGACATCTGTGTTTACAAGGTCATGGCCTTCTGGCTGGGAAGGGAAGGGTAAACAGGTTGTTTCAGAGGAGAAAAAGAGCTCAGCCACATTTGCTCATTCAAGTTATGCCCTTAGACAGCTGCAATATCCTGCTGGCCTACACCAGAAATAATCCGACTGCCGGGGTCCTCAACCACCTGCCGGCTGCCCTCGTTACTGCTGCGTGCTCAGAGCCACCCTCCATGTCGCCTGCACAGGACTGCGAGAGGGAGCTTTCACTCCTGTCACGGGTATGAAATCCAATTGCCATCCAACTAGAAGTGTTAATTAGATTGCAAACTCTGGAAGCGCTTGTGCTTGGGCCTGCTGTGGGAGTGCGGCCGAGGGCTCCAATGAGCACAGGATCGGGCCCCGCATGACTTACGGCCTCAATATAAGGTGGAACCGAAAAGGACCTGGGCTATGTCTCAAAACGCTGTGGCTGCTTTATGGAGGTCAGCAGTGCAGCAAAAACATATTTAACAGCCTCCAATTAAGCATGTCATTTATTTTATGAGTAACTATAAAAAAGGGAAATACAGAGGAGATGCACATGCCAGCCCGCCGGGCCCCCGGCTCTGCACGCAGAGGTGAGGTGGATTTAAAAAAAATAAATCTTCTAGACACTTCCAGACAACCTTGTCTCCCAACCTCATGAACAACTTCGCAATGCTGAAGTGTGAACCTGAATAACCCATTGTATCTGTCTTCCCTCCTTGTATCACCAAGTGCTAGGCAAACACTTCTTGATTAAGCCTCACAACACACCTTCAAGAGTTTGTTTGACTAGGGAGGCAGATAAGTTAAGGGAATTACCCATGGTGACAAAGGCAGATGGTAACAGAGTTTACACACATTACTTGGCTCATCTACATGTGCACTTTTATGTGCATTAGTCTATTTTAATGCACATTGAAGTGTCACAAAAAACCTAATACACATTAAAATTGGCAAATACGACTTTACAATGGAGGTACTAAATTTACTGTGCATTAACAGAAGTGCATTAATAAACGTGTAGATGTGTGAATTGTGTTTGTCTTCAATGATATAGTTTAGCATCGTCCAAAGTGGAGGGAGTATGGTTCTTGGGCCTGAAGCATTGGTGAGGACACAGAAAAGCTTCTCCTAAATTCTCCAGAAATTATGTAATTTTTGCTATAAAAAGTAAAGCTGAGCTCCCCAAAGGTAGCTAGGCACCTGAAGATCTTTAAGCAGCTGAGTCTAAGTCTCTTAATTATTATGTGCCAGAAAAAAACCCCTTGAAAATGTTACCAGGGTATCACCAAGGCAGTAATACCGGTCCGAGTTTGCAGACAGCCTGAAACACTAGCTCAGACTTGTAAGCTGCCAAATTCATTCCAGCAGATACTATTTTCAGCAGCGAAAGGATGCAGGTGCTTGAAATCTCTACAAGTAATGACTTAACTATTTCACCACTCAAATCAAGTCAGAAAGGAGAAAACATCTGTTATGAAGACCTACACATTTGACCCTTTACAGCCACTTATTTTGACTAGTGCTAGCTGCACCTGTTGGGTTTGCAAAGGAAGAGATATAGTGATTAAATTCATTTTCACGAAAAGTGGTCAGCTTACAAAAAAATATTAGGGGGGGCGAGGGGGGAGACTGGAAAATCACACTACTTAGTTACTAACCCATTTTGTCTCTCCAAGATATAATTAGGAACGTACTGTATGCATGTTTTCTCTGGATCTGTACGTTTTCAAAATTTTATGTTTCTTGTGTTGCTTATGAGATCACAGTTCATGGGCTATAATAGGTGTTAACCTCCTGCGTGTCCCAAAAGCTTTGGCTTTGTTGATCCTTTCACTTGCAGATGGAGGCTGCGAACGATGGCTATAAAAGCCCATTCTTATTTTCTTTAACTTCTTAGTACCATATGAAGAAAAATGCACAGTCCATACAGTCAAATCCAGCACATGAAATGGAGATCCAGCCCTTGGAGGAGGAATTTCTTCCCAGGAAGTTTGGGGGATCAGTTTTATTTCATATCAGAACCAAGCTGGGTGAACAATATTTTTTTCAATAAATACTATATTCACCAAGAAAAAAGAAGCAGCCATTTTTACTGGACTGAATTCTTTGCTTATCTGGGTTGAATTTGATGTAAGGCAAAAAAACCCCATACCCCTAAATAAATAAATACGTGAATGAATGAATGAATGAATGAATGAATGAATGAATGAATGAATAATTAAACAAAAAGGGTAAAAAAAAATGAAGAGGTTTTTTTTTTCATTTTAAGTGAAACGCTTTATTTTGTTTTACTAAGGTGAGGGTGTTGTTATAGCCATTATGGTCCAGGAAATACATGAAAAGCAAACTTTATTTGGTGAAATCCTTGACTGGACCAGCAGTCCAGCTGGGAGAGATGTTAGACAAACTTTTGAGCACAAGTCCTTCCTCAAGTTCCTTGTTTCCTTCTGACCTTTTTCAAAATGAGGCTTGTTGACTTTTCATTATTAAATGTCATTTTTCATTTAAAATTTGACTTTAACTGAAAGCAAAATGCCGAGTGGTGGCCAGGTCCCAAAGCCACCCATCCTCTTGTCATAACACACTGGCAGGAGCCTCTGCAGATAGTTTAGGTATACACACTGATCCCAATGACAGCAAGAGCTCTTCCATGTGCCACAAAAAGAAGGACCATAGGTTAATGTGAAGACGTTACATATAGATCCACCAGACTAGTGTTGGGTCAATCTACGTGCTGCTCTGTGCAGACATTTATGGAGGTTAAATTAGGAAAAAACCAGTTGGCCTGATCTAAATTAGATTATGGTTTACACTGGATGGTTTGGATGGATGTAATATTGGACTTAACTGATGTAGTATCAAACTTAACTACAAGTATGTTGGTAGCAAGAGGAGGATCAGGGAAATTGTGGATCCTTTACTGAATGGGGGAGGCAACCATGTGACAGAGGATGCAGAAAAGGCTGAAGTGCTCAATGACTTCTTTATCTCAGGCAAGGTCAGCTCCCAGACTGCTGCAGGAAGCAGCACAGTTTGGGGAGGAGGTGAGCAGCCACCAGTGGTGAAATAACAGGTTAGGAACTACTTAGAAAAACTGCACGTGAACAAGTCATAGTTTCATAGTAGGTTGGGTCAGAAGGGACCTGAGCAGATCATCAAGTCCGACCCCCTGCCATGGGCAGGAATGAATGCTGGGGTCAAATGACCCCAGCTACATGATTATCTAGCCTCCTTTTGAAGACCCGCAGGATAGGAATGAGCACCACTTCCCTTGGAAGCTGGTTCCAGCTCCTAGCCACACTGACTGTGAAGTCGCGCCTCCTGATGTCTAGTCTGAACCTACTCTCAATCAACTTATGGCCATTATTCCTAGTTACTCCTGGTAGTGCTTGGGGGAACAGGGTTTCTCCCGTTCCTCACTGGTCCCCCTAGGTAAGTTTATAGATGTCCAGATCCCCTCTCAGCCTTCTCTTGTGGAGGCTGAACAGGTTCAGGTCCTGTAGCCTCTCCTCGTAGGGCCTGCCCTGCTGACCCCTGACCATGCGGGTGGCCTCCTCTGGACCCTCTCCATGCTGTCCACATCCCTCCTGAAGTGCAGCGCCCAGAACTGGATGCAGGACTCCAGCTGCAGCCTGGCCAGTGTTGCATAGAGGGGAAGGATCACCTCCTTGGACCTGCTTGAGATGCATGTGTGGATACATGACAAGGTGTGGTTGGCCTTCCTAGCCGCGTCCCCACACTGTTGGCTTATGTTCATTTTGGCATCAATAATGACTCCAAGATCCTTTTCTGCCTCTGTGCTGACAAGAAGGGAGTTCCCCAGCCTGTAGGTATGCTGTTGGTTCTTCCTGCCCAGGTGCAGCACATCGTATTTGTCAGTGTTGAAACCCATCCTGTTCTCATCCACCCACCCCCGTAACCTGTCTAGGTCCGATTTCAGCCTATTCCTCCCTTCTAGCGTGCCCACTTCTCCCCACATCTTAGTGTCATCTGCGAACTTGAACAGGGTGCTTTTCACCCCCTTGTCCAAGTCACTGATGAAGATGTTGAACAGTGAGGTCCTGAGGACCGAGCCCTGGTGAACCCCACTGCCCACATCCCTCCAGGTCAAAAACATCAATGGGGCCGGAAAGGATGCACCTGAGGGTGCTGAGGGAGTTGGTTGATGTGACTGCAAAGCCACTGGAAATCATCTTTGAAAAGTCTGGATGACTGGAAAAGGGCAAACATAGTGCCCATATTTAAGAAAGGGAAAAAGGAAAATGCAGGCAACTACAGACCAGTCAGCCTCATCTCAGTCCCTTGATAAATCATGGAGCAGATCCTCAAGGAATTCATTTCTAAGCACTTGGAGGAGAAGAAATTGATCAGGAACTGTCATCATGGATTCACCAGGGGCAAGTCATGCCTGCCCAATTTGATTGCTCTCGATGACGAGATGACTGGCTCTGTGGACGTGGGGCACCTTGATTTTAGCAACACTTTTGATGCAGTCTCCCACAACATTCTTGCAGGCAAGCTAAGCAAGTATGGGCTGGATGAGTGGACTGTAAGGTGGATAGAAAACTGGCTGAGATGGCAGTAGTGAATGGGTTGATGTCTAGTTGGCAGCTGGTATCAAGTGGAGTGCCCCAGGGGTCGGTCCTCGGACCATTTTTTTTGGTGTCTTCATTAATGACGTGGAAGATGGGATGGAGCGCACCCTCAGCAAGTGTACAGATGGCACCAAGCTGGGGGGAGTAGTAGATACCCTGGAGGGTAGGGCTAGGATTCAGAGAGACCTCTACAAATTGGAGGATTGGGCCGAAAGAGATCTCATGAAGTTCAACAAGGACAAGTGCAAAGTCCTGCACTTAGGACAGAACAATCCCATGCACTGGTGCAGGCTGGGGGCCAACTGGCTGGGCAGCAGCTCTGCAGAAAAGGACCTGGGGGTGGCAGGGGACAATAAAGTGAATATGAGCCAGCAGTGTCCCCTTGTTGCCAAGAAGGTGAAAGGCATTCTGGGTTGCATTGGTAGGAATGTTGCCAGAAGATCAAGGGAAGTGATTGTTCCCCTCTATTCAGCACTTATGAGACCACATCTGGAGACCTGTGTCCAGTTTTGGGCCTCCCACTACAGAAAGGATGTGGACACATTAGAAAGAGTTCAGAGGAAGGCAACAAAAATAGTGAGAGGGCTGGGGTAGAGGACTTATGAGGAATGACAGAGGGAACTAGGCTTATTTAGTTTAGAGAAGAGGAGACTGAGAGAGGATTTAATAGCAGCCTTCAACTCCCTGCAGGGGGGCTGCAAAGAGGATGGAGCTGGACTGTCCTCAGTGGAGGCAGATGACAGGACAAGGAGCAATGGGCTCAAGTTGCAGCAAGGGAGGTTTAGGTTAGATATTAGGAAGTACTTTCTCACTAGGAGGGTAGTAACACACTGGGACAGGTTACCCAGAGAGTTGGTGGACTCTCCATCCTTGGAGGTTTTCAAGACCTGGCTAGAGAAAAGTTTGTCTGGGATGATCTAGTTGGGGTTGGTCCTGCTTTGAGTGTTGGGTTGGACTAGATGTGACCTCCTCAGGTCCCTTCCAACCCTCATTGTCTATGATTCTCTGATTTAGGTTAAATCAGTTTATTGAACTTCTGTCCTAGGTCCTGCCTTGGGCAGGGAGTTGTGCTAAAACTAGATGACCTCTGGGAGTTCCTTCCAGCCCTGCTTCTTTATGACTCTATGACACCTGAGGAGGTGCACCGAATTAGGTTGGGAATGGGTTCACCTGTGGAGGTGCACTGAATTAGATTGGGGATGGGTTAGTCCGATCTATCAAATGTCTGCACACATTTGAGGCGCAGTCCCAAACCTGGGAAAGCCCAGCTGCTCAACCTAGCCCCAAGGCTGCACTCTTCCTACACTGCGACCAAGCTATTTTTAGCCCCTTGACCTTCCCACCCCTGGACAGATAATCAACCCCATCGACCCTCCCCCTCCACCTGCCAGCTTCTCCCGATCCCACCAATCCCCACCCCACAGACCTGTGGGATCATAGATCAGGTGCAGCAAATGTGTGTTGTACCCAAGGGCCAGGCTCCAGGCTTCTTTAGGGTCAAAATCCAGATATTAGGTCCCTACCTACCACAGATTGTAAACCAGGGTCGTAAAGTGCTCATTGTGAGACTGGGTGTTTTTTGGGAAGGGAAGGTTAAGTTTTCAATGATGGACACACTTGATTAAGCTTACATCCAGGGAAATTGCTCACAGAGAATCCTGGATGTGAATTATTGCATGCAACAAAAACCAGCACCAAACACCTGGATAGTAAATCCTTCAAACACAGTCTTAGAAGCTGCAGGCTTGAGAAATGCCGCTGTAAAAAATAAGCCCTCCCTTGTATAAAGTGTGCCATTTTTATTACTTTGGGTCCAGATTTGTCCCTAGCTACAATATCCTTCTGAGCCATTTTGCATAAAGAGGAGTAAGCGTGAGACCATATCTCAACTGCTTTCTTCTTCTTTCTTTCTTTTTTTTCCCCCAAATGCTCACAGCTTGGTTTAAAAGCACAAGGGGGTGCCAAGCTTGGGAAGTTCATTAGCAGACCTGTTTATAGCAGAAAGTTAGTTAACCACAAATTTGCTCTGCTGATAATTTGTTTAAGTGCAGCGGTGGTCTAACGTGCTGTCAGGCATCCTGTAGCTGTTAATCACCTGTCAGCAGGTCTTCGACAGTCCCTGCTCAAGCCAGACAAAGCTCTGGGAGCCAAGGAAATAAAAGGAGCCGACAGCTTTCACACGCGGTGGTGGAAAAGAGAGCGCTGCAAAACAAAACCAAAAATCATCTGTAGTTTGAAGGAAGGTTTTCATCTCATTGAGAAGCAAATTTAATTCTGGACAAAAAGTTGTTCAATGAATAAAGAGCCATGGGAACTGCCTCGATTTTGAGGCTGGTCTTTCCTGACGGTTTCATTTATCACATTACAGGCATTAGGCAGTGCGAGGTGGCACCTTAGGCCGTGTCCAGACGAGCGTGGCCGTGCGGTATGTGGTGCTGCAAGCACATCTCCAGCGCCACATACCGCGCATTTAGATGTTCTCCATGCTGCACGAGACTTTTTGAAAAATGAGAGGAGCACAAATCAGATGAAAGGTAATGCAGAGCTATCTTATTAGCTTATGATTACTACAGGGATCTAGGGATATCTTATCAGGCCTCAAGGGAGGGTGAAAGAAATTTCCAGATACAATTGATGGCCAACACCAAAAAGAAAGGGAGGCAAAATAAATGGGGTTCATTTCCTCTGCCTTAACCCCCCCACCCGCTCTTTCCTTTGCTCACTCTTTTCTGAATACAATTCTTAGATTCAGACACCGCCACAATTATCTTAAATAAGGCCAGGAGAAGGTGTTCAGAGTTAGTGAGGGATCATGGAAGCTAGGCCTGTGCGAAGTGGAAAGTACTTGCTTTGGATTTGGATTCAGTGATTCGGAGGGACAGTGATTCGACTCGATGATTTGAATCACTGTCCAGCTCGTCACCGTCGAGGCTCGTCCAGCTGCCCCCTCCCGGGGCAAGGCAAGCAGTGTTGGCAGCCCTGGGAGAAGCCATGGGGTTTGGGGGGAATGATTGGGGATCTGGGGGGAAAGATTGGGAGCTGGGGAGCGAACATGGACTTCCTCCCGGTTCGATCCTCCATCTCCCCAGTCATTCCCCCAGCTCCCGCGGCTTCTCCCGGGGCTGCCAGCACTGCCTGCCTCATCCTGGCAGGGGGGCAGCTGGGGGAGCAGCCAAATGACCCATGGCTTGTCCCAGGGCTGCTGGCTAAAGCCAGGGCTCCTCTGGATGCTCCTGCTGGCACTGATTTGGACAGCCAAAGCTTTCTGAATTCATTCGGAGGCTTCTGATTCGATTTGGATTTAGAGATTTGGCCACTGAATCAAGCCAAATCTCCTCCAAATTGAATCAGCTACCGAAGCTTCCCACAGCCCTAATGGAGACCAGATGAGGAAAGCAGGCTGTTTTGAGGTAGGATACCTGATCAGCAGGCCTGTGCCAGTGTGTGATCAGTAGGCAGCTATTCGATACGGCTTCGGATCTGGCTGCTTCGGATGGCTGCGATCTGGAGCTCTGGACTGGGTTCTCGCTTTGATCTGGCAAAACTTCGGAGCCACCTCGGAGACCCCGCCATAGGATATAATGGGGAATCAATGAAATATCTATAACTTTGTTTTTTTTTGTCTTATTTGGATGAAACTTTGCAGGGGTGGTAGCCTCTGATGAGAGCATAAAGCCAAGTTTCAGAGGATCGGTTTAGGGGTTTAGGGGAACTGCACCCCAAATTCTTGAAAGCAAAACTCATGTCACGTCTATGTGTTACACCACGGTGGGGTGAAAACTGCAGCGGTGGTGGCCCCTGGTAAGGCCACCAAGTCTGCCAAGTTTCAAGAAGATCGGTGCAGCGGTTTGGGGGGCCCTGCACCTCTAGCTGCTGACAGGCAAAACTCATGCCATGGGAGCTTATGGGACTGACTGTGTTTGTCTTGGGGCAGTTCATGGTCTGTATTGATTGTTTCCCCTCCTTAGTGTGGGGTGTTAATTGATGCTAATTTACTGGCTACATTAGCTAGGTCCTGTGTATGAGCTGGTCCCTGAGTGAATCATGGTTGATTGGTAACTGGGAACACAGCAGCTCAGCAACCAGGCCTGCAGTAGTTCCCCACGAGACAGACACAGTTGCACAAGCACCCATGTCATGAGTTTTGCCTGCCAGCAGCCAGAAGCTAGCTCTCCTGACACGACCTGTGTCCGTCACTGCAGTGTAAATCCAAAATCTCAACTAGTAAAACCTCTTGACATGTCTTAAGGAATCAGAAGGGGAATGAGCAAGTAAGTAGTGTTAAATATGAGTGTGTTCTAGACATTTCCAGGTAAGTTACAGTAAAAAATAAGTCCTTTTCTTTTTATGTTAGCTAAATTCCTGAGCAATGTATCATTACAGATTTCTGCTTTCAGGAGATATTAGAAAATTCGCATTTTTCTCTAGGAACCACTGTCACAGAGAAAAAAAGCAAGAAGCAATAGAGGAGGAAGATTCATGTGTGGTGCAATGCATGACCAGGTCCCTCCATAACAGTCATGCATGTTTGCACAGAGATTAAGGCCAGCAGGAGACCGTCATGTCATCTGACCTCCCGATTAGTGCATGCCATCGCGTCTCACCCAGAGAGACCCCCACCTTGAGTCCAAAGACTTCAGTCAGACTGAAGGATTTCACTTCTCAGGAAACTAATGTGTGCACCACAGGCAGGGAACAGGAGAGGCTAAGGGTATTTTTAGCCCGTGCCAGGGCTTTGATTAAGTGAGAGATGCCCAGATGGTTCCAGCAGGTGAACCATGACCCAGGCTACAGAGGAAGGTGAAGAAAGCCCCTGCAAATCTGACATGGGGAACATTTCTTCCCATCTCTAAATCTGGTCCAGAATATGTTAGCAAGATGCCCTTGCAAGGTATATAATAGAGAAGATGACTAATGGCAGTTGCTGGTATATAATAGCTAATGGCACTTGCAAGATATACAATAGAGAAGATGGCTAATGGCATTTGCTGTACGACCTCAGCAGTCCGGTCCACCCCATGTCCCATGTATAACAAAGCAGTTGTGTTTCTTCTCCCCCAAAGGATACCTTCGCTAGTTGTGCTTTGGGAAGACTTAAGGGCATGTTGAGGTTTTTCCTTCAGTGTAACTATAATTACACTGTAAACCATGTCATTTTGAGCCCAATTATTTTCAGCCATAAATGTTCATTCCAACGTGGCCACGACAAATGCAGCATAAGCCAGGTGGGGAACTTTGGGCGTAATATAAGTGACATCCCAAGACACCAGGGAAGTTGAAGAGCTCCAGATTAGAGAGCTGGGGAAATAAGACAGGAGTAAGGAGGCCTGGGGCTCTGGGTTTGCTAAGAAGAAGTCCTTCTGTCTTGATGGATGGGGGTCATTTCAAACTCGGCCCGTCAGGCTCCCTGAGCGCTGGACTCTTACGTGTCCTCTCTTATGTCCATGCAGCTCCAGCTTCTACCATAGCAGGAGCTTGCACTTTGAATGAGACCCAGTGTTTTCAAGGCCTTCTACCCCCTACTTATATCATATTTCTGCTAATCTTTACGGCCTCATCCAAGTCTGAAAGCCCTCTTCCCATAGCTTCTGGAATATAATTCTCATTATATTCATCTACGCACAAACTGAAATAGAAGCCTATGCCCAAGCAAAGAGCTCACACAAACTCCTGGATATGATGTCAAGCCCCAGACAAATATTGGGCCAAGAAATTGGGCATTAAAAATTTCAAGCACAGTCTGAGATAATTTTTCAGCCTTGGGAAAATGTGTCCTAAAGGCACGAGTCAATTAAAATTCACTCCCTTGATTAAAGTTTGGATTGTTATTCTGCGTGCAGCTTTCTTTACGGCCTCTGTTTTCATCAGTACCATTTTTCTAAAGGAGGAATAAGAGTGACAACATCTCTTGACACTCTTAGCCTGGCTCAGAAGCACAAGAGGGTGCCAAGTCTGGGAACTTCATTAACGGGCTTGTTTAGAGAGAGAGAAAAAAAAAGTTAGTTAACCACAAAATTGCTCTGCTGATAATTTAACTGCTCTAGTGGTTGAAAGTGTGGTCAGGCACACGGCATCCTGTAGCTGTTAATCACCTGTCAGCAGGCTCTTGGAGCGTCTTCTGCAATTGCAGCTCTCCTTTTGCAAGGCCCTGTCAGCGAGGGAAGTGAAAAGAGGGATCCTGGCAATGCTCAAAAGAAAGCAGAGGGAGAGGTGCAGCTGGAATGGGATTTGCTCATTCATTTCATTTGCTAAAGAAACACTCAAGTTTTACATTAAGAAGGAGCCTCACGGTGCACCTGATTTTGTATCTCCATTATTATGATTTATAGGCAACGAGGGCTGGAAGGGACCTCACAAGATCACCTAGTCTGGCCCCCTGCTCAAGGCAGGGCTATCCCCGACTAAACCAACCTAGCCAAGTATCCATGTCCAACCTGCTTTTGGAGTATTGCCAAGACTGGAGATTTCACAACCCCTGTAGGTAGCCCGCTCTGATGCCTGACTGCCCTCATAGCCAGAAGGTGGATTTAATTATTTACAATGCAATTTAAAAAAAAAATTACAATGGAATGCAATTGTTTGTCATTTATTTGAAGGCCCAAATTTGCTCTGGATACAACTGCGCGCAGCACTTGCTTACCAATACAAGGAAAGACCCCATTGCAGAAAGTTCGAGCACAGGTCAGCATCTCACATATCTCCTGGTGGGGTGGAGGAATGGTGGGTAGTGACAGCATTGCTAAATATTTGTGCTTAGACGGTGCCATTGATACACTGTTATTTTGTCCCCTGTTTTATGTGCGCAAAACCATAAGCTTGAAAGAACAGGCTTGCAAAATCCTTCCAAGTGAACATCATGAGACCAAGTTGAAGACCCGTTGAATGAGTTGGCCTCCTCAAGGCAGCAAACAATGCATTCAGACAACGGATCCATCAAATTAAGATTGGTACCGTTTTATGTGGACGAGTGTAGCAGTGGCATGAGATAGCCAGCTCCGATAGCCCAGATTTTTGTGGCCAAAAAGGACTTCTGTGTTCATTTAGTCTGAAGAAATAGTGCAGACCCTAGAATTACAACCCATATTGTTTTTACTTGAGTTCCGTAAGTCATGTGTGAACTCCTCAGCAGCTTTGGGTTGGTGGCGATGGGGAATTACATTGACCAGTGTGGCTGTACCTCCCATGGCAAAACCTCCAGGAGAGAGGGAGCATCATTCAAGTCCCCCTTGCTCCAGATACACCATTGGGCCTTGGGATGGGACTGCTCGGCTCCTGTGATGGGGCTTCTCCAGCTGTGGCAAAGACCCTGGCATGGGGGAGAGGGTAAGTAACACTACTGTGAACGAAACCGTCCTTTTCATGGTAAGGCATCCTGTAATGGCTCCAGGGTACGTACAACCTACCATGTCCTGTGGGAAGCTGTGCTAAGGAGTAAAATTACCCTCCGTGTCAGACATGTGCTTCTAACTTCCAGCTGGAGATGAGGGATTAGTATTGATGCATTGGCTTGGTTTCTCACACAGTGGTATAATTAATAAGCCTGAAAAAAGTCCCAAAAGTGTTATTTTTCAGTTTCTTTTTAATTTGAGGCCAGTAAAAAGTAAATGCAGTCCTCCCCTTTTTTCAGATGTTTTTGTTCCCATTTCAGATGATTAAAGGGAATTGTTTGCCATGAACCCAATGAGGCTTCCTTTCAGGAAACTTTGCATTTGTCTTTAAAGTGTCCTTAATCCAACTTGCCCAGCTCCTCCTTACACAAATATCATAGAGGGATATTATCATAGTAGGATTTTCCATTATAGGTCCCAGGAGGGGAGATATAATGGAAAATCTGGTCATAACCAGTGGCGTGCAATTCATGGGGGTTTTTCTCCGGTGCTGCACCAATTCTGCACATGGTATCCAGGTGGCTCTTTTAAACGTGCGATCCATCTCTCTGGAGGAGTGTCCTTGTTAAGTGAAAGCCTTTTTGAGATTTGTGAGGTGATGATCAGAGGTGTTCCCCTTGGTGCAAATCCGGTGGTGTCGGAGGGCTTGGCTATATATACAGCTTTCTTGGTCTGTTTAGGGTGATTGCATGTTTTGTGCAGATATGCATGTTGGTCCGTGGGTTTCTTGTATATAGTGGTCTGTATTGTACCGTTCAGGATAATGACCATCATGTCTAAAAAGTGAATGTTGGTGTTGGAGTATTCTCAAGATCATCTCATGGAGGGGTGTTGCATGTTGAATTTCAGATGGAAATCAAATCAGAAATTGCAGGTTTTCAGTCCAAAGGATGAAGTTGTCATTGATAAGTATAGCAAGGGTTTGATGGTGCAGTCCTCTTTGGGTTCAGCAAGGCATTTTATCCCATGATCAGATTGGTACAGACTGTGGGGGTTTTTGCCTTCCTCTGTAGCAGGGGATGGGGTCCTCTTTCTAGGACCTCTTGGGCATATATTAACAACCTCAAGGCCAACTTAAAAAATGCAACACTGATGTCAACTCATGGGACACACTTCCTTCATTCAACATGGTCCTGGGTAGTAGTCTGCTGCAGGGATCTCAGTACTTTGAAACCTCACAACAACAACAGGAGATGGAAAAGCGGGAGTGGTAGGAAGAGCGTATTGAGAACTGAATCAAGAATCCAGCACCCACCACCCCACCTGGAAACACATGTCCAAGTTGCAGTCAAGTCTGTCGTTCCTAGATAGGCCTTACCAACCATCTTCGGACACACAGATAAGATAATCATGGAAGACAGTCATCCTCGACTGCGAGGGATTGCCAAAGAAGACACAGTACTGCCAGCTCCCATGATTTAAATGAGAAACTTGCCGTATTTATTTCTTTATTTGCAATGCCCGCCTGTCTAGGAGCCTGCAGGAGAAGGTCAGCTTCCATTTCACAGCAAAGCGCGTGTCGCTCTCACCGATCTAGAGAAAAGCCACCCAGGCTCAGAAACTGGAAAGCAAATAAAAAGGAAGCCGGCATTTATGATTTACAAAATAATAATCATTACAAAACCCGAAAAATCTCAAGATGCTAAAGTCAAGCTGATCATTTTTAATCAGTTTGGGGGCTGGCGTCTGAGTATTTAGTCATGCCGCAGGCAAGCGTTAATGCGTGTCGTATACGGCATGCAACCTGTAACTGCGGGAGAGTTTTCTTCTTCATTACTCCAAGTGCTACCCTCCCGGTGTCGCTTCATCACACTTCACCATGGCAACTGCCTCCGCTCAGCGCTTGTGTAGCTCAGTGAAGGATGCGCTGACATGGGGCTCGTTTCCATCGTGCTCGTTACTGCTCAGCGATCGGGCGATCTGTGGCTGTGCTCAGTTTTATCCACAGCTTCTCTCCCTTGTTTCTGCCAGTCAAATTCTTCTATACACCCGAGCGCCATCTGCTGCCTAATCCTAGAGATAAATGTCTCTCATTTCTGCTCCCTTTCAAGGGACATTTAATAAATACATCATTGTGCTGCTGTTTAACAAGCCCAACCAATCATTTCATTGATTTGGGAAAGCCTATAACCAGTAAAATCATCTGCCAGACTTATCTGGTAGATACCTCTCATCATCCTTACTATGGGATAATATTTGTTGTTTTTTTGTTTTTTTAATCAAGTTTTAAATAACAGAAGGAAACCGAATAGGCCACCCTGAGGGTTTTAGGTAGAGTGCCAAGTCTACAACTTTACTATGAAATACTAATGTCATAATATTCAATATTATTTACATATGCATATTATAGTTCAAGGCAGCATCAAGATGCAGGACTCAGTTTTCAAAATCTGGACAGAAGTCTTGTTTTTAGGCAGTCCTTGGGGGTCACTGGAATATAATTCTGAAATTTGGGGCTGTCCCCCCCAAAAAATCTAGGACAGTTGGTTGCTTTAATCTTATTGGTTCATCCTCTTGGCTGGATGTGGTGGGGGAAAAACACCCTGTTTAACGCCGGTTCTAAAGGCTGTCAGTCAGTGGGAGTTTTTGCATTGGTTTCAGAGGGCTTTGGTACAGACCACTCCAGTCCCACACCTGAATCTGCTAATGCAGATGGCAGGTTGCCTGGGTCTGCCCACAGATCTAGAGGTCAGCAGCAAGCAAGGGGCCGAATTTGCAGAGCTCCCAGGGCTGAAGAAAAGATGTGGTTGCCTCTAGGAGTTGAGGCCTGTTGGTGAGGATGTAGACGTGAGGCAGATGTTGGGCAATGTTTTGGAGACAGCAGCCCCAAGATAATCTATACCAGGCCATTCACTGGACCAGCAAGTGCCATGCCAGGGCTGGGGCATGGCAATGTAGCCAGTGCTGCGTGATGGTTCATGCAGCACAGACAGGAGCTAGGAAGTTTGGATTGCTTAATTCACAACTGAGGTTCAGATCCCTGATTTAGAGGAACCCCAAGTAACTGGAGATGGGGTTTGTTAAGGAAACCATGTCTAAGCACTTGGAGGAAGAGGAGGTGATTTAGGAACAGTCAGCATGGATTCATCAAGGGCAGATGACTGGTTGTATGGATGCGGGGTGAGGGTGGACGTGATACACATTGACTTTATCAAGGCTTTTGATATGGTCTCCCATTTTGATATGCTCTTCCAAGCGAGCTAAGGAAGTACTCTGAAAGAGCTTGCTATGCTCCTGGGTTCAGACATGACTTGCGGAGCTCAATAAGTCATGTCTGAACCCAAGGAAGTGGTGCTTACTCCTACCCTGGGGATCTTCAAAAGGAGGCTGGATAATCACCTAGCCGGGGTTGTTTGACCCCTGTACCCTTTTCTGCCCATGGCAGGGGGTTGGACTTGATGATCTGCTCAGGTCCCTTCCGACCCTAAGCACTATGAAACTATGAATAAGAGGTGGATAGAAATTGGTGGACTGTAAGGTGGATAGAAACTGGCTGCATCATCAGGCTCAGAGGGTAGCAGTCAATGGCTCGATGTCTAGTCGGCAGCCGGTATCAAGTGGAGTGCCCCAGGGGTCGGTTTTGTTCAATATCTTCATCCCATCTTCCAGGTCGTTGATGGAGTGCACGCTCAGCAAGTGTACAGATGACACCAAGCTGGGGGGAGTAGTAGATACCCTGGAGGGTAGGGCTAGGATTCATAGAGACCTAGACAAATTGGAGGATTGGGTCAAAAGAAATCTCATGAGGTTCAGTAAGGACAATGGCAAAATCCTGCACTTAGGATGGAACAATCCCATGCACCGGGACAGGCTGGGGGTGCCTGGCTGGGCAGCTGCTCTGCAGAAAAGGACCTGGGGGTGACAGGGGACAATAAGCTGAATATGAGCCAGCAGTGTGCCCTTGTTGCCAAGAAGGCTAATGGCATCCTGGGCTGCATTGGTAGGAGCTCTGCCAGAAGATCAAGGGCAGTGATTATTCCCCTCTATTTCACACTTGTGAAGCCACATCTGGAGTTCTGTGTCCAGTTTTGGGTCTGTCCTACAGAAAGCATGTGCACAAATTGGAGAGTGTCCAGAAGAAGGCAACAAAAATGGTTCGGGGGCTGGGGCGCATGACTTATGAGGAAAGACTGAGGGAACTGGGATTATTTAGCCTGCAGAAAAGACGACTGAGGGGGTTTTAATAGCAGCCTTCAACTACTTGCAGGGTGTTTCCAAAGAGGACGAAGCTGGACTGCTCTCAGCGGTGGCAGATGAGAGAACAAGGAGCAATGGGCTCAAGTCACAGAAAGGGAAGTTTAGCTTAGGTATTAAGAAAAAAATTCTCACTAGGAGGGTAGTAAAGCACTGGAACAGGTTACCCAGAGAGAGTGTGAAATCTCCATCTGGAGGTTTTTAAGACCCAGGCAGACAAAGCCATGGCTGGGATGATGTAGTTGGGGCTGGTCCTGCTTGGAGCAGGGGGTTGGGCTAGATGTGACTCCTGAGGTCCCTTCCACCCTCATTGTCTATGATTCTGCGGGACAATAAGACTGAATTTTGCTCTCGCAGATGTTTAAGGCAAGTGGGGATCATTATGCCCACGTAGTCTGACATCCTTTATGACACTCGTAATAACATTTTACTCAGTGCTTCTTGAATCTTGTCTAGTAACTTGTGGTTGAAATGGAGCATCTCATTTAGGAAGAGTCTCATCTTAAAACATTTCACTCTCAGTTATATCCACAGAGCTCCACTGCTTTCAACCAAATTATGGTAGCGTAAAGGTGATCAGCATCCCACCCTGACTTGATGTGCTGAAATGACAGTTGTGTCTCATTCACCTGGAAATTATTTTATCTGCCGATCTACCACTCAATCCAGCTTGAAGAGGCATCCCCCTATTTTGCAAACGGTGTTCGATGATCTCTTATGAAGCATCATTAATCTATCATCTTCCAGATGCTTATGTCTGTTTCTCAGGCTGTATATCAGGGTATGAGCCTAGTGTTACACAAACATTATTACGATGTCTCTGCTTCACTGGGACTCACATCTGTATTACTGACTCTTTCGTTTGTGGAAGAATCAATAAAAAAGCAAGGAAAGTAAAGCCCTGAGATAACTGACAAGCTCTCCGTTTACCACTTTCTTTTGCTGCAAAATAGTGTAAGTGCATTTAAATTACAGCAAAATATTGAAAAATAACTTCTAATTACTTGGCAAATAGTGTTGCCAGAGAAGGGGGAAAGGAGAGCTGAGGTCTAAAGTGGATGTTGACCTTTTTTTTTTTTCCAGTTTCAAGTTGAGTCATTACTTTATTATTTTTTCTTCTTTCCATTTCGTTTGGCAATAGACCTTGTAGAACTTTTACAAGAAATATACTTTTTAGATGTTCTCCCTACTGTGAACCCAGACTACCTCATTCACAGCTGAAATCAACTTCACGGCGGGCGGCTAAAATAGAATAAAATGAGAATAACCTCTCCCCGCAGCCTTCCAAAAAGTTTTAGACATTGCTTTTGAAGCCATAACATCATCTAAATACAAGCAAAATGAGGATATCAATATGGAATCGCCCATTTGAAGAAACGAGGGCATTTTATAAGGCGGCATGCTGTAAAACAGTATGATTTAACTTCTGTTCCAGCAAAAATAATCTACATTAGATCACCATTGGGTACTCTGATTATCCAGGGAAATGATGTGATTTGTGGGGGTTGAAGGCCCCGGTGCCTACAAAGCATGAGCCATGCATCAGCAAACCCAGGAAAAAGGGTATTTTTGCTGTTCAGTCGGAGCCAGAAACAGTGGAAAGATTCCCACTGGCTTTGACAACTCCTGGTTTGAGCTTTTACAAGACCGTGGAGTGACTGGGTCGGGGGGGAGGAATTGAAACATCTTCCAAGTTAAACAAAAGAATGAAACACCGGTGGAAGGAGCGAGGGCAAAAAGCATCAAAACTTGAGAGGAAAACGGGGAGCGCAGAGGTACCTTAAACATAACACCGCTGTGTGTTTGGTTCTCCTCATGGAGACTTGACTTCAATTCTTTCTTTGTATTATTGTCCTTAATGGGAAAAATAATGTAAGTTGAGACTGGCAGCCTACAGGGATGGAGGAAACACCAACCTAACTCGACTCGCAATCTAGGACTCGGCCTTCTGCTTTGGTCCCTCCTGGACAACGTATGCCTCAAATTCTGTCGATCCGCAAAAGTCCCTCCCAAAAAGACCCCCAACCTGTACACTGCAAAAATCTGCTCAAACGATGCTCTGGATAGGGGTGGGGGTATCAGTATATGGTAAAAGCTATTGCTGGGTGGAGGAGCATGCACGTGAAAGTAGTTAGCCATGCATCCCTTGACTCAAATGGTCCCACGAGACCTTCAAAGCAACTGCACTTCAGGTCCATAGGAAGAGGGGACGAGTTTGGGGGCTGGCACCAAGAAGAGCAATTACACCGATCCTATACCGTTGCTTGAGATTCACACCGGAGAGGCCGAGAGCAGAACTGGGCCCATCGCATTTCATTGCCAGGGCGCAAATTTGCTCCAGAGGTGAATGGGCCTTTGAATCCAGTTCGGCAGTGGGGCAGCTCACCTGGCAGGCTCGGCTCCATCAGACCACAGGCAGGAGGAATAAACAGGAGTAATGTGGGCATGAGAGGCGCCAGCCCAGGGGGGTAGCTTAGCATTGAGCCGTGCCTATGGAATAAGAAAACCGACTTGTAGGGCTTCCCAGGGAAAGCAGCGGCATTTGTCTCCTTTGCTTCGTTCTTTCGGTTTCCCATCTTCCCCCCGCAACCTCCAAAGCTACCGCTTGGCTGAAGTTGAAACGGTTTTATGCTCCCAGAAAATAATCTACTGCCATGGCAGCGAAACACCAAGATATAAACAGTTTATTCCTCCTGAAATCTGTAAGGAAAACAAACGTTTTACAAGGCTCCGGCTCACCTCCCCCCCAGCCCCAAATGATTGCCGATGTAAAATACAACAGAGAAAATAGACCTTAAATAAACAGAAATGTGAGCGTTATTTACTAGCCATTGGTTATTTGCCAAGGAGACATCAGCCGAGCAGACATTAAGAAAATATTTATGCAAGCATTAATATATTCTTTACACATGACACATTACACGTCATTATTTAGTTGTGCTGATAACACGGAAGCTTTACTAGCGGCATATTTCTTCCTGTGCTTAGAAGTCTTTAAAGCATTTTTAAGCCTAGCATTAAATCATGGCCAGGTTTGCAGATCTATTTTGTATACACATGCATATCCCACCCGCCCAGCCCCTCCAGTCTGACAGGCATGTTGCTGGAGGAGCTTGGCTTTGCATTCTTGTTACTTCTGTGCAATTTTATTCATCTTAAAAAAAAAACCAAAAAAGAAGCAGCCCTGCACTCCTTTAACATATTCCATGAGCCTCTCTATCTTTGCATCTCCCCAGGATTATAGCTGGTCAGTAGGGAGGACTGCATCAGATCAGTTAAGGACTAAGCAAAGGATAAAAATAAAGTTTGGTGAACTTTTTGTACTTTCAACGTGCTCCTGGATCTTCCCAGTACTGGAAGGCAAAGGGGTGATGCTGACAGTATGGCACCATCTCTGCCCCAGTGGAAGAAAGACGCACAAGAAATTGTATGCAGAGTCTTGTTTTTGCTAGACAACTTCTCTGCTTGGCAGACACAGGGAGTTTGGGTAGATCACAGCAGCTTGGGACAAGTGTTCAGACTTCTCGATGTCTAGTGACATCCAAGGTATAAGATGCACCATTCACAAAAGTCATTTATGGACAATTTTTGCTCCTATGTACTCTGTGATGGAGAATCCTTTAGCAGCAAAAGTAGGGGGACAAGCAAGAACTGAAGGTGGAGGAAGTAGTGCGAGGAATACATGGCACATGACTGTTTGGAAATCAGTTCTCCTCCATTCATTCCACCTCTAAATACTCCAGCGTTATCATCCACTTTCCACTGTGCAGGAAACCGAGACACAGAGAATTGTGCCGATTCGGCTAAGCCTAGCCGAGAGTCTGTGGCATTGCCAGGAACAGCGGTCATGAATTGTGACTTCCTCTGTCCTGTTTGAACTCCCTGCCCTTCATCAAATAGCTTGAACTATCTTTTGCAGCTGCAGATATGTGCAGGAATCCAAGGGGACTCATAAAGCTTAAGCTCCCTTTTAAAACAACATCTCAGGCATGCAAAGGCATAACGTTAAAACTTTGGGAGATAAGTTGGAACGTACGTCTGCAAGCGCATGCCTTCCCGCTCATCCATCTTTTCCGAACTGTGTCACAAGGAATTGCAATCGGGCTCTTGAGCTGCACCAATTCCACGGGCCAGACAATCACAGTGTCATTCTTTCCCTGATTTAAGCATTTGTCATGATTTTTTAGAAAGGGTTGATGTAATACCATACTATCAACTTATGAAGTTAAGAGGGGAAATATAGAAGGAAATTGTTAACTCGATCAGATTTCCCCCCCCCCCCCCTCCAGCCTGTTAAAGAATTGAAAACTGAATCTTGCAACATTTCCTGCACCATCCACTGATGGGGCATGTAATCACTTGCATCTGTGATCTGGGTTTGCAGCCTTTAGATCAGAAGGAAAACTTCAAAACAAAACAAACCCAGATCCCGAAGAGAGTGAATTGTTCCGATTATGCTCATGACTGCGGGTTTGCATTTTACCAGTTGTAACATTCCCCAGCTGTACATCTGACAAAAAGAAAAAGGGTGAGAAAGACTGCAGATGAAAAATGTTCCTTAATGAGGAGCTCTGAGAAGAGGAAGAAGCAATCCTGCAACAACCAATAGGTTAGATCGTCCTAGCATTCATTTTTATTAAACTGGAGTAGCATCTCGAATGCTTAAACATTCAAGAGTAGAAATGCCAAAGCGATCAGGGATACTTAGCGTGCAGACACATATCGCATGCACTGTGGGTTAAATCGATTTTGCTCTATAGTAAAAGGGGAGGGAGCATGCAATCTATTGATTTACAGTTCCACTTAGAGGTAAAATTACCCTTTGGAAAGTGAGGAGTAACTATATCCCGGTGTACTGGTCATGTGTCTGGTCAGTCAGTTCACCCAGGGGTAAGTCTGCTCGGTGCAAACTGGCTATACCACCATGTAGTGGTGTAGCATTATAATTGCATCTTTTCCGGATGCTAGTTTGGAAGTGGTAGCCCTGTGCTTGCTCCTTTCTACAGCATTTATGATGGGGTAAAAGCCTGGGTAAGTGACTCTGTATTAATCCTGTCATGGGTCCACACCCTATTTCCGTGCACGTCTGTGCAAGTGCAACAAATCTGAGCCCTTTTCAGTTTACTCCAGCAAAATGGAGTCAGCCTTGCCTCAATAGCAAATGTAAGGATCCTCGGTGGAAATATAACTTGTATGATCGACCTCTAAAACATTCACAGGGTCTTAAATTTTAGGATCATCATGACCCGCTTGCTTCTACCACACTGGCTATAAGGACCTCACCTGGGAATCTCTGCATCCGGCATGGTTGAGCTACATCCTTTCCCCGAGAAGCATAACAAGTTTTGATTGGAAGACTTCAGATGATGATTAATGAACCAAGTCCTAAGGTAAATGGTTCCAATGGTTATTCCCTTTCACTGTCAACAGGTCATCTCAATATTAGTGCATCAATATATGTCAAAATGTAGTGATTTACTTGCTTGTGAGGTTCACTTAAATTCCAAGTAGCAATTAAAATATTACACAGTGGCTTACTTTCATTTTATAGTGAAAGCTGCTGGCTTCTCATGTGTGTCTTTCTGGTATCTTTCCCACACTTCAAGCTGACATCAATTAATCTAGTTCCCTATATACCCCTGGGATATCCATCTCGAGTCTAACTTGTGGAAAATTGGTTGTTGATGCTCAGGAAATAACCGATTTTCCATCTATTATAATGTGGCCTTACTAAAAGTATACATTGCTGATATATAAACCACTGATTACAGTTTTTAGTTAACGAATGGGTTTTGTCAATCGCCCCCGGCAGTGCCTAACAAAGTTGTGATTAACTACTGGAGAAGACCAATTTCTTTGGGGATATTGCTTAAATGGAGCACAGATCTACTATACACAAGACTTGCTATTCATGAGGCTCTGGGAAGGAAAAAAAAAAGGTGGCAGCAAGCCAGAAATGTAAAGCAGCTCCATAAGTTGGCAGAGTAGTTTATAATTACTGCTATTAAAAATATATATATAAGATTTGTTGAGATATAAAATGCCAATGTACACTTCGGGGCAATATTTCTAGTATGATTTCACTCCCTGATTAAATATCTCGGAAGGAAGAGACAAGATATTAATTAAAGCAGGGGTGGGGGGTGGAAACCCTTCTTAATTAGCTGATGAAATACAATTTGCATGAAGGTGGGCTCTTTGCAATCATTGCTGAGAGTGCCTAAGGCATCTAGGTTTGTGTTTCCCTTCTGTTGCCGTTGGAAAATCCTAAACAAGTAGCAAGGGCCCGATTCTGAACTTACTTGCTGTGGGTTGTTTTTTTTTTAATTTCTTTGACTTTGGTAGAATATAAGGCACAGGAGAGTCAAGTCCTTTGATTTTCTTTGGGATGATGGATTTTTTTTTTTTCTCCATGGGAAGCTAAAACAAACACTTAAAACAATGACCTCTTGGGATAGCAACCATGGATCCTTTGGATCATTGTGTTCACATAAGATGTCTAGCCAGATGCTTGATGAACCCATTGGCAGCTGACAAGCCCAATCTGAAAATAGTAATTTCATTGTGTGGCATCATATCAGTACCCAAATGGGTCATCCGCAGAGCTGAAGTCCTTAGATCCGCTGCACAGACCTTTCTCAGCTGAGCTACTGGAGGAACGGATGATGCTGGTATATCCTCGATGGTCATCCTCTACGTGGACCAGTGCTGAAAGGGAATGGGGCTCTACGCTAAAGGGTTTCACAAATATCCACAGAGGAAACCAAGGACTCTTGGGTTCCCTTTCAGGAGCTGGATTACCCTTAGTTGCATTACTTCAGCCTCCTTCTACAGCTAGCCAAAGTTTTTCCTCCTAGTTCAACCATCTGTCCCTAAGCGCCAGCCAGAAGTTTTCTTCACAAGATACTTTTTCCAGTGGAAGATGCCAACTTGTTGAAACTGGATTCCTTGGGCTGCTTCCTCCTGCATGTTGCCTGAGAGTAAGGGATGCCACTGACAGCACAGGCCAGATAGGCTCTTTGGTCTCAATTGAGATGCCTGGATTAAGACCAGCACAACCTGCAGCAACTCCAGCATTTGCAGGGAATATCCTGTTTAACATGCTCACTGCAAACAGGATCTTCAGGGACTTTAGCAGCTAAAATCTAAATGTCTGTATGATTACATGGGGGGGGGGGGCGGGTTCAAAGGCTTATAATGCATGCATTTGGATAAAAGGCATACTCTCCCGAGGCATTGGGTGCCACCTGCCACATTTCCATTAGCTGCTCTGAAGGATGGAGGCAATAGAGCTTTTTTAACCTGATCAAAACAGTGGATTTCCCCACCAACCACATTCCTCAATCTGGGAAACATTCATTACCTATTGGTTGAAAATTTCTGAAAAAGACAATGACAACAAATACAAATAGTAGGCTTGAGGCTGACACCCAACATGCAACATTTCAGCCCAAGTTGATTAAAGCTTGGCGAAGTATTAAATGATGGATAACAGGATCTTACAATGAAAAGGGTCGGGCAACTGTAATAATAGCACAACAAGCCCTGCTTAGGGCAACCACAGACTTAGGCAAGACTTTGCCGTCGTCTTCTCTTCTCACACGTATAGGAATAGCACGGCCACTTAATCACCCTGGTCAAACAAATCAAAATGCCATTCACTGTTGTCCTGTTTGTTCTGAAAATCCATAGCTGCGGGTTTACATGACCTTCCGCCAGGGAGCTCTTTCCTTTCTACTTCTATCCAATGTAGCCTCTGTGCCACTCTTCTCCATCGTTGCTGATGATGTGCAAGCCTCCTCTTCAGCAATCCCATATTTTTGTTCTAGCCTATTCTATTTTTGCACCAATCGCTGTCATCTCTATGCATGTACCTCTATACCAGTGGCTCCTGTTTAGAAATGAGGAACCTCCAATAGACTTGAAGCACCCCTGAGAAAACAGGAACTCTTAGATTTCACTCATTTTTTGACTACAGAAAAAATAATAAAGCAATTTTTCTATTACAAAGAACTCGGAAAGACCACAAGGCAGAATGGTTTTAATGCAATGCATTCCTGCTTCTGGATTTATTTTGTGAATCATATTTGTACACCTAAAGGCACATCTACACAAAATGCTAAAGGCGTAGTAGACTAATTCTACTGTGCATTAGCATGGCAGGAAAAACCCAGGCTAATGCACTAATGCACAGTTGAGTCAGTCTACTGTGCATTAGTGCTACAAAAAAGCATGCGCTGGCACTAATCAGCATTGATTACAGTGCATTACATTAGTACCTGTAAGTAGAGGTACTAAACTTAATGCATCCTAATTATGTCACATTGATGACTATGTAGATGTGCCCTAACAGTGCTATCGTCGCATGGTCCTCTGCAGCATCCCTAAAAGGATCTCAAAGGCATCCTGGTTGCAAATCACTGTTCTATACATTATTAAATTTGTTTCATAGGTCATCTCAGCATACTTCTTTTTTGCTTGGCTTCTCCCTTCTGATTTTCCTCTTCCTCCTACTAGCGTTACTTAATTTTCTAAGGCATCTGGGGTTCTCATTTTAGGCAAGAAAATAACATACATATAAGATAAAACTTCTCATTGTTACATCTACATGGAAAGCTGCATGCATCTACCTCTGAGTTGCATTACAGTCCGGTTCTAGCACCGCACAAACATGCTGCAAGGGCAGGGAATTCACTGCCCAATTGGAGTGCAATGGGAGGCTGAAAGCAGTTACCTGAATTGGCACCTGGCCCAGGCTCCGGAGTCAAATTGCTGATTTTGCAAAAACCAGCACAGAGCTCTTCAGTGACCATAAATGGACAGGCTCTCAATTTGATGCCCCATCTGAAAGAATCTCAGAGAGCCTTGCAGTGAAAACCTAATATCGCAAAATATTTTTGGGGAACGGGAAAAAAAAAATCTTTTTCATAAACTAGTGAGTTCAACAAATGATTTCTACCAAGAAAAATGCTATTCTTTTTTGCCAGCACCTTTTATTTGTAGAACTTAAAAGAAAGATATAAACTAGTTTGGGGTTCTTTGTTAACCACTTGGACTCAGGCCCAACAGTTGTTTTCATTTATCCTCGACATTTTCAACTGCTCCTATTGAAGTGAGATAAAGTAGCAGAAAGAAAAATAAACTCCCTTCCTTCACCCCTGCCATCTCCAAGTCACCATTAAGTCTAATTTTAGACTGATCCAATGGAGTATTGTGCAAACACGTGTCCATGGAACGGGATCCACAAACATACGAACAACATTTCAAAAGGAGAGAGGAAAGATGGGCTTGTGATTAAAGCATTTGCATCCTTAAGGGAGTACCCACAGCATTTCAGTTCAATCTCCAAGTCCTTTGTAGACTTCTTGCATGACCCTGGGCTTGTCTATATTGCATCTACATCTTGAACAGGATGCTACTGTCCTGAACAGGGTGCTATTGAGCAGACTCAAAATGCCCTGCAAAGGCTGCTTGGGGACCTGTTTCCAGTGTCATGAAAAGTGGATGCTAGGATGACCCTCAAGTGGCTTGTGGGTTTGGAGAATGTCTGTGGGAGTGGGCAGTCATGATCTGCTCAAATATGCTACCACTGTGCAGACATGACTTTAAATCCCCTTTTTTTCTTCAGTTCCCCATTTTTAAAATGGCTATAATATTTCTCAGTCTCCCCTGTGCTTCTCTACAGGATAAGCTCATTGACACCAGGACTGTTTCTTGCTATAGAGTCTTACCATGCCTGGGATACTGGTGCCTTGCCTTGTTGTGGCATCTGGTTATTAGAAAATTAGTAATACTACATCCCTGGTTACCCAGATCTGTCTGTCTTCTGGGTTTGTCATAGCTCAGATCAAATGAACTAGAGCTGTCAGAATAGCTTTAAATCAGTCTGTGAATCTATGTACTTATGTGCAGAGTTCAGTCCTTTAGGACTTCAATTGCCAAGTTCCTTCTGGGCATTTGGACATCCACCAGCTATTTTGAAACTATTCATGGATACTGAAAGTTTTACAGATGTTAACATAATTCATTCTTCATTCTTAATCGTCTTGAAGGTTTAGTTGTCATTTGTTGAGTTTCCTGTTCAAAAAGACTTTCAAATTAAAGAACAGACACAGTAGCTTACAGACACAGCAGACTGAATATGTCCAATCTTCTTTGATCTCAGACACTAAATCATCACAGGCCTGTCTAGTTTTTAGATGGGAGACTGCATGGGAATCCTGAGTGCCATGGGTACCCGTCAACTCTTGGCATAGGACATAGCCTATGCAGCGAGGCTATGACACAGTATCAGATGGCAGATCATAACACCAGTATATAAGAACAGAAGTGCCATACTGGATCAGACCAATGGTCCATCTATCCCAGTATCCTGTTTGTGACACTGGCAAAAGTGGATGCTATAGAAGGAGAGCACTGTACAGGATATATCTAGAATGATCTATCCCCTATTCAGTAACATCCCTGGTACCCACCATTATTGGTTTAGAGATGCCAAAGATGACATCTCCAACCATTCTGTTCAATAGCCATTAATAGACCAGGTCACCAGCAGCCTACAAGGCATAAATGACTTATGACAACTGCTCTGCAGAAGCCAAATGGTGAGCACAATGGCCAAATCATGGTGGTCTACTAACCAGAAGCATGCTTGGCTCCAATTTTCCAGATCAGCCTATTATTTCAGGACCTGAACCTCAAAAAAATTTGCATCTGCATCTGAAATCCCCCAAACTTTGGCAAAGGGGAGGAGAGAGAAATCTGGAACCTAGTTTTGATTTAGCTGGTGTACATTCATGTGATGCCCACTACCTACATACTGAGTATTGGATTTCTGGAGTTAATGGCATACGCTGTTGTAACTCAGGATGAAGGTCTTCAGACCTATACATGACCACCTCCCTCACGTATTAGACGTGCACTGTGATAACATGACTCCCAGGTAGACTTAGAAAACAGTCCTTCCATTAAGTTTCAGTTACTTTTGCATATCTATCGACTGTTGGGTTTTGGCTTTGTTCTGTTAGGGAAGCATGTGCTTGTGAGCATTGCACATCTCCTTGAGTATGCCTTTGCCAACCATGTTGAACCCTACGCAGGGAGGAGAATCAATCCTGATGGCTTTGGTGTACCATACCTTTACAACTGCCATTGCAGACAACTATCCTGAGAAGCAGAAGTCAATTAAGGCTGTTATTCAAGAGACACCCATGCTCTCTGCTTTTTCCTGGTGACTTAGTTTGCCATTTTTGCCGTAACAAAAAAGAGAGATCCATCCCTCTCACTCCCAGGCACTGCAACAGTTTTGAGAGGAGAAAAAAAAAAAGATCAATACATTAAAAAAAAAAATCCAGAGCAGCTGAAGCAAAGGAAGCCTTCCCTGAACTGGAAAAAAAAATAGGTTTTTGGAACGCTTGCAAATACCTGCCTCTCCTCTTCCTGTTGCAGATGGTTAGTCAAATGCAAGCAGTGACTAGTGACGGGAGGATTGTAATTGTTAATTCCAGTGCTCAGATGGATTAACTGTGTGTTTAGAAGAAGACTTGTGCAGGTGGCCAGGCTTGGCCGAGTAGAGCTAATTGGAGGTGGAGGTGTGAAACCAGCTGTATTCACATGAACATGCAGTGGCTGATGTTCTCTGCAAACCAATCTCCACCCTCGTCTCAATATCAACATCAACACGTTTTGCAGACCAAATAATGACAATGGCACAGATGTCTAGCTGTTACCCACTGTGTATACCTGAGCCAAATCATTTAGTACGTGCGCAAGAACTAGATGTCTCATGAACACCAGAAGAAAACATACAGCTAGCTCATAAACCTCCAGGAATAGATCTGAAGCTAAATTCAACCCTACCAAAAACAGATGGGAGTCCCACTGATTTCCGTACATGTGGCTGCTGTATGCTACGGCCGAATGGGGTGCCAGGGGCATGAGTCACCTTCTGGAAAGGGCTCCCGTGCTTACAGCATAGCATGTCACAATTAGCCATAAGGTCAAGGTCATTCTTGCATGCATGCTAGGGGATGTATGATAAGGAAAACCCCCTCCTTTCTGTATTGTGATAATCCAGCTACAAAGGGTTTGATATAGAGGAGGAAATCACTGCCCTGCTTGTTATAGGCAGTTAACTTGTGCTAAACTATTCTAAGATCATACTATAGACCAAAGAGGGAAGACTTAGCTGCAGTCCTGATGAAATGAAGTAACTGAAAGGAAAATCCAAAGCTCCCTGGAAGCATTAATGACTACGAACAGAGTCACAACCAGATCCTGCCCTCTCTTGCCCCAAGTTCACTTAAGAAAATTCAGTTACCTACAGGAAAACTGAGAGATGGCCCCAATTAACAGCATGTACTTTAAATCTAGTGCAGCTTGCAGGCATGAGATAAGGACCCCAGTGATAGGGCTGAAGGGTTTCCTCCCCCTAGCCCTATTCCTTACTAAGGACCAGTTTATCTGCTCTGATTTGTGAGTCTTTGGTCCTCCTTTGATCACAGTGAGCAGGGCTCTGTCTCCTTGAGGTGACACTCCAGGCGACTAACACATCCAGGTGTGTTTTCTGTGCTAGTCTTAGTGAAAAGCCCTCTCTTGTGAAGTCCAGAGACTGCTGCTGACCAAAATCCTACCCTGCAATTCCCAGTCCCCCGCCCCCACCCTCAGCATACACTCTCATCTGAATGTTGAAGCAGGGGTCTGTGACTTGCAGAAAAGAAATGGAGATCAAATAGGCTTAGGTGAGGTTCCCCACTGCGTGGCTAATCCTAGCAAGCTCACCACATGTGCATTATGTTTTAATAGGAGGAAGAAGATGAGTCAGAGCTTCAAAGGGAATAACAAGATTGCAGAGAGCTTCCTGGACTTCTCTCTCTTTTTTTTTTTTAAATCCCACCTTAATTGAATTTGCTTCTTATCTGCTTCAATTATTCTAATTTCATAACAGCAAAAGGTTAAACTGGACAAAGACAACGATATGGGGAGAGTTTAAATAAAAAACCCTGCTTTTCTCTATTGGCAGTCAATCCCCTTTGTGTTTTTTGGGGTTTTTGTCATCTTCTGTGTGCATGGAAAGTCACACAAGACCCACCGTGGCCAAAGATGCTCATGGGAATCAGGTAGTTTCCAGGTGTTTTCTCCTTAGTGGTTGTACAAATGTGAATGATGCCTTTTACCCCGGGGTTCTCCGTGAGTATCCCTAACCTCTTTGACATCTATATGTGCATGATAAGGAGTACTGTCCCATCCCAGCAATTGTACACTGCATCCTAAAACCTGTACACGAGTGGGTCTTACCGACTTGTAATTTTGTACTGATTTGCATGCCACGCATGGGGTCCTGCATCCTTTCTATCACAACGTGCTATCGTGTTCTCTCCCCACCCCCACTAACACAGGCAAGTGTAGGCTACATGACCATCTACTTCCTCAGACTGATGTGTATTAGCCTAATTTAATGTGCATTGAGGGCATTTGCCACAAAGTGCACGTGTAGACACGTCCGCTTCCACCATCTCTGCACCATGTAAGCCACTGAACACAGGACTGCGTATCCTCTAAATCCCTACAAAACCTTGCACTTCACTGCACTTAGTCTAACACTCCCTAATCAAGTTTTAAACATGTTTTTTGCTGTTTGTCATTTTTCTCAGAGCCTTGGCCCTGGGGTCGCAGTGACCTCAGCTGACAAGGAAAGGTGTTGACCTTCCCCAGAATATCAGCAAAAGGAGAATCCAAAAGGATTCATTTCATTCAAGCCCTTAGCTTTAGCAAAAAGGTGTTTTTTTTCTAATGCATTCTTGTCTTTTCTAATGCATGTTAATGAACCCGAGGTGCAGGCCTAATGGAGAGAGTTTTAACAAGCACTAGTAGGTCAAGGTAAACCCTGCTCTCCCCACATTTTTTGTTTTAATTTTCTAAACCCAGGTTAAAATGACAAACTTGTCTTCACTACAATGGTACCTTGCATCACTGACCATATGCTAGCACATACAAAATAGGAGGAATACAGTATTTTTCCTGAGCTATCCTCCTCCTTGCCACCAAACATCCCTCTACTGTTCCCCTCCCAAGGGTGGCCTAGAAATAAAGGGCAGAAAGGAACATTGATCATGAAGACTGGAGAACCAAGGTTGAGAGACAAGATAACAGACCAGGAAACAGCCCGAGTGTGATAGGCTTATCATTTAAATGTTCCACTAACAGAGGATTTGTTTGCTGCTTTAAAAGTGACATTTCCTGCCCCTCAGGGAGGAAATGTTTCAAAGCCTTATTGTTGGAGAAGCCATCAAAGAGGAGTCGCTTGGCATTGCAAGTGACCCCGTCTTAAGATCCAGAGCCAGGGTTATGAGCAGCTACTACACCCTAAGGGTAACTGTTGCTACCCTGTTATGGACAGGGATGGAGGAGATCACGCAGCTGTTTCTGCTGCACTCTTTGGCTGTGGCATAGATTTAGACAAACAAAAAAAAATCATGTTTATGGCTCTGTCTGCTGCTGCTTCTTCCTTAATTGTGGTCATTATGGTCATTACACCCCCCTAAGCACTGCCCAGATGAGTGATAGCAATGACACAGGCAAGTATAACACACAGAGCTTGTGGGGAGGAAATCTGGAAGAAATCAAACAAGTCTGGACCAGCAAATGAGGGCATGGTTCAAAGGAGGAAATGGGTCATGCATATAGTCGGTCCATGCACCTCACAGTCGCAGATGGCCATCTGGTCGAAGACTCGGTTTCCCTAATGCTTGTGGTGCATCCAGGATAAGATGGGATAATCAAATGTCACCCTTTGGAATAAGAGCTGATTCATTGGAAAAGTTGTTTGAAGTATCCAGATTTTTTTTTTTACTAAAAGCAAAATAAAAAATGTTCAGGGATGCTAGAGCATTAATCAGGGGTGGAGAAACTGAAGACCAGACCAAGGGATACTGGGCTGAACTAGATATACTCTAATGAACAGATAAATTATATGAAGCCAGCATTACCATTAATGCAAGTTGGTATAGGAGGACAGGGGGTGTATCAAGTGAACATTGCAAGTGAGATAACATGTCAAATAGGAAGCCACGTGTCGTCACAGTAAACACCAAGCTTACAACGATGCCACTCACCTTATCATTATCATCTCCTCTGAATTTGCCTTTCACCATCACTCTTCCTGCTCTAGAAAAGATCTAGAAAGACGGAAAGTGCCCTGCCACACACGTTCCCCAGATTCAAGCAGCTTCTTTAGATCTAATATTTCATAGTGTTGTCATTGCACTGAAAATTAAGAATATTCCCATGGGCATTTATTGCTCAGGGGGAGATGTAGCCCTACTTTTCTGATGAACTTTGGGTCTTCAGCGCAGATGAGTGAAGCTCAAGTTTCAGGACAAGAAGAGTTCATTTGATACACTGTGGAAAAGTGGGAGATGTGGTTAACACGACAGCTCCCCGATGCTACTGGCACATTTGATGCTTGCCGCACTATGACCATTGACTAATAGCTCGGACCATACAAAAGAAAGGTCAGGGGTAAACTTTTCAGTGATTCCATGTTACTTAGTGATGTAATTTGAACAAGCCGGCAATTTCCTTTTAGCCTTTCTTCTCTGAGTGATCGCATTCAAGCATTTATAATAAAAGGAGCACTGGATAATTAAAAAGGTGTGAACCAGAAAGAAATAGGCAGCTCTGGTAGCACTCTGAGCAGCGTGTTCTGCAACAGTGGTGAGTGATGGAGTAGCTTCACAAACTGGCCAACTTACCAGCTCTCTTTAAACCTAAGCAAAACTGTTTGTTTAATAATACTGGCCTGGTATATGGTGCCACAAGCCCATCAGGAAAGTACTATTCTTTCTGTTATTCCAGAGGAGGAAACCGAGGCACAGAGATGTGAAGTGACTCACCTAAGATGCAAATCAAAGGCAGTTGGAATAGCCTCCCATCTCCCTAACTCCTGCTGCAGTTCTCCAGCCACACATTTTCCATATCCCATGGCTGCACAACTTGTATTCAGAGATCAGGGAAAAAAAACCCTCTACTGCCAAAATGCACAACTCACCACCGGGGATAAAGAAGGTCTTGTATCATCTTTTGTATTAATAGATTATGACCTATGCAAAGTAAAAGCATCAGAAGGTAATATGCCATTCATGTGCATTTGAGTAGGTCCGAATTTCTATCCAGTAGAAGCAGAATTACAGATCATTGCAACTGAACTGTGGGGGAAAAAAAAATCAGTTGAGTTTCTGGCCAAAATAAAAGAAAAAAAATATTTGTAGTCGACCCAAGTAGAATGATTTTTTTTGTTTGGGGGTTTTTTTGGTCCTCTCATCAAAATGAAAAACTAAAAAAAATTGTTTCAGTTGAATAAAACATTTAATCATTTTAGAAACACTGTTTCCCTTTCTTCCCAGCTTCCTTTTTTCTCAAGAATATACTAGATTCCAAAGTGAAGACAACGGGAAAGTTGTATTTAGAAAACATTTAAATGAAATGGCTTCACTTCTTCAATATGTGTCTTTTTCTAGTCACATCATTTTCCTAAAGGGAATACTTTAGCATAAATAGCTAGAGGTAGGACGTTAGGATTAGAAAAGAGCTCAAGGGTTTCATCGTTTCACAGATATTAGGGGCTGGGAGGGACCTTACAGATCATCAGGTTCAGCCCCCTTGGTGATCTAGTCCAGTGAACGCAGGATGCACTGTTCCTATACCATCCCCGACAAACACTCATCCAACTTCTTCATGAAAACCTCCAGTGAAAGGAATGGTATGATGTCCCGGGGAAGCTTCCTTCATTGTCATGCTGTTCTTAGTATTGGCCATTCTTTTTAACTAGACACATTTACACATGCATTAATGTGCTTTAGTTAAGTGCATTAAATCTAGTACCGCCCAGTGCCTGTACACGAGCGCGGAGGCTGCTGTGATGTGCTGCAATCACAGAGCATCGGGACAGACCTGATGGATTGAGGCTGCTAAAGCGGGGTAATTACCACACTACATCAGCCTCCCGCGTCTTGTGTATCAGTGTCCCTGCGCTTCAAAATGGCAGCGGGGGCACTTGAACTAAAGCTCGTCAAATGAGCCATTTGAGACACAGGGACACTAATACACCAGGCACTGTGGTGTTTTAATTAGAGAGGCTCTTGGAGCCACTCTAATTAAAGAGCCACCCCTCCCCACCTCCAGAGCACACTAGGTACTAGGAAAACGTGCATTAGCCTATTTTAATGTGCATTGTTTTAGGCATTTATACACATGACTTCTTGGATACCGTGACGTGCAGGAGATCCATTGGGTTGGAGCAGACTCGACTAATCAAATCTGCTCTGCATGCGAGCTGATGTGCACCGCGCCGCATCGCACGCAGTTGTATAATTGGCGAAATGCGCATCAGCTCGCAGAAAATGGCAGCGGTACGGTTTTGAACTAAACCACCTTCAAGGTGCACCACTGCCATTTCTTCAGTGCTGATGTGCATTTCACCACTTAAACACCTGTATGCATGCAGCTCCGGGCATTTTTAAAAGCACCCGGCGCTGTGACGCAAGCACGTGTACAAATGCTCTTAGTGGCGCTTTGTTGTGCATTAGCCTATTTTAATGTGCATTAAAGTGCATGTGTAGACACACTCCATTGAGATTTAATCTAAATCCACACACATTTTCACTTAGAAAAGGTGACAAGTTAATAAATCTGTCATGCCGCGTTGCCGTAGACGGTTGAGGAGGAGGCTCAGAAGAATGCGTGCGGCAGACGAAGCTATTGAGAGCAAAATTGGCCTGTTAGCTCATCCCCAGCCTTCTGCTCTTCCATCTTTTCCAGCTCTGAGATAATAGTTGCATGATGACCATGCGGGCCGCTAACTAAACAGGAATGATTGCGGTAAAACAACAAACAGGAGCCTCCTACTAATTGGAAACAGGCTGTTTGTTTAGTCCTGTTCTGTTGTCTATTTTCGTTCATGTGAAAGTAAAGCTAAAAACAGTGGCGCTGCGGCTTACAACCTCCCCTACAGCTTCTCACATCCACCTCCAGCATGGGAACGAGAAAACAAAGCCTGAGCATTTCGGCACCATCAAGGCTGCATCCATAAGCTAACTTCCTATGTGGTTTCACGTTGGAGGTGATGGGGGCTAAGGCTGTTTATCTCATGCTATCCTTTGCCTCCAGTGCAGAACTTGCATGGGGCGCTAATAGCTGTTTGACCGTTTTAACCGGAAACCCTGCAAGAAGCAGGGCTTTGATTTCTATTCTGCCCTGTCAGGTTTTCAAAAAAAAAAATAAAAAAAACTAGTTTGAAATCCAAAAAAGGTTTCCAAGCCACAAAAATCAGAAAGGCACACTGGAAAGCTGCCATCTATTCTTCTCTTTTCCTCTTCAGTACAATACTCACTGATGATGTAATTTGCAGGAGATGAGCTGTGGGAACAGCCAGTCAGTCAGCAAGAAGCTTTCCTTCATAAAGACCGTTCTCCCTGTAACTCCCTAGCAACGAGAGATTTTGGTCTTTCATTTATAAAAGGCAAAAAAATATATAGTTTTTTTTAATTGGAGGTAACACAAATCAATATTTATCCTTCAATGTTACAATTTGTTCAGCTGTATTACACACTGAATAAGGTGCTAGATTAGTCCCTGGTATTTTTATTATTCTGAACTTCAAGGGATGTGCAGCCGTAGTGTCATAATACTGCTGCTGCGTAGTAGAGAGCTCATGAATACATTGCAATAGGGAGGGAAAGAAAAAGATACTGAACAGGGCATCCTCATAGATGGTATTCTGTGCCATGCCTATTGCCCTACCTATGCTGTTATATCCATGTCCTTAGGTGAGTCACTCACCCATTTGACCTAACCATAAATAGTGTTTCACTTATCTGCCACCTTCTCTTGGCCTGAAACACAACAGCTCCCTCTCTGAATGCTTGTTCTCCCATATTAGGGTATGGACATATGAAACATTTACCTCGGTGTAAAAGAGGATAGGGTTTTACTGCATATCGGCTGCTCTGTGCGAGATCAACTGCTCAAGCACACACTTACCCCGTGGTAAGTGGCAGCTAAACTACAATAGCTTAGCCCTCCATGTTATCTGCTACAATTTAGTTTCTACTTACTGGGCATGTCTACATGTGCATCTTTTAAGCCAGCTTAGCCTAAAACTGCCATTTTTAAGGCTCATTAAGGGCACGTGTCTACACGTGTGCACCCTTAATGCACTTTAAAAATAGCAATTTAAGGCTATGTGAGCCTAAATTTCATACCAGCATAAAGCAGATATCAACATTAGGTATGCATAGCTAAGTTGCATTAGCGCACGTGTAGATGTGCTAATTCGCATTAATGTAGTATGTGTCAAATGGACACACACTGCATTAATGCACATTAGAGAGTCTGCACGTGCGCTAATGCGCCTTACCTATTTTTGCCTAAATTGAATGTGCCTTAGTGCTCATTAGCATGTCCATGTGTAGACACGTGCCTAAATCACCTTAATGTGCAAAGGCACATTCAATTTAGGAGCATGTAAATACACATGTAGACATGGCAACTGTGGGGTAAGAAGGGACACACAGGTAGTTGCCACAAAGCACAAGACACATGAGCTTTGCACACCTGTCAGCACCTTGACACACTGTGAATATTCCTACAGCCTCAATCTTAGCTCATTTTTTTACAGCTACCTGGTGTTATACGTGCCAGTCTCTCTCCCTCTCTCACCCACCCCATTCCTGACTATCTGAGCACCTCACTTTGCTTCTGGAAATGTTTCCCCCATAGTTCAATAAGCAAGTGTGGAGACAGGACAGTCACCTTGCTGGGGTCACCTAACCCCAGTTGTCTCCCTGCCTAGAGCAGAGGGGCTGGACCCGATGATCTGCAAGGTCCCTTCCAGCCCCTTATAAGCTATGAATCTCAGAGTGTCTTTCCTATTAATTTCTCTCTATCAACACCTGAGGTGTGGAAAGCTGGGGTAATTACAAAGCAAGTCAAGTGTCTCCGCAGAGAACTATAATCTTGAGATTATGTCAATTTAGGAAGCGTGATACCATATTCGACTGTGGTGTTATAAAGAGAAAATCCCCCAACCGACTATCTTTGCTCATAAAAATGATTTAGATTTGTTCTCTCGGTGCCTGCATTTGGCTTGGCCGTCGGACTCAATTAACAAGGTAAATAATAGATTGCAGTGTTTTTCTTTCCAGCAAAACTTTTACTCTATATTAGCGAGCAGTTAAAGCATACGTCTTAAAACTAAAGCCCGGCAACCTCAAAGGTCCCTGAGCTGCCAAGTGAAAAAGAACCAGTTAAGTGTGTTAGCAGAGAATTACAACCAGAAGTCTGATGATTTACCGAGGACATGCTCACCTCTTGACAGAGGGATCCTGCATTATACCATTCAGCTCATCAAATCCTGGCTGGCCTACCCGAAATTCAGACATGCCTCCTAACTATTACAGAACGCTTGAGCCTGAAGAGATTTGGTCAAAGGTAAAAGGGATCTAGCACCCTACCAGCCGCAATCCTATTTCTTTTCTCCATGGCACTGAACTGTCATGTACCACCTTTACTTGATGGAGGGCTGCAGCCAAGCAAGGTGTGGTTTTGCTAAACAGAGGGATTGCTGGTGCCATTTTTATTGCCCCCCATCCCCAACATCCTTTGCAGTTCATCCTCCTCTCTAGCCTAATGGTCCCATTTGTGTCTTTTCTCAGCTTCTCATCCGTATCCATCCCATCCCATACATCATCTAACCTCTTAGCAAAATTATACAGTTGCAACTGCTCTTCCACCTGGTAGTTGTGAAACCTGCTCATTTCCCTGAAAACATTGACATGAAAGGGTGGTGGGTCCCTCCTTCTTCTACTGTCTTTGTCTTAAGGACAAGTTGAAGGTATGTGACAGAAGTAGGTGCCTCCATGGCTTTTCAAGGACTCCGCCTGCATGGAACAGGATCACACTCAGATACTTTGAACCCTAAGAGGTAGAATAAAATCTGATGAAAAATCTCGTTTCTATTTGTGTCTCAACACCTTCTACATCAAATGCCAATAAGGTCATCCTTGCCCCTCCACCTGGGAGCTCTGGTCCCTTTATGGCCCTGGTGTTTGCGATCTCATCAAGTATTGCAATAAAATTATTGATTGCTGATGCTTGTGTTCATAGTTTCTATGGAGATTAATCAGCTGAGATCCTTCCTTGACCTTATGGAAGTAAACTCAGGTCTATGGGAAGAGGTGTGCAATTGTCAGGGAAATGAAGCACAACATATTTCCACTTCCAAGAGACAATGCAAGGAAAAGAGGTAAGTCCATTACTTCAGAGACACAGACTGAGGAAACCTATGTATTGGTAAACCTTTTTCCCCTGGCTATTTTCTTCTCTCCCTTGATGTAGATCTCTTTCCCTTGGGAGAGCACCGTGGTTTCTTCCACTTACATTTCTCCAAAAGACACTAGAGACTATGACGACATGGAGCAGAGGGTCTCTTGCCCTTCCTTTGGTGGTGTTAGTGGTGTGGTTGGACTTAATGAGGGATGGAGTAATACAGGGCTTGTCCTCTATGATCCTAAAATGGCCTAGCAGGGAGAATTGCCTCCTGATGGCACAAGGAGCCTTGAGCTCATGGGGGAGAGAGAATAAGGATGGGCTGGGGGTGGGAAGAGGACAGAAGAGTATTGAGTCAGGGGGAAGCCAGATGGGTGCATAGCTTTTCCCTCCCTGGCCTGGCATATCCACGAGGAAAGGCAATGCAGAGCTCAGCCTGAGGACAGGTTGGGAACAGAGCGGGGCTCTCATAGCCTGACTCCACTGAAGCTCTGCTGCCAATAACGGATGGGCAAGCCCGTCAAAAATGCAGCATCCCTGCGTCTTTCTGGGGATTATAAGGGATAATAAAGGTTTCTGGGGCTAAATCTTGTTCAGTCTAGGAAAGGTTATAAAGGTTACACTTTCCCTAGGGTTTTTGCTGTAGGGCAAGTCAACTTGTTGGTGAACACAAGGTATATTTGGGCTGGAAACTCACTGAATGATGGCCTTGCGATTTGAAAAACCTTCCCCTTTAGTCCTAATAGAAGACCCACAAAGGTGCTTTTTATTTTTAAGTGAGGCCTGGCACTGTATGATGGCAAATGCCTTTCCTACCTTGCCCTTTTGTTGATATTTTGTTCTTCAAAAGAAGCCGCAAAAGAACTTTGCTGCCCAGGCAAGAGCAGGGGATTTACATTTTGCTGGGATGATTTGGGTAGTACAAACATCCCCAGGTGACTTGACTTAGCAGGTAACCCCCGTAAATCCTCAGAGCCTGCATAGACAATGAAAAGAAACTTTAGAAACCCTTCAGGAAGCTGGCAAGCCAAATTGGGAAATAGGGTTGAATACAGGCCACTTTTACACCTCCAGAGAGGAGCTATGCAAATAAAGCAATGCTTACACTCTATATGGTTCAGATTGTCAGCAAGAGACACCCAGCATCTCTTTTGAAGAGCTTTTCATACGCTTGCAATGGGTAATCCCCATTACGAAACAAAGCATCCACCATCATGAAAGCAGACCCATCTATTAGTGTGAGCCCAGTGTCAATCCAGGGTGTTGATTCTTAGGTGGGCACTAGTATCTGCATTTTAGCTGTTAGACTTTGTCAACAGACACACGCCTGGCTTTTCAGTAAGACAAATACAAGTACAAGTTAGAAAGGTGCCCACTAGCCAAACCTATTTGTTAGGGGAAAGAAAAGAAATGGAGTAAGATCCTTGTCAGCATGATGAATGGGATCTGAAAGTCAAAGTGAGTGATTCTGCAGTTTCCAGTCACATCATCAGGGCTTACCCTTGAGTGAAAATTAGTGACTCTTTTCATTAAATTCTCTTGATCTATGATAGGTTTCCTCATCTAAATCACTGGTTTATTGTCCCTCTGATTGTTTAACATACTGTCATGGGAGCCATTGAAGGGTCACTTAAGAGACTATTCATCCTACAACACATAAGCAAGGCATGTTTCCATTCAAAGCAATGCAGCACGACTGAAATCTTTCAACAGAAATGGGCCTTGGCTTGATTAGCCAAATTAAAATAGTACATATACATGCTCACAGCCTCACTGAGAAATAAGAGTGAAATGTACTGTGGTTCTGCTTTTTCGGCTTGAAATGCAAAGCAAACAAGGACTGCTGAAATCCTTAGGCATGGAGCCTGATGTCTTAAAAAGACCTGGCAGCATTTGAAACCTATAGATAAAGAGGAGGGATGAAACTCCTCCCTTGTATAAAGAGCCCACATAAGTAGGCATAATGTACTTTCTTCAAGAAATGTGTCTATCTTCAAGAAAGGGAGGAAAGTGGATCTGGCTAACTATAGGCCCATTAGCCTGACTTCTATCCCAGGGAAGATCTTAGAAAAGTTTATTAAAGAGGCCATCCTTAATGGACTGGCCGATGCCAACATCTTAAGGGATAGCCAGCACGGGTTTGTTGCGGGTAGGTCTTGCTTGACCAATCTGATTTCCTTCTACGACCAGGTGACCTATCACCTGGACAAGGGAGAAGAGATTGATGTCATATATCTTGACTTCAAAAAAGCATTTGACCTGGTTTCCCATAATCACCTCTTAGAGAAACTGGCCAATTGTCGCCTTGGGTCCTCCACGATCCACTGGCTGGAAAACTGGCTCCGGGGTCGGACCCAGAGGGTAGTAATCGATGGAAGTCACTCATCATGGTGTCCTGTGACCAGTGGGGTCCCCCAGGGCTCTGTCCTTGGACCCATACTGTTCAACATTTTCATTAATGATGTGGACACTGGAGTCAGAAGTGGACTGGCCAAGTTTGCTGATGACACCAAACTTTGGGGCAAAGCATCCACACCAGAAGACAGGCGGATGATCCAGGCTGACCTGGACAGGCTCAGCAAGCGGGCAGATGAGAATCTGATGGTGTTCAATGCCGATAAATGCAAGGTTCTCCACCTTGGGAAGAAAAACCCGCAGCATCCTTATAGGCTCAGCAGTGCTATGTTGGCCAACACTATGCAAGAAAGAGACTTGGGGGTCATCATTGACCACAAGATGAACATGAGCCTGCAGTGCGATGCTGTGGCTAGTAGAGCGACCAAAATGCTGGCTTGCATCCATAGATGCTTCTCAAGCAATCCCGGGACGTCATTCTCCCCCTGTACTCGGCCTTAGTGAGGCCGCAGCTGGAGTACTGCGTCCAGTTTTGGGCTCCACAATTCAAAAAGGATATGGAGAAGCTTGAGAGAGTCCAGAGAAGAGCCACGCGCATGATCAGAGGTCAGGGAAGCAGACCCTACGATGACAGGCTGAGAGCCCAGGGGCTCTTTAGCCTGGAAAAGTGCAGGCTCAGGGGTGATCTGATGGCCACCTATAAGTTTATCAGGGGTGACCACCAGTATCTGGGGGAACGTTTGTTCACCAGAGCGCCCCAAGGGATGACGACTAGGTCGAATGGTCATAAACTACTACAAGACCATTCCAGGCTGGACATAAGGAAGAATTTCTTTACTGTCCGAGCCCCCAAGGTCTGGAACAGCCTGCCACTGGAGGTGGTTCAAGCGCCCACATTGAACACCTTCAAGAGCAAACTGGATGCTCATCTTGCTGGGATCCTATGAACCCGGCTGACTTCCTGCCCTTTGGGCAGGGGGCTGGACTCGATGATCTTCCGAGGTCCCTTCCAGCCCTAATGTCTATGAAATATGAAATACTTAATATATATTTTATGGCCCCTTCTGTAACAGGGCATCCACCTACAGAGAGGGTGTTGTTCATCTTTCCAGGGCGAAGATGACCGCATCCAGCGGGGTGGATGGGAGGGAAGAAGAGACAAAAAAGTGGGAAAGAAAAAGGGAAGGAGAAAAGAGAAAAGGAGAAAGAAGGGAAAGGAGAAAAGAAGGGAAAAGGAAGAGAATGAAGGAGGGTGGAGGCTAGGACGTGTGAGTACGTAGGTGATTTATAAGTCTTTGCTTTGAACAATCTGCTGCAGCAGGGGCTGGAGAGTGATGAAGACTGGATATGGGAGGTCTTTGTTTTCCTAGTTGTGTTTCTTCATCGCTTCTGCTGTGTGTTGCTGTTCAAAGGCCAATGCTCTGTTCTGGATTTGGGACCTCCAGGACGGACGGTCATAAGCGATTTGCTCCCACAACTCTGGGTCGATGCTGAAACTCTTTAGGGACATCTTTAGAGTGCCCTTGTACTGCTTCTTTGGTGCACCACGAAAGTGTACTCCATTTGACAGCTCTCCGTAGACTTTCTTTGGCAGGTGAGTGATAGGCATTTTAGAGAGGTGGTCAACCCATCTTAGCTGTGCCAGTTTCCACAGGGTGTGAATACCGGGGAGAGTTGATCTTCCAAGCACCTTGGTGTCCTGAATCTTGTCCTGCCACTTGCTCTTTACTATCTTTCACAGGCAGCACTCACAGGCATAAAGGATGGTCGGTCTCAGACTGACTTTCGGTGTCTGCTGAAGGCCATGCTAGCTTTTGCTGGTCTCGCATTGACTTGGTCATCAATGTGGACAGCACGGGAAGGCGTGTTGCCTTGATAGGCAAACTTGTCGACCATCGACAGTTGTTGGCCTTTAACTGAGATATGTGGTTCCTGGGGTGTTGTGCCAGGTGCAGGTTGAAACATCACTTTGGTCTTCTTTGTGTTAATAGTGAGTCTGAAGTTGTCACAGGCTGATGAGAGTAGGTCCATGGATCGTTGCATGTAAGCCTGTGAGCCTGCACATAATGCACAGTCATCAGCAAAAAGGAAGTCGTGAAGCCTGGCTCTCTGGACTTTGGAGCTCACTTGGAACCTGAGCAGGTTGAAGAGGTCTCGGTCAAAAAGGTACCTGATCCCCATACCAAGGTCATCACTTTGAAAGGTGCCCGACAGCATAGCAGAGAATACAATGCTGAAGAGGGTAGGTGTGAGCAAGAAGAGAGAGGGTGAGCTTATTACTATTGCCAGCTCATGGAGCTAGTCCTTTAGATCAAATGATGGGGGCCTGTGCTTTGAAGACACCTGTTTCAAACCTCTGATGACCATTGGTGGGAGAGAAACTCTCTCATGAGGACGTAGTAAAGCACTGGAATGGGCTACCCGGAGAGGTAAATCTGCATCCTTGGAGGTTTTTAAGACCCAGTTAGACAAAACCTTGGCTGGGATGATCTAGCTGGGATGATCCTGCTTTGAGCAGGGGGTTGGACTAGATGTGACCTCCTGAGGTCCCTTCCAACCCTCATTTTCTATGATTCTAGGATTCTTTAAAGTTCAAAAACCATTGGTTAACTTCCTTACTTATAATTCAGCATACTTCTCAGCAAATGCCACAATATATTGGTAAAGGCCTTTTTTAAGGTTATTTGCAGCTACACCTTGGACATTTTGAGGTTGGTCACTCTTCTTCACGTAACTGCTAGGACACCAAAGATTTTTCTGTTATGAAACTACCTTTGAACCTGCTTTCTCCTGTACCTGCAAGGCTCCATCTAACCACCACCATCCTTGTTGCCCAAGAAGAACAACATTTCCTGCAATCTCTCTTGAATCCCAGCATATTCAGTCATCACTTTTATGTTAAATTAGAAGGCCCAGGAGGGAAGGCCTCCAATCTCCACAACTTTCAATTTTTCACCAGGATCTAAAAGGGTGTGAAAAGCTTCAGCAGAACAGTTTTCTATCACAAAACCCAGTTTCACTGACATTTATATAGGCTTCACACAATGATATCCATTTTGCCAAAATCTTTGCCTTAGCGAGAGGAAAAAAGGGTTCTGACAACATTGAAACGCTCATTTAGACATTTTAGAACAAAGCATGTCATTATTTTCTTTAGAAAAGCTCTTTGCTTTTCTTCCCTTCTGCATTATGTATTTTAATATAACCTAATATTTTAGAAAAAGAAAAGCTAAGTGAAAGTTTTTGATCTTGTCAGAATGAAACTTTTTGATTTGATCCAAAACAGCAACAAAAAAATTCAAAATGTTTGTTCAAGGGCTTTAGGAGAATTAGGGGAAAAAAAATTGAAATCCTTTACAAAATAGATTTTGGAGGCAGAGAATGGAAATTCTAGCCTAGGCCTCTTGCAAACAATTAAAATACTGTGTGAATTGTATTGGGGCATAATTGATGCTAAAACTTTTTAAGAGTAAGTCCAATCAAGAATCACTGAACCCACCGACACAACAAAAAATGTGCAATACTTCTCTTTTTCCACTGTTCTGCTTTTTTTGGATAGTTTAATACATTTTTATTAGGCTTTAAGTTTTAAGAACTTTTATTATTATTATTATAAACCTGGCTCATAAAGTGGATTTCTTAACTTCTTAAGTTAGATTTCTGGCTAACGTTGTTCAATGAGCTGAACACCTTTCTAATCATCTGCCTGTTGCTTATGTTAAGAGGCTCAGCAGATATGAAGATGTCATGTTAAAAACGCAAAGGGATCACACAGCTAAAGAAGTGGATGAATCTTCCACAGAGGCCCAGCAATGAGTCCCTATAAAAGGGTAGTGCCAACATGCCGTGCATGGGAGATCTACGTGATCTTGCAGGTCGTATCACATGCCTTACACCTCTTGACTTATTTGGACCAGACATGAAGAGCACTGCAGCAAATCCACTGAGAGAGGCTGTGCAGAAGACTTCACTGTGTACTTGAGCAGGTTTTGGAGGGAGATTGTGTGTAAGACAGTGGAAATTTTGCATCATTGTGGACCCACCCCCAAAATGCCATGCAGACTCTAAGAAACAAGGACCACATGCTTTAAGTATGATTTCATCTGCTATGACTTCTGTGCCCATGATTTATATATTTTTTTAATGTCTTGTCATCTGTGATTCTTCCTGTGACTCATTCTCTTAATAAAGTGGTAAAATCTGTTCTTATGACACAGTATTGGGAAATATATCTTGCCACTGATCAGGGTATAGACAGTAGGGCTGTGCAAAATTTCAGCAGCTGTTAAGTTTTAGAGGTGTTTCGGCCCGTTTCAGTGACCAAAACACCGAATCTGAAATAAAAAGGAAGGCTGCAAAACATCTCCAAAACCAAACCAAACCATCCTAAATGTTTTGGATGTTTCAAAGCTGGGCTTGCAGGGAAACAAAAACTAAGAAGAGGGAAGGGTGGAAAGAATGCTCTCATATTGACATCTGTAGCTGGCCAGTGACTGTGATCCTTCCCTGAGGTCCCTTCCAATCCCAGTGCTCTGGGGGAGGGACAGCAGCTTGCTGTCATCCCATGTGCAGATCTTGGGGCCCGTGCCCCCTGGGAGGAGCCCCCCTCTGGCACAGCCCTCCCGGGGGGCACAGGCCCTCAGATCTGTATGTGGGATAGCAGCATGCTGCTGATGCTGGCTGGGGCAGCACCAACACCCGAGTCTGATCAGCGTAGCCCATGCTGAGCAGCTGGAGGAGCTACAGGAGAAGCACCCATGGCTGCCCTGCCTGGCCCCATCCCAACCTGACCCAGCCCCCTGGCACTTAAAATAAATAAATAAATAAATAAAATCCCTGCATTCACCGGCTGCAGGAGAGGTAATCAGGGCCTCTTGGGGTTCATGGCAGAGCCCCCCTGCACAGTGTGGAGCAGTGGGGGGCAGCAGGGATCGACCCCCCACTTAGCGTGTGGCGCCTTACCAAGCCACACTGCACCCATGCGATGTGACAGCTGCCGTCTGGGACCTGGGGTGACTCCGTATGTCAGCTGGTACCACTCAGCCCCAGCAGCCCCAGATCCCAGACAGCAAGTGGCACCCTGCCAAGAGGCTCTGCACCCATGCCATGGGGCCAGGTAGGGTGGTGGGCAATCCCCACTGCCCCAGGCTGCACAAGGCGCCTCTGCCATGAGCCCTCAGAGGCCCTGATCACTGCTACTACAGCCAGTGAGTGCAGGCTTTTTTTTTTTTTTTGAAGTGTCGGGAGGCTGGGGCCAGGCAGGAGATGAGGCCGGGCAGAGCATCCATGGGGGCTTCTCTCGCAGCTCCCCCTGCCCAGGGAGAGGCAGGCACAGCCAGAGGAGCCGTGGGAGAACCTGCAGCCTGCGCCTGCCTCTCCCCGGCTGATCTGAATCTCCAAATCAGCGCTGAAACAGCATTGGAACTCCAAAACAGATTTGGCCGAGTCAAAATGGAACAGTGATCTGAAATACCAAAAAAAATCACAGTCCCTCTGAAATGGCTGAATCCAAAACTACCCAGTTTTAGTCCCCATGCCCCCAAAAAGGATGCAGAAGAATTAGAGAAGGTTCAAAGGAAGATAACAAGGATGATTAATGGCATGGAGGGGCTTCCACATGAGAAGAGACTGAAGAGGTGAGTTTAGAAAAGAGACATTTGAGGGGGGACATGATAAGAGTTTACAAAATATTAAATGTTGAGGGAAAACTAAATAGGAATTTATTGTGTCCCTCACCATACAAGAACTAGGGGTCCTAAAATAAACCTAGCAGGTAGCAAGTTTAACTCTAATTACAGACCATATGAAAAACAACTTATTTCTGTTAAAGTGTGGAACTCATTGCTACAAGCTGTCGTGGACGCTGACAGTTCAGCCAGATTCATAAAGGGATGGGACAAATTCTTGAAGGAAAGAGGCATCAGTAGCTATTGAGCATAGAAGTGAGGGATACAATCTTTGAGGCAAAACTTCCTAGATCTTAAATGCTGGAGGCTGAAGGGTGAGAGGAAGAGGGGACAAACCCGGTCATACCCAGTTTATTCTCCCTTTCAGCATCCACTCTCTGCCAGTGTGTGACACAAGATACTGAGCAAGATGAGCCCATAGTCTGACCCAGGAAATGGCAATTCATATGTTCTCATGGACACTTATCTACTTGGGACCAGCTCTGCAGAAAAGGACCTGGTGGTTACAGTGGACAATAAGCTGAATATGAGCCAGCAGTGTGCTTTTGTTGCCAAGAAAGCTAACGGCATCCTGGCCTGCATTGGTAGGAGTGTTGCCAGCAGATGGAGGGCAGTGATTATTCCCCTCTATTCAGCACTGGGGAGGCCACATCTGGAGTCCTGTGTCCAGTTGTGGGCCCCCCACTACAGAAAAGATGTGGACACATTGGAGAGAGTCCAGCAGAAGGCAACAAAAATGGTTCGAGGGCTGGGGAACATGACTGATGAGGAGAGGCTGAAGGAACTGGGCTTATTTAGTCTGGAGAAGTGGAGACTGAAAGGATATTTAAAAGCAGCCTTCACCTACCTGAAAGGTGGTTGCAAAGAGGATGGAGCTGGACTGTTCTCAGGGGTGGCAGATGACAGAACAAGGAGCAGTGGTCTGAAGTTGTGGCAAGGGAGGCTTAGGTTGGATATTAGGAAAGTCTCTCACGAGGAGGGTGGTGAGGCACTGGAACAGGTTACCTCGAGAGATGCTGGAATCTCCATCCTTGGAGGTGTTTAAGGCCCAGCTAGATAAAGCTCTGGAGGGGATGATGTAGCTGGGGCTGGTCTTGCTTGGAGCAGGTCCCTTCCAAACCTCATTTTTTACGATTCATTACTCCTAAACATCCATTAGATTGGGGTCTTTTGCCGAGATATTTTGTTGCCTATCCTTTGTGTAAATAGCCATGTTCTTATGTAAAAAAATGTAGGAAGTATTAATTACCTTATTTTTGTTGCAGTATTCTGCTCTTCTAATAGTGAAACAATCCCATCATGTAAGCGGCTAGTCACATGCAAATGAACGATAAATACAGACAAGCTGCAAACACTAGCTATTATTCACTGACCAGGCACTACTTATTGAAGCTGTTGGATGAATTGTTACTCACAAACTGTTTGTAGGTGTCCAGATAGCTGCTCATTTTATAATTTAATGAAAATCCTTGTTTTCATACCAATAGTGTCAACTGGTATTAGTCTCAACAGATCATATGACGCGCTCTACCGGTCAAATCTGGAGTAAGGAGGTACCCCTATTCACAAGTGAATTGGGGCCCAATCCTTTGAGAAGTGATTATGGCTGGATCGATGCAACACACTCTCTTCCCATTGAGCAGGAAATGATGGCACTTAGAACCTCTCTTAAAAATGTATTATTTCATAGGATCAGGTCTTAATCCAGTTTCTGACTTTGAACATCCCACTATCAAAACCCAAGGCACCATATTGTCCAAATTACAACTCTGGGTGGTGGATATCTTCAGAGCTGCCCTCCCTTTGATCATCTGCTGGCCCTGGCTGGAGACATATGCAATCAAGCGAGCCCTGGGTTTTGTTTTTCTTTCAATCACATGTAATAGAACAAAGGCTTTTTGGAGGGAATTATTATTTTTTGCACTCTTTTGCAACCGGATCCATTTCCTATCTCCAAAGCTTTTCTTAAAACAATGGATTTTCCACTACATTAGGACCTGCCACTAGCCCGAGGATTTTCGCTGCTCTTGGCAGCCGCTGGATTGGCAGAGTTCCCTCAGCCTTCTCGACCTGCTGCTGATTGATCCCCGTAATCCAATCCATTTTCAACAAGGCACTTCAGCTCCAATAAAAACAAGGGGCTTTGCTGATTGCTGGTTTCAGTTGCAGCTGTTGGAGCTACAAATCTAAAATGAGCAATATTTTAAATATATATTTTTTTTAAATGGGAAAAATAAATAGATTCACTCTTTTTATTAAATTCAGAGCAAATCAAGAAGATTGCTGCTGTTTTTCACAGATTGTGGGTGCCTGTCTTTGCTCATTTTAATTGTTTTTTCCACCACTCTCTGCAATCACAGTGTTAGCTTCTTATAAGTAAACAGATCGCAGGGAAGGAGATGTTAGGACTGCATTTTCCCAGGGCTTTGGAAAACATGCGTGACATACCTCGTACAGTGCCTCTGCTTCAAATGCTTTAGGGATTCTTTAGTGTTTAAGGGACCCTTCTGATCATAGGGCCTGATCTCTTCTTTAGCTCAGCGGAAGAACCTCACTCACAAAAACCTGCATCCAGATCAAGATCAAACCCTCTGGCTGAGCAGTAGAACATCTTTCGGTAAGCTATCTAATCTAGGCCAGGGCACCTGCAAGTTATAGAGAATTCACTGTGTCCTGAAGTCCAGATCCAAGCTCGATCTCCAGGCTAGGTCCCATTGGGCTGGCACAATTAAGGCCTGTAGCCAACAATTTAATAAGGAATGTTATGCCTAGCTGCTTTTGCTTCTCCAGCCTGATGACTGGATAACAACTCCTAGCTTGGTCAACTAGGTCAGCTGGGTCAACTTGGTCTTGCCTTCAGCAAGACCCCAGAGCAAGGTTTAGACCCAATGCCTCTTGTACCTGCAGTAAAACCACCACATCCTCTTCATTATGTCTCCTACCATACTGGTAAGCCTAGATGACTTCTGGAGGTCCCTTCCAGCCCTACATCTCTATGTGTCTATGATACTAGCCATTACTTCTTAAAGTTCTCGTAGGTCATGATTTCATAGATTTACAGGGTCGGAAGGGACCTCAGTAGATCATCCTGCCCTGGGCAGGAAAGAGCGCTGGGGTCAGATGACCCCAGCCAGGTGTTTGTCCAGTCTCCTCTTAAAGACCCGCAAGGTAGGGGAGAGCACCACCACACTTGCAAGTCCATTCCAGATTATGGTAACCCTTACTGTAAAGAAGTTCTTCCTAATGTTATGTCTAAATCTGTTCTCTGTCAGTTTGTGGCCGTTGTTTCTAGTTACTCCAAAGGGTGCCGTGGTAAACAGAGCATCTCCTATTCCTTACTGTCTCCCCCTGACAAATTTGTAAAAGGGCACCAGATCCCCCCTCAACCTGCTTTTATGGAGGCTGAAGAGATCCAGGTCCCTCAACCTCTCTTCATAGGACTCATCCTGTAGGCCTCTAACCATACGAGTGGCCCTCCTTTGGACCCTCTCAAGGTTTTCCACTTCACCTTTGAAGTGCAGAGCCCAAAAATGAACGCAGTACTCCGACTGTGCCCTTACCAATGTGCATAGAGGGAAAGTATTACCTTTTTTGACCTGTTTGTGATGAACCTGTTTTATGCATGGTAGAGTGCGGTTAGCTCTATTGATCACAATTGCTCTTACCATCTTTTCTTTGATAAACAGAATGAAAGGAACTGCTTTAGTTTTGGTGTATAAAACATGTTTCTAGACTTCAAATCATACAAGTAGCTCTTTTCAGAACCTTTTTTTCCAAACACTTTTAATCCTTTTATTTCTGGGGTAATGTTAACTACCATGTGTAGCCCCCTTGACTTGAGTGAGACTAATAATGGTATTATATACTCTACTGGGTTGTGTTTTTAGTATTGGTCTCTTCTTTTATACAAAACATACCCTTAAAGGCTTTGCAGGTTTAAAACCAACAAGGCAGAAAATAGCCTGGGCCTGGGTCTACCTTAATAACATTAACCATTGCTGAAACCTATAGTTAAACCCTGTTTGGAGCACGATTCCTGAAATGGTATTGCTCCTGGTTTATTTTGGGCTACAATAGTAGTTAAACTACCTTCAGCATCAATTCAGCTGCACCTGTTGTTGACACCTGCTGTCAGCAGTGTGTAATTTCCCTGATGTAGACAAGGCTGTAGTGGTGAAATGAGACACACAAAAAAATAGGGTAGTACAAAAATGTTATCCTGTGGATACTTTTTAACAGCAATAGTAAATACTTAATAATACAGCTGCTTGGAGATTTTCCGATGAAACAGTGCTTCACCAGAAAGTATCAGTTCACCGAGTCTGAAACGTTTCAGACAAAACATCTGGAGTTTGATGAACTTTCACCAAATCCAGCAGAGAACTGCCTAGATTGATGGCAGCTCTGGCAAAGAGCCAAGGACCCTGGATGTGATGGGTGCCCAGACCCGGAGCAGGAAGTTGTTGGGTCTCCCCAGGAGCTGGGGACTGAAGGAGGGGCTTTCTGCTGCTCAGTGAAACTAATCTTCTTGTTAATTTCACTGCTGCTATTAGCAACACACCGGAAAAGATCGTTAATTTCACTGAGCAGCCGGAAGGTGCCAGAAGCTTCTCATTTTTTTTGGAAATGTGGAAAGATTTTGCATTCAAATGCAAAACAAAATGAATAAGTAGTAGTTTCACACTGCCTGGAACCCCAGCTTTCTGGCCACTTCTATTTAATACTAGCAAAAAGGTAGCGAATGGCATAAGTAGGACCTATTTTCAGGAGGCATGCAGAGAGAAGGTGGAGAATTAAAGATGCAAAGACAGGAAAGACTGTTTCAGATAACATGACTTGCGAAGGGGAATGCTCTTGTATGAACAGCAGTGAAGCTGGGACAGCGAAGAAATCAATGTTAGGTGAGCTACAGCAGAAGGGGAAGAAGTAAAGAGAAACACAAGGTCTGTAGTACTGGTGAGATCAAGTCCAGAAAAGGATTTTAAAACAAGCCAAGAAGTTTTGAACAGGCTTGTGAAATGAAAGGGGAGAAGATTGTCAGCTTACAGTCTTCAGCATATACATTACTGAGTGAATTAAAGTTAAATAGCACAAACAACAGAAAACAGGGGTTGTCCAGGGAGACCCAGAGTAAATGAAGAGACCGTTTCAAGGGAGCTAAATGCTGTCAGCCTTAATCAAGAAATTTGCTTCTGGTCCAGCCAGAGCATTTTAAGGAAGATCAGTGCTACTGTTCTTTGGGATACGCCCAAAAGTGAGCTGTTTCATTTTATACAAAATGCATGTTTATTTGGGGGTGGGTGGGGAGGAAGAATCCTTGAGTCACCCTGGCCTAACCACGTTTGGCAACGCAAGACCCGCCTGGTTACATAGCATACAGAGAATTAACTCAACCCCAGCAGATCCAAGATTAACAGTAATTAAAGCTGTATTAATAATGCATATCTGGAATAATTAGCCTTAGATTTATTAACCATCTTTCATCCCGAGGGATGCTATTTACAAGCCTGTTGAAGGTTCAACAGACATGGCGGCCTCACAGTCTGTCATCATGTGATAATACACAGCATCGCATCAGCCATCAAAGGGCCTATTATCAAGGATTGTGTCCTCAGGCTTCAAGAAGAAGAACGAGTTTAGTTTCACTCCAGTTTGTGGTTCCCTAATTTGAACTTTTCTTCCTAGCAGGACTGATCAGATGACTAGCTAGGGTAACATTTGCCACTGTGCACAGGCCAGCACATAATCAACCCTCAAATCTCAGATTTCACCCATAGTTTGGCATAAGTTTAGGTTTAAAAAAAACCTCACATGGATAGAAATGCTGTCCTGGTGTTTTCACCTAAACAAATAAGCAGCTTTTGAAGGAAAGGACATTCAAACATGATATTACCATCCTTGAAATCTACACAGAAATGCGTTGGGTTTGTCGCGATACATGGAAGCACCACGCAGAAGACCTGTCTTTGTGCCCAAAACAAGCGGAGACAAAGCTGGGGTTCAATGCGTGAGGAAGTGTGCTTATTTGTAGCAGGTTTCTCAGAGACTGACGAATGCAAGGCAAAAAAATAGATGGGAGAGTCCAGAGACGACCTGAGCGGGGTGCAGAGCCCGGGGCAAATCAGCCTGCATGGGGCCCTGCCCCCGGATGCGAGAAAGCCAGCGGCAGATTTGGGGGAGGGGGGTGCCAAGCAGCCAGACGCAAAGCCTGGCTGCTCCACTCAGCTCTGTGGGACCCCCCAAAGCACAGGGCCCAGGGAAGTCGTCCCAATTGCACCCCCCCAGGATGGCCCTGGGAGAGCCAGAAAGTGGGACCGAGTAGGGCAGAAAACAATGCCTTGTGTCTAAGTAGTGCCTTGTTAAACAAAAAAAAAAATTGGAAATATTCTTGAGTTTCAAGGAAGCTGTGTGGTCTGTTACAGCCCTGGATTTATATCCTGTCTCTTCTCAAGCCAGGTCAGCTTACTTCACATCAGTTCATCGCTCTATACTTCTTTGTATGTACCTTGTTACAACATACGTTTGTAATATGGAGTCCCTCGGTACGATAGCAATATGAATACACAATATTTCGCTATATGTTGTAGAAGAGACAGATGAGTGAACGGTTCTTGAAAGGCAAACCACCGAAGATGAAATAGATAAGGGGCTGTTTTCAGTGTGTCAGTTTTATCTCATGTTCCCTTAAAACAATTTAAAAAAAAAGAAGCAGCAGCAGCTGTAAACCACTCTACATTCAATTCTGTAGTACGGCATATGGGCAGAAACCAAACACCACCATTTACAGGATGAAATGCAACCTAGAGGGAAGGAAAGGCAGCTAAAGAGAGAGGTGGGTTAAAATACAGGCATGAGCTCCACTGAACAATCTCCTTCTGCTTTACACTGGCTTATTTTTGGAGGCAGCCGTTGCTTTTGGTGATTGACAGGAGGCACTGAGCCCCGCAGAGCTGATTCAGCAGAGCAGAAGATCCAGTGGGGAAGCAAATGGCAGCAGGGGAGTTTTGGCACAAAGCTGCTAGCTGAGCCCACAGCATCGCAGCAAATGCAGCTTAGGTCAGTGACTGCTGCACAGGAGCTGTTTGGTGGAGAACCGATTCATTTTAGATTGCAGGAGACATGAATATTTTTATCAGCTGGGGGGTGGAAATTAAGTGATGAGGTGTCAGGAGAACTAGATATCGCATTTCAATGGAGTAAAATTTGCTTGCAATTGACCTGGATGTAAGCAAGTATGTTCAGAACGAATGAGGTTGAAAGCTCAATTGTTTCAGTTCCTCGCTACGTGCAAACTGCAGCATGGCGGCCGCTGGCATTTTTGAAGAGGGGAAAAAATGACTTTCATTCAGTAGGAGTCTACTGTCTATAAAGGAATGAAGGATGCAAGTTCTTTGGGCCAAGGGCTGTCATTTGCAATGTTATTGTACAGCCCCTGGCACCATGGGTGGACCTAGAGATGCTACTACAAAATGAATGATAGTAAAGGCGAGTGGTCAGGTAGCTGAGACTCAGAGTAGAGGTCTGATTCATTATCATTGTGACTCCAGCAGTTTCAATGGAGGTAGACCAGGGATTTTTTGAACTTGAGGATCAGGGAACTCAGGTTTGATACCCAGCTGATACCCCTTTGGGCAGGTCACTTAGCATTGCTGTTTCCCCACTTACATAATAATTCTAATAATACACACCAACGTCACTGGGCTGCTATGAGACATAAATAGGCAAAATGAATATGAAAGGCTTCATGTATGGACATGTAAAATAAATTACTTGTGTTGTATAAGCCACAAGGGAGACAGAATGCCTGGGGTTATTGCTGTTTTATTTTCTACTTAATAGTATAAAAATATTCTTTGTAAATTGTTCTAGTCTCTTAATTATACAAAATATTGTGTCCAGAGTGCATGCAAGATACCAGTATAGTAGTACTTCATGTATGCCAATGGAGAGAAACTCCACTCCATCAGCGTCACCTCCCCCTGGGTGCATCTACACAAGCACTTTAACGTGCATTAGCCTAATTTAATGTGCATTAAAGTGTCACAAAAACAGGCAGGCAAAGTTCTTTGACTAGCTGTAATATCTTTTATTAGACCAACTGAGTCAGTTCTTAGCAAGTTTTCAGGGGCAGTCACCCTTCTTACTGCCCCTGAAAGCTTGCTATGAACTCTTTTTCAACTACTCTGTTGGTCTATTAAAAGATATCACATCTACCCAAAGAAACTTGCCTGCCTGTGTGCTTAGACCAACATGGCTACAACCAAAAACACGTGAAAAAGTGCTTTTGTTAATGTGCATTAAAATAGGCTAATGTGCCTTGTTCTAGTACCTCACAATGGAGGTACTACATTTAATGTGCATTAGCAAAAGTGCATTAATGAACATGTAGATGCATCCAGGAATGAAATGTATCACTCTGGCAAAAGAGAGATAATTTCCTAGTCTGGGTTAATTCAATTTCTGGCTTCTCTGCTAAGACTGCCATTCTATGGAGGAGAAAAAAGAACCATGAAGACTTAGATCCTGAAGACATGCTCCTATATCCCAACTTAATTTACATTGCTATGTAAAAGTAAGACAGAGTGGACAGACATGCAGGTAACCCCGGGTAGCTGCATAACAGGAGGTGGCTATTACTATGTCTCGTAGTAGGGAAGTAGGTAGTAGCCTGCTTGTCTACAGCAAACAGCTCACCTGGAAGAGTGGACAACACCTGAACTGGTGGAAATTGCATGGCGGGAGTTTACTTCTGAAAGAATCTAGATTATTTGCCCATTGATTAGACAATGTTACCATCATCTAAGGGTCTGCAGTATCTGCTCCTTTTTAACACCGATGTAACACATATGAACGTGCCTTACTTTCTAGGCTGGCTGTTGCCTGGAGGGTCTCTTCTCAGTGTACCTTTCTGGTTTTTGTTCCATTAAACGTTCATTCCTGTTTGCTCATTTATCATGCCCCTACACTCGGTTGAGATTCTTTGGTTCTCTTTCACGCAGAGGATGGAGACTCTGCTACTCTGCTGAGCAGAGCTCACCACTCCCAGTCTTCACATATGCTGGCACCTTTTACTAGCACTGAATTCCCTTGCAGAAAAAAGAGGTTAACCATAACTATCTTGCTAAGCGGCCCTCAGCAAGGACTGCTACATGAGAAGCGACTAAGGATTAAACGATGGGTTAGGTAAGGTATTGCTGTTTTTGTTGAAGCTGACAACATAATACATGTCACCTAATTCATAAATTGTGCCATTTCCTCCAAAAAAAAAAAAAAATCAGAAGCTAATATATGCAGCCCTACACTGAGCAAAATTCAGTCTTTCACCTTGCCTTGGGAAAAAAAACACACACTATGATTTATGGCAGAGGAAAAGCAGCTTCGACTTTCTTTGACTTTGCACCATGCTCCTTCCATATGTGTAATGTATTGCCTGGAGGTACGTCTCCTGAATAAGGCAAGTCTATGCGTCAGAATTGCTCCAACAGTCTTCAAGCGACAGAGGCTTTTTATCTTATATTCTCAGGGTTGGTTTTTTTGGTTTTTTTTATAGGAGATGGTTCAGATTGAATAATATACACATATATACATACACACACACACATACACATATACATTTACTTTTTCTTACTTTTTGCTCTTAACCGGTGTGCATGCCTTGCTCCTCAGAGATATCTTTAGTTGCACTCTTGGACAGAATTGAGAGAGCAAAGACCCCTAGTTAAGTATCCATGGACTATCCAGGAGCACCAGCAGCAAGAGAGCAAGTTACTACCATATCTCAAGTAGTCCCCAAGGGGATCATCAAGATGGTAGAGTCAATTGAATCCATGACCTCTCTGCTGAAGCTGCCAATAAGGAAGCAAATTAGTGCCAATTCTAATGGTGCTTTTGTCTGAAGCAAGGTATTATTTCCTTCTCTTGGGGCATTTATGCTGAGCTCATCACCATGAGATCTGAATGCTTAGGTGAGAACAACAGGTCTGAGATTACCAGTAAATGCAATACAGGACCACAAACAGCTTTCAGATGTGGATAGTAAAAGCAACGTCTTGAGCTTCTCCTATAGGAAGCTAAAAGGAGACATTTAATAAGCTGTGGTCACTATCAGACTGGAATGGATTTGACCTGTTGACCTCAGGGTGAAAGGCTCTATATCCTATTACCAGTCCCCTGAGCTTCACAATCCTGAGAGCTGTTATTTCGTAGCTGTCCCAACCCGTATAACTTACAGCTGATCACATCTGTGCAGAACTACCTATACATCAGGTTTTTTTGCTTTAGCAACTGATCAAACTCAATTAAGTTGATTTTGGATAAAATGTGCGTCACCGAACACATTTTCCTTGCAGGCTCAGTGGAATTTCATTGTAAGCAACCCTGCTAAATTTGCCCAGAAGAGCATTGCAGCATTTTCACTTCTTTTCTTGCCTTGAAAAAAAATGATCTTGAACACAGAAAAAGACGACTCTGCATCCTTGTCCTTGGCCTGTTCCCAACTACGTCTTTAGCATTCAGACACTGGCTTGACCACTGGCCTCAGACACTGGCTATGACTCTATTTGAGCTCTTGACTCTAGACTCAGGCTCTTGACCACTGGCCCAGACATTAAGCATGATGGCCCATGCCCCACTCATTACAGCACTCTGCTGTAGCATCTGATTGTGTAGACATATCCTGGCCTCAGGACACTGAGGGGATACAAATGACCACCAGAAGCTCACAGAGGAGCACCCCATGTAATAACTTTGCCCCTCTGATACTACAAAGCTCTCCCCAGCAGAGGATAAAACCCACGAGTTTGCTCAGACACTAGTCTATGGTGAAATGGTGCTCATTGTGGTATCGAAACCCACCACAGACCTTGCCACCTTCCTCTCCAAAGACAAGGCACCCTTCTTTGACATGCCTTCTCTCACATCCACATGAGGCCTAGTGTGCATGTAGCTCATAAGGCAGACAAAGCCAAAAAACCCACCTGTATAAAGCCCAATACAAGACACAAGGTTCGTTCTCAAGGGAGAGATCCAAGAAACAGAAATGAACAGATGTCATAATTGCATCTTATAGTGTATTTCTTGAACACCCTCATGGCGAGGACGTTATAGGAACAGAATGGGAGGACTTGACTTTGAAAGCAATCGGTAAGTCCAATATTGACCTCTAGTTTGGCTGTACGTGGTTGCGAAAGCTTCTATTTCTACACATTAACAATGATCTTTTATTAATTCCAGTCTTGCAGTAACTTGGGAGACAACAGCTCCATTGATGTGCCTTTGCAAACAAATGAAAAACCATTGCTTAATAAGCATGAGCTGAAATCCTGTTGATCTATCCATCTCCTCTGCAGCGAGATGTCCGAGAGAGGAAACTTACTTGGTTACTCCCAGCAGTGTTTTGGTATGAAGCCTGCAAATCAGTGGGAATTAGACATGAAGAAGCAGTGAGATTTTTTTCCCCACTATTACATATTTGTACATCAATCACGGGTCTCTTTGGAACCGCGCCACCAGCCACCGGACCCTGCTGGGAGATACGGGAAAAGCAGCGAGGGAAGGGGTCATTTTGCTCTTCATGCCAGCTGACACTGCAGAGTTCACTATGGAGCAACAAGTAGCAAAACCCAGACTTTCTTTCACAAGTTCTTTGTGGTGAGCCTCACAGCTGGATGGTAGCACCCACTGCGGTCCAAAGTTAACGTTCTGGCTAAGTTTTATCATTGTTTTCTCAAATTTTATCATTGTTTCCCCAAATTAGGCCCATTTGGAAATTACTCCTTTTATGCCTTTTCTCTCCCCATGATAGGAGGTGGCCCATAGTTTGGAAAACTCACGGGAGAGGAAGGGCTGCTGCAGCTGCAGATACGGTATATGAGAACAAATTAGATGCGGAGAGCAAACCTACCGGGGGATGAGCTGGCTGAGCCAACTGGCATTTTCTGGCCTTGTTTTCTAGGACTTTATGAAGGAGATGAGGTGGTTTGGATGAGACTCTTACTCTGGGGTGGCCAACTCTCCAGGAGGGAAGGAGATGGGAAATATCAGTATCTCTCAGCTGCAGTAAACAGCTTCAGGGAGGTTTGAACTGATAGCCCCATGAAGAGGTACAAATGGAGGCTTGGGGCTTTGATCTTATTTATGACACTGGAGAGAGAGAGACAGAGGGAGAGATCTCATGAATGTGAGGGTGGGGAGAATTATATCCCCCAAAATGGAGCAAAAAAAGGCGGTGATTGCATATTCCTGCCAGCTTCTCCACCAAGGCATGCAAGCAGCTTGAAAAGTGCCTAGATGTCCAGTTCTCAGGTAGTGCACTTCTCCTTTAAAAAGCTAGCGTCGCTTCTTATTTTTGAGGCATGTGATATTAATTTTACTTCCATGTTCCTTGTGGCAGCTAGCAGTCTTTGGAACAGATGGAGTTATTTCCATCTATGATGACAGACTGGTGGTCTAGGGCTGGATGGACTGACTAGGAGTGGAAGAATATCTATTGCTTGTTCAAGAGCTGGCCTGGGCCAACCCCCCTCATACAAGACATCTATTGATCATTCATGGTGCAGTTCATCTCTTCTGCTGTGATGCACATCGGGAATATAAAAGGTGCACTGTGTTCCTTTGCAGTGCCATCGCTTCTTATATTTTAAGGGACCTTGCAAATCAGATCCGAAGTTCCCATCCACAGCGGTCAACCGGGGTAAAAAAAAAAAGGAAAAAAAGAAAAAGTCATTTTAGTAATGAAAGTATTTTGGATGTCAGCTCAAAAAGGAAGCTGGCACTAAAATTTGCCTGAGTTCTGTTCAAAGTCGTGGATCCGCCCGGGCTCCCCGTAGCTGGATTCCTCTCGGTGGAACGGAATTTCCCCAATATATCACGATGGTTCTGGCACCTGTTTCTTTGCAGCAGTTATAAATCTCCCACAGGTCACAGGACTCTGTAAGAGAAGAAAAGAAAAAATACCCCACTTTTCTTGGCCTGGACTTGCAGGTTTGGAGAGGGACAGAAATGCATGCCTCATCCAAAGAAAACTCAGCCTGGCTCTGTGCTGCTCATAACTCAGTTGGAAAGCCTCTTTCACTGTGCATACCCTGCAGAGGTCTCCTGGATATAACCTGTTAGACCCCACCAAGAACACATTTTTTTGGCTCTCGAAGCCTCGCTTGTCTGCAGGGTGTTTGCCAAGCATAAGAAACGAAGACGGGGGAGACAAGAAACCCAACGGCAGCTTTGCATCAGGTCCCAATTAAGACATCAAACTAAACCCTTCAGTCCGGGTTCTCAAACATCCCTGTATATAATATTTCCCAAAGGACTAGAATTCCTGTACAAGCTTTATGCTGCCTTTAACTCTATAGAAGGAGCACTCAGTAAGCCTAACAGCTTTCACATTTATGTTTGTGATGGTAGCGGGTGTTTTCTTTTTCACTAAATAAGGTATGGACAGCTGGACTCAGTGTTAACTCTTTATATACAGCTTGGGCTCAATTCAGCCTGTTATAACAGGCAATAATAAAACCTAATATGGCCATTTGGTCAAGAATCAGTTGGAACACAAGAGAACTCAGAGCAAGGTGGAGACCTGGGATGCGACTCAGCAAACGACCGGACCAACATTGTTGACATTTATCCAAGACGCAGAAGGAGCATCTGTATCTTAAAGAGTTCCACTCAAAGAAGTAAAGGTATCGCAAGTACGGCATTGTGGCAGCTGGAAGTCAAGATACCCTAGGCAACTTCAGAGCCCTACCTTGCAACCCAATTTCCATTGCCCCACTGGGAATAAAAACAGAGCATGCATTGGAAACACCAATGGGAACTCCAGGTTTGTTCCAGGTGCCCCATTGTGGAACAGAAGGGTGTGCGTTCTGCTCCTCTATTTGGTTTAAAAATAATAGGCAATGACAAGTTGAGACAAAGCACACAGGGCACAGCAAGATGAGCATCTTTGAGGTGCTGCAACACGCACATGGTGAATGTGAAAAGGTGACAAATGTAGATACTGGGAAACCCCAGTGTCTAAAAAAATAGGGCAAACAAAGAAGCATGGTGCATGCTCTAGGACCATGTACCACAGTAACTGGAAGCTGGGTCCTCCTAGGAGATGCCTCTGTGTGCTGGAGCAAATAAGAGCAGACAGGGCTCCCAGCAGCTGGTTCTGGAGCATGGCTGGCACCCAGGATCTGTCTAGGGCTGCTCCAGAGCCTGCCTGGTACCCAGGCTCTGTCCTGGAGCCAGGCACAGCAGCCAAACCAGATGGGCTGCCTTGCAGCCGTGCACGGTGACCAGCTGTGCCCGTGACTGAGAGGGTGAGGCACCCAGGCCTCAGCTGCAAAGGACTCAGAGGCTGCGGCAGTGACCATCACGGGCAAGCGGGCAGACACAGCTGGAAGAGTTTGCCCAGGCCTAGTACCAGGGACCCAGCTGAAGGCCAGAAGAGGTGGCTGACCTCCTGGGGGCCAGGAGGGCCAACAGCGGCAGTCCATTGTGGGCCACCACAATGAACATGTGTTTTGGGGGATAATTGCCCAGATGTTGGAGCGAGAGCACCAGAAGACCTGGCATTAGTGCCGGACAAAGGCCAAGGCATTGTGGCTGCAATTTAATGTTATCCACGATGCCAACCAGTGCTCGGGGTGCGGTGCACCATTATGTCCCACTACGAGGAGCTGGCCCACATCCTGGGGCTCAGAGCCCCGAGCCCTCCTGGGCAGGTGAGGATAAGGGGAGCAGAGGACAGAGATGTGGGTTCCATTGAGCACCCCAACACAGTTGGGGAATCCAAGGGCCCCAAACCCTGCCACCACCTCCCCAGGGTCAGCCAGGCAGATAACCCAGTTGAGCAAGATGCCCCAGAATGCCCCACAAAGATCTAAGATGTCCTGGCCAGCCATGGACTTCCCCACCTCAAAGAAGTGGGCCACATACCTGTGTCTGACAGGTGTGGCCAACCTCGGGATGGCTATGGACACACAATTCTCTGGGTTGAGGGCCCGACACAATGTTCAGAGCCAGGTAGGCCACCAGGTGCATGAATGTGCCCCTTGACATTCTGGTCTGCACCCAACATCCATCATCCCAGGTGGGGAGGACTATATGCTCCCACCAGTGCTTGCTGGTGGCCCAGACCCAGGTGCAGCAGCAGATCTCAACAGGATCTTCATTGTTGTCTTCTCTTTCTGATGGGTCTGGGTGGGTGGGAATGGGGCAGAGGGCAGTAGCAGGGGCTGGTGGGGTGGGTGTGGTCCTCCCTAACAAGGACAACTGGTACTTGCAGGCATTAGCCAGGTGGTAGACTCTGGCCCCTAACCACTGCCTGGACACAGCGGTGCTGCTGTGCAGCTATGGCCCACTGCCAGCTGGCCCAGAGGTGCAGGCAGCTCTCCCAGAGTGCCCATACCACAGCTTAATCAGCCACGCGGTCCCTGCCCAGGTCTGGCCGGCATGCAGCCATGGAGCTGCAGGTCCCAGGGCCCAGGTCCTGTTGCAGATGGCAGCAGGTCAAAGCCAGGCATCAGTCTCTGCTGCCCGACTGCTGCAGTGGGTACAGGGTGCAGGGGCCACTCTAGGTCAGGGCTTCTGCAGCAGTCCTGCTGGCACAGGGGACTAGTATCTTCAGACACCAACTGTCCTAACCTGAGACTCTCCTGAGGTCAAGTAACCCTGAACTGCTCACCAGGGCAGTTTTTTATACTGCTGGGGCCAGCACTTGTGCTTGCCCCAGCCTCCAGATGCCCCTGGCTGAAGATCCAAGAGGAGATGAGCAGGGTTGGTTTGCCTAAAGTGGCACAATTTGACCCACACCAAAGCACATGTTCAGGCATGTGCACTGAGGCATACATCACCAACACAAATTTATGCCACGGCTATTTGTGCCACTGCCAGCACAAGTGCCTGCACGTGCGGACACATCCACACAGTTCAAAGTGAAATGCTTGACTGCTGTGAGTTTATGACATCAACTTTCTGCAAATGCAGACACAACACAGGTAATTCAGCTGCTTCTCCTGTAAAACCATGCAATTAGCATTACAGAGGAAGAGACCGAACTGGATAGGCTCTGGTTGTAGGTAGAAGGGCTTTTTTTTAAGTTTAATGCTAAATCATTAGAAGCAAACGCTTTGTGCATACCTTTATGGTGATTTGCCTATGAAAAAAATAGGCCAGAAGAGACTCCCTCCAACAAGTTATAAACAAATATTGGTGGACGGATAGATGGATCAACTGGATAGATGGATGCTGCAAACTATGGGTATGGCTCTAGTTTTAGATTTGGCAAAGTTGACCTCATTTTTAATATAGAGGTGAAAGTTCCCTGGAAAATATTTCTTCTTATTCAAGCAACCTGAGATGTTTGATGAAGGCATCAGAGTCTTGCTGCAATTTTCGGGGATTGGATTTTACTTTTGTAAGTCAGGTGTTCAACAATCCCATACTAAAGAAGAGTGAGAAAAGAGCTTATTTCTCTTTGATGACTCATCTCCAAGTAACCCAAAAGACTAAACAACATACATTTCCTTTGTTGGAGGTAAGAAAAAGAAGAATTACTTCTTAAAATGCACTCTAAGACTAACAGGATTAAGGGGTTTTTTTGAGTGGATAATTCCCCTTTTCAACACTGGATTCAACAAAATAAATGATTCAGAATGTGATCTGAAGTTTACCCATCAAGACACTTCCTGGAGTTAAATGTATTAGAGAACTGCAATGATTAACAAAATGCTCCCTCATCTGTTTTATATCCTCTCTTTTATCTGACCCCAGTTCTTCTAATTATCTTATTAAAAGGGGGCTATAAATACGAGCGGTGAAGACGATGGTGGAATGTTACTGAAATTGATACCGTCCGAGATGAAATGTCACTGACTTAATTATGTTCCCTCCCTCAACAGCACTTCACATGGAAAACTATTCTTTCCCCATAATGCACCAACCCCAACTATCTCTGTAAAATGGGTATTCTGAACATATGATGAATGGACACCTTGCCATCTGTCCAGGGAACTGAAGGTCACTGTATATGTGCCAGTTAGAGTGTGGATAATTTTTACTTCCTGTTGAAATCTTTCCTACAGGCAGTACATCATAGGGTAGGGTGAGCTAGGGTAGGGTGGTGTGTTTCTGCTGAGTCCAGTTAAGTTATACATATTTACAGCAGACAAGGAGCAAGACCTATGAATGTCAGGAGTCAAATTTAGGAGCCTGGATTTTTCCCTCATGAGGTTTGGGCACTGGCTTAATTTCACTGGCTCTTTGTGACATGAGTGTCTTGTTTCTAAGTTGGACGCACACCTTGCTGGGGTTATATACAGTCTTTCCTGCCCAGAGCAGGGGGGCTGGACCTGATGATCATGCGATGACCCTTCCAGCCCTAAACATCTGTGAAAATTAGAGCCTGGTTGATCAGTCTCCTCCAGAAGCTTGTACATTCCCTTTCCCAGAATCCCATAGAAACTGGGAGCCTTCTGGTGTGCACTTTCAGGATGCATGCCGTAGATGCAACAAAAGCAAATGTGCTTTCATGTCAAGATTAAAGCCCAAGAGATTATAGATGTTTAGAAAAACAAGCTTCCAAAACTCAGTCCCTTTCTCCTGCTCACCCTTCCCTTGGGATTTTGTGTCCAGTTTGACAGAAACACATAACAGAAGTCCATTAGCCATACATAGGCAGATTCCCCAAATCACCACAGATGCAACAGGACAACTTTCAGATTCTCCATCCAGTATTTTAGGGGTCAGTGGTCAGAAGCTTATGGACCTTGGAAACATCAGAGAAGCCCCAAGGAAAGCAAGGGGCACCAGGAACCCTTGACCCCCACCAGTTTTAACCATGTTTGTGAATGCAGAGCAAAGAACCAATGGCTTCCTGCAACATATCCAACATCACCCAGGTCTGCCTTTCTTCCTAGTGCAGTTTGAACCTATTGACACCCTGCAGGCATTTCCTGATAGAAAGAAGAAGGGAAGAGAGGACAGTGGGAAGTCACACAGAGTCCTTGCCTACGGTGCAAAGAGAGCAAGTGAGCTCTCTGATCCCCCGTCATGATGCAGAGAAAGAGAATAGACAGGGGTGGGCAATTATTTTGAATGAAGGGCCACTTACTGAGTTTTGGCAAGCCATCGAGGGCTGCATGACAGGCAGCCAGGGGCAGATAAATATTAATTTTCTAAATTTTTTAGGGCCCCGTGGGCCAGATAGAATGACCTGGCGAGCCACATTCGGCCTGCGGGCCGCATTTTGCCCACCCCTGGGATAGAAGGTCGCACAAATCCCCCGATGGGAGACAGGGAAGACTTGCAGAGAACACCTGAAATCAAGAAGCATAAGACGGTAATGCATAGGGAGGCTGCAGGAGACAATTGGGTAATCCTAAGAGCCCCACATCTGTCCAATGTGTGTGGCCTATAGAAGCCATGAAGCACGTGATCCTCTGACTATTCATCCTCTGACTATTGAACCATAGTGTTACTGGTCAAAAAAAGATATTCTCCAGATTAGCCAAAACTTCAAAATCCCCCAGGAAGTCTTTTTGATCCAATAAGGTCTGCCTTTTTGTCCAATGTTTGCACAGCGCCTTGCACAAAGAGGCCACACCTGAGATCCTAGGTGCTACTGTAATTCAAATTCAGTAAGCCCTCAAACTTTCTGAGCCGTATCTGTTCGTTTCTCATATGGATCTCCCAAATGGCTTGGCTGAGTATGGAGTTCTCCTGTTCTCCCGGAAAGATCTTAGGAAACTGTAGACCCTTCTTTGGACTTCTGATTAGACAAAATGGTCTCGATTCCAGGGAGATTCGACTAAAATACCACTTTTTGCTCACCATTTATGGAGCCAGGGTGAAAGCGCTCTTCATCACATTTTAGACAAATGTTTTGGCTGTGTCGGGCCTTGTTTGAACCAGCCATGTATGCATTTGTTTGGGCTCTGAGGCTTTGTGCTTCCATTGTCTAAATGCATATTTATACGGTGTTCACAAATCTGTTACGTTGAGAAGATCTAGCCCTTAATTACACAACACAGTCAACCACATTCTTTGGGATCTTTCCCAAGTTTATTTAAGAGGAGGAAAAAGTTATTATGGAAATTACCACAGGGTTTTTCTTCTCTTTTCTTTCCTTTGGAAACTGGGCATTTTTGTATCAATCCATAAACCACAAGAACGCTCATCAGTTTAATAGTTTCCTGTCAAGGAGCCCTTTCAAGTTAAGCTGTCAGTTAGCAGAATGGGTGTGGAGTGCTGGAAATGAAATGGTGGTAAAACTCCCAGAATGACGACCCCCCAGGGCAGATGCATGTTTGAATGGTTTTGGGATGCCTCCACGCTTGTACCCCACAATGCTCACAATTTCCTTCAGTCTTGTGTCTTCATCAGATAGAGATGTGCCATCTTTAGTTAAAAAGTCCTGGCAATCCACAGGTAACTGGTAGCTCTGTGCCTCAAGACTCCCACCTCAACGTTTGATGGGAACTTCATTAACGGGACTCCCTCGGGGTGTGGTTGCATGGGAGGCGGAGGCCCAGGAAATAAATGGTTATTTGCATGTTGTGGTTTACATGCTTTAGTCTTGATGAGACACACAATCTTTTCATAATAGAGGTACTGAAAAGTTCCTCCTCGATTTCTGTTAGGCCACGTGTGCGTCCAAACCTTCTTCAATGAAGACGTTCATTTCTACCACATATCATAGCACCTTCACATATGCAATTAGTTAATGGTTGTGCCTACTGTAACACAATGGGATAATCCCCCATCAGATCTTCAAAGCAAAGCAGGGTGATTTTCTGGCTAAGACATTATCTAAGGACTCTGGAAATATGAGCTCTGTTCCAGTGTTGACTCAGGCTCTTTCCATAGTCTTATTTTAAAAAAAAAAGAGATCACTCGGACCATTATTACTGGCCTCTGATTCTGGCTATCACTAATATTGAAACATTTCCATCAAAATGCAATTTTGACCAAAGGGGTGGGGGAGCCTTTTGCTGAATACTTTCTTTTTGATTTTCACAGATATTATAATTTTGGTCAAAAACAAATACATTTTGACAAAAATACCTTTAGAACACCAAAAAGGCTGTACATTTTGATGCTGGGTTTTCATTGGATCTTTTGTAGCAATATCAGACACAGGTATTTTCTATATACTTTTTTTTTTTTTTTAAGGATGTGGGACTTTTGCAAGTCCATCTAATGCTGGGTGCCTTATTTTCTTGGCACTCTGTTGGATACTTCTTAGAACAGCTTGAACTGAAGACCAGAGTCAAAGGCCATTTTTGAAAACAGTTGTCTGAACCTGTTTGTTTTCCACATATTATGGGCCCTGTGGTTACATTTCCCTATTGTACTCATTATCATGTTGGGAAGATACACAAGGATTTTTTTATGAGCCCCATCACCATTTATGAATTTAAGTTAAGGTGAGTCAGATGCGAGTGGTATTTAGATGGGATACCTTCCAGGGAATTAAAAATAAGGTGTTTCAGAAATCTGTGCTAGTGATTCAGTAACTGTTACTCTTCCTGTTGAGTCAGGATTGACTTGCTCTAATGGTGCTACCAGCACTGGGTGGCTGGGATTTTCTCTTTCAAATTCATCTCTATTCTTCCTTTCTTGCCCCCTGTGCCCATTAGTGTGGTATCTAAGTGTTTTCCCCAAATTATAGACATACTCATTTAACAATGTATTTATCCTTCTTCCTTTTGGGTCAGCAGGGACTGGACTTGGCTTATTTTACATGTTTGGATTTTCTTGTTTGGTTTTAGATCCTATTTTGACTGTGGTGATGTTGTGGGAAGACTCGGTCGGGGATGTGGATTGTGCATTTTGCTCTGAGGTTCGTGGCCGGGCTCCTTCCAAGAGCAAGTTCCACATCTATGTGGCGAGTTCATCCTATGTCCCATCAGCAAAGTGGTTGCTAGTAGATGGAGCATCATCTCAGGTTTATACCGCAGGATGGTGAATTTTTGAAGGCCTGGACATAGCATGTTTGCACCAGTGTAATCAGGCTCATCTCAATGGCATTAACAAAGAGGAGACATGGCATCTAGATGGAGGTGGGTTGATACAAGGGGCCTCTGATGACTTTGAATTACAGAAGCAAAGCCTTGAAAGTGCTAAAGCAGCAGGAACACCCCCCACCCCCACCTGCCATTTCTTCTAGGAGATTTTGCCACTATAAAAGCCATAGGAGCTCCAGCCCCTAATATAGAAAAGACTCTAGAGCTTAGTGGATGACCAAGGCCATAACCTATTAAGATACCAAACATTTATAATACTTAGGTTCGACTACACCCAGGAGATGGCTTCCTAAGGAGGGAGGGGAGAACGGAAATAGCAAGAACATTTATGGGCAAGTTTTGGATACCCATTTAAGATCCACCTATGCCTACACATTGGGCCATTGCTGCAGGATATCAGTTTTTCCCATGAAGACAGCCCTAAAGCCCACTATTCTGAGCTCATTTCACAGTACAAAGCTCCCAGCGTATCATTTATATCCCCAGCTGATACAGTGCATCTAAGCTGGGGGATGTTCATAGAAAAAAACCGTGAGGGCATTGACAACCGGCAGAGCAAACAGCAGCCTCGAGGAGCTCCAATGTGTGCCTCCTGGTACAAGAAGGCAAAGACCCACGGGGAACAAAAGGCAACCAAAAGCCACATTTGCAGCTCTGCTGAGCTCTCCCTTGGCTCAGACTGGGGAATTGACTGGTTACATGTGCCAGCCTCCAAAATGAGAAAATTAAGCTGAGTCTGCTGTGGTAAAAGAAGGGAGGGGAAGCCCAGTTTCACTTTTATAGGGACTGGTCTGTTCGGCATTTTGCTTCAAAGTCCCGCTGGCTGATGCTTTCCAGAGGGTATGGTGGAGTCCTTGAGCTCCAGTGCCTTTGTTTGTTTGCTCAACTCTTTGGCTCCCTCGGATATTACAATGAGCCTTGGGAATTACTCAGACAGCAATCTGTAAGTAATGTTTATGTAACTTTGTTCCTGAAGTGGGTCCTCATGACGTTTCATCTGGTGAGCAGTCCAGACAGCATTCCCTGGGTCTGGGTGGATGGCCCTCTTGGCTATGGAGGAAGAGCGGTGTCTGTCTTTCTGGTTAGACAGAAGTCCCTCGGCCCCTTCTTGAACAAAGTGCGTTGTTCTCATGTTGGTGTGGACGTGGTCCCCATGCAGATGTGGATGTGGTGCTAAGAGAACTGTGGGTTATTAAGCCACTGCAAAGCTTGCAAAAAGATGCCGCTTCGTTGCTGGTGTGTTTCCATCAAATACCTGAAGAAGGAGTAAGGCTTGATTCCCAGTTGCCTTGTATTTCTGGCACCATTTACCTGTGCAAAGTAGCTCTAAAATGCTTACGAGAAGCAGCAAGTGGGCCTCCATTCAGTAGCAATTTCTGGAGGGGTTTTCTGCGGCTGCCTACACTGATCTGATCAATTCCAATCCCGCAACTGGTGCAACACCATTGCCTCCAGTGAGGTTACCCCTGATTTACGCAGGTGCATACCTTACAGCGCAGACGCTACAGGCAGAAACCATCCTTCTTATAATTGTATGCCGTCATCTCTTCTTGTAACTAGCTTTCTGCTGCTTCAGAGGCAGATTATTATTTTGGCTTTGGCAATATTTTGTCTGGGTGGAAGGAGGAGACACCACTATCTCTTCATTTTGGCTGAAAGAAATGTTCTGACTAATGGGTGGCCTGTTTTTTCCCAGACCCACATTTCTTAGGCTGATTAACAGTGCCTGAAGTATGTGCAATGATCAGCAGTCTTGCATTTCATTCTCAGTATTTCCTTTGATTTCACAGGATGAAATTAAGAAAATATCAGGGCGGATCAGGACAGATCATTCCTTTCTACACTACCGATAAACATGAGTCAAGGAGTGGTGCTCTCCCCTGCTCAGGGGGCGGGAAATCAGCTCGACTAAGCTTTTGTTCATTTGTATTGAACTTTTATTTATTTATTTATTTATTTTAGTTTTCATTAAACATATAACATTAAACTACTGTGATTTTTTTTTAATAAAGAAAGCATCATGCCTTTAAAACTACATTTTAAAAGAATTAGCCAAAAAAAAAAAAAAGGATATTTTTTTTCATCTAAAAAAAAGGTTGGATGAAAGTTTCTGATCAGCTCCACCCATGTGAGTCAACAACACTCTACCTACAGGGAATATTCCTTAGGAAGAATGCTTCATGAATCCTCCTTTATAGCCATAATGATCTGGTTTTGGTCTTTCGTAACTATGAAGTTCTCCAAAAAGTTTGAAGTCACAATGTGAGCTGCTAGCAAAGCCAGGAATGTTGCTGTGAGGATGGAAATTATGCTGCCCATATTCTCAGCAGGGAAAGATTTTAGGAAAATAGCTCTTCCCTACTTTTTATAAGTTATGGTAACAGCTAGAATTAAGATACTCATTAAACTTGCTCTCATCATACTAGTAAAAGATCTAAGTGCATGGTCAGGAATGTCAAGCCAACTAAGAAGTCTTTTGAGGCTCTAACCCACAGTAGTCCCACCAGGCTGCAGCTTAAACTTTGTCTCGTTACAGCCTGTGGCAGTAGGGATTGCGTTGGTTTTACTCCGGCTTTCTTTTTCCTTCCCACAGCTTCCAAAAAAGGAAGTTATTACAAAATTAAGGAGAGTTTTTGCTGGTAAAAACAGATGAATCAAGATAAGATGGAAACAATAGCAACCTATCTGATTAAATGATGGGAAACGCTCGGTTGTGTTCAGGTCCCTTTCTTAAAGTACTGCAGGCAAGTAGGTGTCTGGTTATTGTTAGCGGTGGGGGGACCTAAAAGGTTGCATACAGCTTCCAATAGCTTGCATCTTTCCAGCAGTGCGTTGTGCTGTTATCTTTACAACGCGCTCTGCGTGCAGCCCATTTGACTTGGGTTTTTTCCAAGATCCAAAATTGAATCCACCTGATATAAATGGACTTGCAAATCACCTTATCTCTAGTGACATGATGGACAGCTGCTTTCACATTGCAGCCAACGGAACGAATGGGACACGTTCGCCCTCGGGTCAGGTTCCCAGGTTAATGTGCGGCACATGTAACTCACGGCTCCCTGCCACGAGCAAAAGCGCAGCTTCAGCAAATAACAGGCACCTTGGAGTCATAAGATGTGGAGTTTGGGGCTTTTTGTTATTTTTTAAAGCAAGTCAAGTGTTTACTTTAACAGCTGCAGCTACACAAGATCCACACCACTCTGCATCATAACCGTGGAGAAACCGGCTTCCTTACCCTCTTCTGTTTGGTCCATCTTGCAGCTTTAGACTGTAAGCTCTTTGGGGCATGGGGTTTGTCTGTTGTTGTGTGTTTGTGCACATAATGCACAAATTAATTAATAAGTAATTAATAATATTAATATTATTAATTAAATATTAATTAATAATTAATACTTTTACATAATGTACAATAGAGTCCAGTTCTTCCTTGGGATCTCTAGGTAATCCAAGTAAATAATAATGCATCTTGAGGTCCTTTGAAAGTCATCTGGTTCATGTCTTTTCCTCCACCCTTGACCCAGAGTTAGAGGTTAGCTTTGTCCTGGGGAGGGGATAGATTCACAGAGGCAGAAACAGTAGTTAGGTGTTGATTTTGCATGTGCATTTAGTGGCTATTAAGTGCTTAGTTCCCTTGTCTAATAAAGTTGGTCTAATAAAAGGTATCATTTTGGAACCAAGAGTTCTAGTTTTTTTGTATGTCTAGTTCCCCTTTCTGCCTTTAAAATTTGCTCCTTAGTTACTGAGCACGCAGCAGCAGCAAGAGAGCAGGACAATTTGGGGGCAATAACTCACTTAGAAGGATATCTTCTTATAGTCTAATCCTCCACGGTTCTGAGTACTTTCATCTCCCATTGACTAAAATACATTCAATAACCATAGAGCAAATCCCATTGATTTGAGGGTGTTCCAGCAAGTCATGAAACTAGGAGTTTCTCTTCCTCCATTCCTTATACATTAGCATTTAAGACCCTAGCCTGAACCTGCAGTGTTACACGTTTTCTGACTGAGAGCCAAGGGGAAAGACCCAGTCCCTCCAGATCAGGGTAGCATTTTATGGGCCCAGCTGTGTGGTCTCAGTCGGTTTTGTAGCCGATTAGAAGAACTCAACCTACATGAAATATAGGCCCAGATCTAGGCCTACAGGCACAATAACCCGAAGAGAGCCAGGAATTTGCAAATGCGTTTCAGGTTGTCATATGCAAACGTGCTTTGGGTGCACAAATACAGATTTTTTGCACGTGCAAGTAGGTTAGTTTGTGTGAATTTCTAAGCAGGTTACAAAACGAACCTAGCGATGTATGGCATATTGTCCTGAATCGACACAAGCCCAAGGATATAATCTTCTCCAGAGATGCAGGACTAAGAAAAGCTACTGTTCTCCTATTGTGGCTGCATACATTAATGCCACTAGCAGGGAAATCCCTAAAAATTATGTCCACCAAGCATTTAAAAATCACGACCCAGGCCCACCAACATGAGATTGTCTTCATTTTATGTTTTAAATATAAATACATTTTGCTTTTTCAACCTTTAGGGGCCTCTTGTTTTCGAGCTTCTCTCTACTCGAAGGACTAAAAGTGGCATTTATTTTTAAATGAAAGCCAAGACTCCCAAGCAGCTTCTTGATTCCAGCCACTGGAATCTTCCTGGCAGATATCAAATACCGTGAGACATACTAAAATAGCTAAAATTGCCAAGGCTGTGCACACCCTTATCTAAACACACATGTACTATAATACCATCTCTGCAATTGCTGCCTGTGTTCACAGCTAGTCTACAGATCCCCTGAGGCTTCCCCAAGAAGAACATTTATCACAATGTTGTCTCCCTCTAAGACACGCAGGTAAATCACTAAAGCAAACAAAGAGTCCTTCTAAAGGCTTTCCATTATGAATTAAATCAATCATGTATCGCTGTTCCCACCATCAGGAGGCAAGAAAGGCACTTAAATAGCAAATCACTGTAAGAATGAAACCAGGTTAAAAAAAAAAAAGGTAATGAAAAAATCTTTCATCTTTTCCCAGAGAACATATCCCACAATCTTTTTATCACTTGTTTTTTCAGCACAGGAAAGACATGTTTTACTTTTTAATTCTTCCATGTATTTTCAGAGCCGTGATTTATTTTGGGTCTGGCTGATTTTGCCTCTTTCATGTGACAAAAAAAAAAACAACAACAAAAAAACGGTGGTGATGAAGAAGGTATGTTTTTAGCTACGCGCTAGATTGTCTGCATAGCAGAGTAAGAGGTCTGTCACTTAAAAACAATTCAATTTGTGAATTAACGTTGTGCATTTGTGGCAGGATTTCTTCAAAACAGAAGATGGGGAATGCTTCTAGTCTCGCTTGGACCCTGATTCAACAATGGACTGGATGATCCTTGCCTCTCATTTCCCTGGCCCATTATGGCTACATCACTCCAAGACACTTAACTTTAAGCCATTTATGACCAGTGATTTTAGATTTACTGTTCACTAGGATACGAAAAAAAAAACTTTATGCAACTAGCTTATTCACTAAAAGAGAAAAGAAGCTGTTTCTGGCATGACCATAACAACTGAGCAAGTGGTTTAAGCAGTTCTGCCCCCCCTTAATAGCCAAAAAGGCACACAAATATTTGGGGGTGGAGGGGTGGGGAGTTAAATGTATTTTTTTCTGGCATTTTATAAACAACATATCAGTTGAAATGGCAAAGGATAATGTCATTTTGAAATGCAAAGTCAAGTCAGTCCCAAGGCCGCTGCGACCTTTGGGGCATCTTAAATGCTGTGACAACCCTCCTCCATGCCACCCTGTGTTTGTCTAGTTTTGCCTGCTCTGTCAGTTGAATCCTTGATATTGGTTCCCCAGGTCTTCTTTGCAATTTAGGAGGGGGAAAAGGTAAAAAAAAAAAAAAACACACATAAAAATGAAACAATGTTTGTACCCCAAATGATTTTTTCCCCCCCATTTTTAACCAAAAGGCCAAATTTAATCTTTGAAAAAGCTATATTGTAGTTACTTTTTCTGTTTCTGGAGCTATGACACTGGCCAGTCAAGGCATGTTCACATTGCCTCTGCCTTGCATCTGGGAATGTTTTTGTGAACCAACTTCCAAGTCTCTCTCCTTGCCTACCGAATCCCAGAAACAAGGAAAGAGGTTGGGCAAGGCATCCTTCATCGCAGCACTCCTGGGCATGGCATGGAGGTGCGCACATACCAAGTGTTTTGAGTTGAATTACAGTACGCGGGCTACTTGAACGCATCCAAGTTAAGATCACGCTTGAATGATTTGCCTGATCGAGACCTTACGGTTGCTTAAATTAGAAAAAAAAAATTCCTTTGAACTCAATGGGGTTCTGCTGGTACATGAAACTGTGTGCGAGAGAGAAGGAATCAGGCTTATGTATTTCAAAAAGTCAAAGCAAGATGCCAGACTGTTGTCGTGTAAAGAAAAAGAGGCTTGAAGCTTGGGAAACTGTGGTCATTTTATTTGACAGTGCTAAATTTACCCAGGATTTCCTGGCTCTAGAAGACATCTTGAAGATAACGCTGCTGCACTAACACAGACCAGCTGAGGGTTTCACCCCGACAGTCAGTTTTTAAATGCATTGTACTCTCCAGAAATCTCATTCTGAGAACTATGCTTATCTAATCAAGGGGAAGAAACAATATTATGGGGCTTATGTGACCAGCTGCAACATTGCTCAGATGTTAGATGCTGAATTTCTAATAGCAACCCCCAAAGTAAACAGGCTAATAAAAACCAAGTCCTTTGAAATAAGGATGAAATTGGAGAACGCTGGAATTCTGCCCAGAAAAGACAAAAGGAGGAATAATTTGTTGACTACATTATTTCTTTTTTCTAGTTAGATAGGTATACCTATCAATAAAGAGAAAGTGAGAAAAGCATATAGGGACAAATGCCTGTACACTCATGAATATTCATCTGTACGCACATCCATATACGTTTTTTATCCAAGAGCAGAAAGGTAAATTATCGTGAAACTTAGACTCATACTAGCTCGTTGGGTACCAGTAGCAATAGCTCTTCTAACTCTGGTCTCTATGTGTATCCATTGCTTTTCATTGCAGGCCAAACTTAGAAAAAGCAAGACTGTTTTTTGCAAAGCTTGTATTGTACGTCCTTCTGAACTCTCTCTGAGGGCTTAAAATGAATGAAACGATGCATCATTTCTTTTGATGCCACTGAAGGAAAGTGCATTGCAAGTCCTGTCCTTGACAGCCACGTATTTCTAGAGTGGCCTAATCATTCAAAGAGAAAAATCAAAGATAAAGAAATGGAATAGCTCCCTACTTGATATAAGATAACAGAAGTCCTCAGAAGTCCCTATACAGGAGGTGATGTTCTCGGTCTTTCGCCCAAGGTAGGTCAAAAAATTGATTAACAAAACCTTGTCTGGAAACAGTGTAATATTGTATAGCCTACTATATAGTCTGTGATTGAAAAATGGGGTTTTGTGGTTTTAACGTAGTAGACACTTTGACCAATGACGAACTTTCAGGTTGCGCACAAATTAGGTTGCCCTTTCCATTTGAGTGGATTATAACATAATTTGACAACCAATCAGAAGAAACATCAACACTTTATGCTGGTGTCTTTTGGGCTGGTTTCAGAACAGCTCATAAAAGCAGCAAAAGTTTGTGCCCTTCAAAGCCAAATCACACAGACCACAGGGAGAGTCAACCATATATGTAAATATACAAACACAGGGATTTTTTTTTTTGCTAGTAGCTGGCTTCAAACATGCTTCTCTACAGTTCGTCGGGGAAAAAAGAACTGATTCATTTCTTGTAAAATGAAAACAAAAGGAGGGAGAATAGAAGAGAAATCTTCTTTGAAGAATATGGCTATGGTTTGCGTGCGCCATTCTGCACTTGTGGAAAACCAGGACTGCGCAAAATGCCATCAGCCAGCCTTTGGAGAGCTGTGGGTATAATATCAGAGCTCTCTTATCTCCTTGCCAAATGCAGAATAAGCCATCTCCAAACAATTTAAATGTTTTCCAGGCTAAATCAGCATTTGTGCGTACATGCGCATGGGGGGGGAAGGGGCCCTTCTAGTTTAGTACAATCTCACTGTCAAGAAGTTTCCCTGATATTCAGCTTTAATTTTTCCATTTAAACCCATCATTCCCAATTCTACCTCTGAGTGCTACATTGAAGGTTTCCTTTCCATCCCGGGATTGACCAACCTTTCCCATCTTGCCGAGGACCTTACTAAGCACAAGCGCAGTGCAATTGCAGGAGGGCTTCTCCTAAGAGGGCTACGCCTTTAGCTGTGGGCAATTATCATAGGCCCAGTGATACGAGAGGAGTTATATATTCACGCCGCCTGAGACGTTGGCCCCACGCAAGTCAAAATAGCACGATCAAGTCTTAATGCTTGTGCTCAGATGTTAGAGTGTTTTATGCCCTTGCTCTCTCTCTCTCTCTCTCTCTCTCTCCCACACACACACACACGCACGCACACCCACACACACGCGCACACACACAAAGAGCGCCAGAAGAACACCACTGGCATCCTAATAAGACCATCCGTCTTGTTAGGCGTAGTTAGCTCATTTAATCTTTCCCTCCAGCTACCTGATTATTTTTCTTCTTGATCTGCTCTGAACTCCCTCCAATTTGTCAGCATCAGGAATGTGGTGCCAAGCAGAACATTCCAGGTACAGACACAGCCGTGCAGTATAGAGGAAGCTATTACAACTTGGCTCTGTACCGTGAGGATTTCTGCATTTGCAGCCCAACACCTCAGTGGCCTTCTTGCTCTAGCACTGCAATCTCCTATAGGCCAGGCCTGGCTCTCCATGACCACCTTTCCCTTTCTTTCAGCCTCGTGGCTGCCCAAGCCTTTCCCTTCCCACCGAGCAGATTTGCTTTGGATGATTTTTTTTTTTTCTCCACGTGCAACAACTTGTTATTTTCTACTCATTTTATTTTCCATGTGTGCTCTCGTCTCCTCAGATACCTTGGCATTATGCTTCCCTGCCCTCATTGACGTTGCAGCACCTCCCAGTTTAGCATCACCTATGGATGTCATCACATCACTTGGGGTCCTGCTTATTTTCATACATGTTAGGGGCTGGAAGAGATCTCATGAGATCATTGGGTCCAGCCCCCTTGCATTTGGGCAGGAAACACCTCTGGATTCAGATGACCCCAGCAAGGTGCGCATTGAGTTGTTTTTTAAGGATCTGCAGGGTAGGTGATTATACCACATCGGGGGCGGGGGTCTGTTCCAGACTTTAGGGACTTGATTGGTAAATGTCTATGACACCTATGGCAGACAAGGTTCCTTGGGTGAATTTGATATCTTTTATTAGATATTATTTTATTTTATTATTATTTTATTATTGATATCTAATAAAAGATATCAAATTCACCCAAGGAACCTTGTCTGCCTATGTCCTTAGACCAGCACAGCTACAACCCAAACCCCTATGACATCTATGGATGCTTATCTTGCTGGGATCCTTTGACCTTAGCTGACTTCCTGTGCCTTGGCCAGTGGGCTGGACCCAATGATCTTTCAAGATCCCTTCCAGCCCTAATGTCTATGAAATCTAAGTCTATGAAATCTTATGTTCAATCTGAAGTGATTTTCAATCAGTTTGTGTCCATTGTTCCTTGTCTTCCCCTGGGGCACATTGGTGAACAGACGCTCCCCCATGCCCCGATGTGCGTCCCTTTTATATTTATAGGCAGCCACCAGGTCCCCTCTAAGTCTTCTTTGCTCCAGGCTGAACAGTCCCATGTCTTTCAGCCTCTCCTCGTATGACCTGTTCTCCATTTCCTCTTACAGATCTTTAACGAAGACCTTAAGTAAGGCTGAGAGTGATGCAGACGCCTGGCACTAGGTACATCCGTGAAACGCAACAGTACTATTTATCGTGGCAATTTTGTTGGCAGCTCTTTGAGACAGTTTTCTGTGCAACAGGGACCCTGTCCAAGCCAGCTTGCAATGAATGTATCAAGTAAGATTTAGCGAGAACCAGAATAATTATACATTTTCCTGAAATCCAAATAATCTTGCCGGCCTAGCTTGTTCTCTTTTCCTGATTGAATTATCTCCTCTTAAACCCAGGGTGCTTACTACTCTTGCTTCCTGTAGCACATTTATTTGTTTTCTTCTTATTTGTTCCATTATTTTTTACTAAGGAGAGAAGCCAGATTTAAGGTGCAGAAATTGCTAGGGTGGTGAAACTTTCCTTGTTTGAAGATCAATTTGCTGTCCTCTGTTCTTTTAGTACTTCTGTTGCTGTCCGCGTCTGTAACTGTCAGCGATAGGCTAATTTCCCTGAGTCCCTTCGTTAATGCCTCCCAAGTATGCAAAAATTCTGAATGAGCTGATTTGTGTATGTTCACATGCTCCTTATTCTATCTCTCCACATTAGTTATTGAGGCCTGGTCTTTCCGACCTTATTTTGTATATTTTTCTTGGAGAAGAAAGTATGTATAAAAGGAGCTCATTATCTTGGCTGGCTTTTGGCACATCATTAACTTCACCCACCTCCTCATTTTTTAATGAGTCTGCTTTCCCTCTAGTACTTCTCTTCCCCCTGATATGTGTGTAAGAAAACTTTACGTTCTCCTTAAAACAGTATTTCCATTTTTGCAGCTTACAATGCAGATTAACAGACAGCTGGGAATGGGACGGCTGTCTACCGAGTCCAAGGCTAATGCCCTATTCACGACAGCCATGCTGCTTCTCGTTTTGAGAACTGTCTTCCAACAAGCTTCAATACTTGTGGTTTCCAGAGGCCCTAAGTTGTGAGAGCCTCGCAAGGAGTTGGGGTGAGGGAATCTAGGACAAACTTTGTATTTTGACTCAAAACTTCAATTTTTTCCCTCCATTACCATTGCTGTTTATTTTCTAAAGCTACTACAGTCTAATTAGCTCAACCAATAATATACACTCAACACTTATACAATAATAATACACACTCAACACTTTAAAAAGTTTCTGAAGAACATTAGAACAACAACAAAAAAGAGAAACTGGGAGGAAAATCTTGAGATGGAAAAATGCGATTGAAAGCCTGGAGTTCTTTTGATGGCAAGAAACCACCGTATTTTGCAATGGAGAAAGACTACACCATTGGGTAAATATTCTGGTTCGCTGGCAAAGTGAAAAAAAAAAAATTGAAATTACCAAAAGGTTGCCTATAATAAAATAGGGAAAAGAAGCAGATCACACATGTTTTGGAGGCTCATGGCATGTCATGAATGTTTTCATGTGTTTTATGCGTGGTCTCATTGGAAAGCCAAGGTTATCCTGTATCCATTCATATTACTGTTATCGCTACATAGATTACATTATGCTGTCTGCCTCTATTTTTATGATTTTGGATATGGTTTAGTGAAGGAAAGGGAGTGGGCAGGAGTGCCAAATCTCTCTTACAATTGGAATCTAGGGCAAGAAGACTTGCCACTCCAAGACACAGGTAGAAAGCATTGAGGAAGTCATGCTATAGTAAAAGCATCTGGGAGGATTGACCTAATCCAGCCAAAGGAGTGCCAGGCACCTTGGGCAGACCAGAGCTTTCTAGACAGCTCTGGTTACATTGCAGTAGATTTCATCTACCGCACATTAGCATCACAAAAAAAAAGTGTTCGTCTGCACTAATACGCAGCAGCACCAATTACAGTGCATTAAGTTAGTACCTGTTATTAAACGTACTAAGCTTAATCTGCCATAATTATGTTGCATTAACGAATGTGTAGATGCACCCATTGACAGTGGATAAAGGGGGAAAGGATCCATGGCTAGGAGGGTTTAGGACAACAAAGGTGGAGGTTAAGTGTATTATTTAGAAAAAAATACCACAAATAATATAGACCTATTACTGTAAATCAGATCAATTAACCTGACATTGATCCCAGGAGAAGTAATGGAAAAATTGAAGGGCACATATACAGTTATATGTTAGTTAACGGGATTGTAGAGAAAACAAAGTTTGTCAAGCAAACTGCGGAGTTGTAACTTGCATACAGTTTTGAAAGAGGCTTGACATGGCCATGTGGCATGGAAATGAACAGTTAAAACAATAAATTAAGCCCATGCTAAACAGATCTTCAAAACTACTGGTCATTAGGAAATCATTGCCAGGTCTTGTTTTTTTCTTTTTCGACTAGGTTTCTGCATAGATTAGTATTCAACCCGAAGTTATTGGATATTTGCATCAGTAATAAAAACACTACTCATATCAGTTGCAGAGCCACAGGTGTGACTAAATAACAATGAGGAGAGACAGTTTTCTGAAGCAAATCTAGGTTAGTTGGGGGCATGTGGGGACGTGAAGGGATCCAGGTTGGCTTATAGGGCAGTGCTAGCCCCAGAGAGGGGGAGGCACTGGTATAGGCACTGGGACATGCTGCTTCTTTCCACTGGAGCCTAGGACGTCTCATTGAAGACCAGCCCAACTCCGGCTCCCACCACAGGAACCTAACCACCCTGCGGACACTGGGTGCCAAGGACCTGCAAGGGCCTTGTGGGGGTTCATAGTACCCATGGCCCCAAACTACCCACAGTGGTTGGCTCAATACAAGCCTGCTCTGTGAATCGGACTCACACCTGAGGACAAACCCCGAAGAGCCTCAGCTGATGGAGGAGAAGGTGGATGCAACTAAAAGGCCAAAGCTAGGCCTTTGAGTAAATGATGGACACAACTATGTTACAATGCTTTATTAATTCCTACATGGTATGGACGTTGTTGGTGGTAGACCCTTGCCAGAGTAACAGGGCTCAGCCAGCTCACGTTGGTCCATGTTGGACCTTTCGCCCATCACATGAAGACAGGAGCCTAGGGTACTAAGTGCCTATCCCGATATCATCGCAGGTAGGCCCAAGTGGAAAGGGGTGGGGTGTAGGGGATTCAGAGCCCCACGAAAGACATCTGGATGCTGAGACCTGCACCCATCTCAACATACCCCACTTGAGGTACATGCACTTTCATGCTTAGGGCAATGCTGTGATAAAGGGCTAACACCCTTGGCATGTATAAACAGGGTGGGAGTGAGAGACACAAACAGGGAAGTGATGTTACCTTTATGTGCTGTATTTGGTGAGACCATTTAAAAAAAAATAAAAATAAAAAAGTGGTCAAGACAATGGTGCTCAGCCTTTTTCTGTTGATGTAAAAAATTGGAAAGAGCCACAAAATGATTCAAGGGCTGGAGGAAATCTCTCTCAATGCGGGCCTTAAAGAACACCATCTGTTCAGTTTATCGAAAAGATTGAGAGGAGACTAGATTGCAGCATATTTTCTCCCTGGGAAGATATTTATGCTGGACACTAAAGGGCTCTTTAAACAGCAGAGAAAGGCATAACAAGGAAAAGTGGCTACAAGCTGCAACCAGACAAATTCACATTAGAAATAAGATACTGAAATCCCTTTTAATAGTGAGGGTCATTAATATTGGAACAAGCTACCAAGGGAAGTGGTGGGTTCTTCAGCTATTAGTCTGAACAATAGGGGAACTAGGTGAAATGCAATGGCCCATGAGATACCCAAGGTCAGATTAGATAGTTAGATGTTAGACCCCTCCTGGCATTATGAAGTTATGAAAAGCAAGCCTAGTCCCAGCGGCAGAAAATGCCAGGAGTTAGCAGCGCGTTGCAGACATCCTCTTCCTCAGCCTTCTTTGCAGAATGGATTGCTCACTCATAAAGTGCCCATCCTAGCAGCACAGGGGCTTAAGAGATGAACAGAGCATGCTTTGAATGGGGGAGAAATACATGTGCATACTTTACCAGCAGGGAAACACATACTTTACAAGGCAAACTGAACCTCAGAGATTTTTTTTTTTCCTTTGCATATCAATCAGGCCCTTTAAGGTTGATTTTATGTGCACCTCTCCTGCATTCTGTCAAAGAAAAACTCCAAGGTGAATGTACAATCTCTTCCATTCAGGGCTGGCATTGGCAAGATGCACAAGGGATGGGACGTAGCTGTTGGCAACGGACAGAGACGGGCTCATGCCACAAAAATGCGAATCAGATTTCCAGGGGTGTAGGTTTCCAGGCACCTGCAAATTGGAGGTGGCTTCCAGTGCTGAGACTTGGGGGTCAAATTCCCAAGGTTTAGGATTGGATTTGAACGCTGAATAAAGCCTGGTGGTTCTGGGATCCATCGTTTCACTGACTTCTCTCTAGCAAGCCTCAAAGATGTCTCATGGTTTCCAAGAGTGGTAGCTAGCCATGTCAGCCACCTGCCAGCAGCCTGGGGTTAGCTGGATCTCCAGGTCCATTGCATCAATTCGCATGTGGTGTCCCCAGGAAAATTTAAAGGGTTTTTCTGTTTGGAAGAACTTGTGTGCTGGTTTTATATGGAGCATTCTGGGATGGGGAGAGGTGCAAAGAGCTGAGCAAAGCGGCTTCAGCAAAAGATCAGAGGCAGGGGATGGGGTCGGATGCCTGACCTCAGCCAGACTAACAGCAGCAAGAGCCTCAGTCCCCCCTTAGGGGGCTGTGACTCACAGGGTGAGATGTGTTGTAGCAAACAGCATGTAAGGGCCAACTGGCTGCTAGCCCTCTCGTATACTGGCAGAAGAAGAAATGGAAATGTTTAGTAGTCAGAGCACAGGTCAGCCCCCCATAGCTCTCCCTGCAGCCGTCCTCACTGCAATAGAAATCTTCACACGTTAGAAGCCCCTTTCACAGCAGCTTTTCCACGGGGGAACAGCCAACTCCTGCTATCTCCATGCATGCTCGAAGAGACTGAAGCTGGGCTGGAGGCTGGACTACCACAGAGCAGAGATAGCAGAGCGCTTTGTCCTGGAACAGAGCGTGGGGAAGGATAGAAAAGACATTTCCGGCAGTATGATAGCTGCAACTGTCCCAAAGCTCTTGTCAAACCAAAAGCCTCGGTCAGCAACGACTCCTCGGCCCTGCCTCTGAACACGGCAGTCCTTGCTCGTATCCCCCAACAGAGCTTCACTGAGGGGCAACTCTGAAGAACCGATGCAGAGTCTCTCACGATGTGGATCCAATAGAAAAAAAAAATCACACACCATAAGAAATGACATGGGATGGCTGCATTAGGATAGGCCTTTAACTCGACTTCCTCTAACACCCATGCAACAGCACTAATCTACACACAGGCGACTGAAAGTCTTGCTGGCAGTCTCTGGAAATCATTCCCAAAGCCAAGGAAGCTAAACTCAACTCCTCTTCCTTTCCTCCCCATACTATTGGAGCTATTTCTTCTTGAATATGGTGGAGGAACATCATGGGAGCTGTGCGTGGACTGGGGAAGTTCGCACTGGCAATCATTCATGCCATATATCCTCCAGAGGAGACTAAGGACTTTCAGGCTCTCTAAAGACAGACAAAATTCTTTGAGTAGATGTGATATCTTTTATTAGACCAGCTGAGTAGTTGGAAAATAGCACTTAGCAAGCTTTCGGGCTTGAAGGGTGATTGCACCTTAAAACTTGCTAAGAACTTTTTCCCCCAACTACTCAGTTAGGCAGGCAGGGTTCTTTGGGCAGATGTGATATCTTTTATTAGACCATGTCCTTAGACCAACATGGCTACAACCAAAAACCCAGGCTCTCTAAAGGGTACTTTTCAAATAATACCAATATCTTCATGGCTTGGATCAGCTGAGGGTCTGAGGGGAGAGAAGGATTGTTGTCATCAAAATGATCTTTGATTTACAATTGCCCAACGTGGTGAGGGAGAAAGTGATTTCCATGCATTGGGCCAGTCAGTGGGGTGGCTGCCTCTCTTGTCTTGCTTTTCTTAATTTTTTTAATAAGCAAGTCCCTGCAACACATGCAGATGCCTGGTTAATACAGAGGCCAATGTGTGGGCATGCAGGCTTGAAGAGACTTGTGGACCCCCTAAAGGTGCATCATTCAGCACAGAAGTGAGGCAAAGTGGTTTGTCTTGCACCTGACCTATTTAGTGCGTAAAGGACTTCAGTTTTTCCACTGTCAGTCTAGTCACTCCAACCAATATTATACAGTCTTTTATGGAAATAAAATCGAAAAAGATGGACCCTTCTTCTAGCAAGCCACATCACTGTAGGGAATGAGGGAAAGGTAAGTAGAGTTTATTTTACCAGCACTGCCAGGAAGTCCATGTACCTAAAACTGCTCTTGTAACCAGAAGTCAATGTTATTTCTGGCAAGATGGCAAATTAGCGCATAAAGAAAGCTAAAAAGAACCAGTGGAAAGGGCACAGGGAAAGCCAGAAAAATAAAGAGAGACCGTCCATCAAGATTGGACTTTCAGGCGTCTGCATTAAAATAAGCACTGTTCCCAGGTCATCTTCCAGCAGGTGTCTAAGGCAGTGGTTCTCATCCTTTGTTCAGCTTAAAAGAACCCATCAGGAAACTCCAGCTCTTAGCTTTCCCATTCACTTCGACTACCAACAAATAATCATAGCACAGCTCTTCTGTTGCAAAGAACTTGGAGGTTTTCGACATTCGGGATTCCTATGTGAAAGCACTGGGTTTTACCTTGTGAATCATGTGTAGGTATTTGAACTTGCAACAGTGCTAATATTGTGCAACACCCTTAAAAAGGTCTCGCAGCACCCTGGTTGAGAATCACTGCCGTACGGGTACGTCTGCACAACAATTGGTAGATGTGACTACAGACTGGATACATAAGCTACCCTTCATCTAGCTCACTTGGGTACCAACAGCAGCTACTTCAGCCACTGAGCAAACACCCAGGGTCCCAGGTGGGTTTTATAATCCATACTGAAAGCCCAAGCCCCCGTGCCTCTGTTGATATTGTTATTTGAGCCAGGTAGATTCAAAGCTAATGTAGGGGTGGGTACACATTCTGCAGTCATACCTCCCAATTGCATATAAGACCTCCAAGCCTGTTTTCCGCTCATCGTCCAAAGCACTTTTGGCACTTGAGGTCTAGCAGAAGGGTTGTCAGCTTGGTCCCAGTCTCCACTTCTATTAACCCCCATCCCATACTGCCCATATTAACATTGGGGAAGGGAGGGGGTTATAGGTCTACTTGCTAGATGGGAATAAGGTCCAGGAACAGAAAAAGTTAAGAATTTTTGGCCAAGCAGGGCGCTGAACAGCTCTGTTAATAACTTGTGGTGGGCAAGCAGATGAGCGGCTTTCCATGTGGTATTTTACTGTTTTCTTCAGTATCTGACTCTGCTTGGCAGCAGGGTATGGGCAGGGAAAGGCCATTGGATTAGTGCCCTTAGTGATCCAACAGGATCAAGATGGCCCACTGAGAACATGCCCGAAAGGCTTTTTACTTAGGTGTTTTTCAGTGGGTGGCTTGAAGAAGGGGAAGACAGAGTAGGTTTTGAGTGTGTAAGAGCATGTGCTTGCACACACACACACACACAAGACAGATAGATTTGGAAGGTATTAATATATTGCCAACTAGTCATAACATAGGGCAAGCGAACATGTTCATTACAAGCATGCTTTGTTCATATCCTTTTCATAATTTTCTCATTAATTTTTTAGCCCTCTTCTTGGGTGGACGGCATTTTTGAAAAATAATTGAAAGGTAGCAAATGTCAACTACACTCTTCCGATTATGTGTTGTTGTTGTTAAATGAAGAGCCAGGGTCAGATCATCGCGTACTCTTGTAAACTCAGGGGTCAGTCCACTGAAGCCTGTGGAGCTACACTATGAGGAGACATCTGAATTGGGCCCCTCATTTTGTACAAGCACCAATAGAGGGCACCACAGGCTTTTCTAATCTTCAGTTATGTCTATATGATGCTTCTCCTTGGTATTCTTGAAAGGGGGTACAGGGCTGCTAGGAGGGAAGACTTCCAGGTAAAAATCCAGTTCTGCTTTGAGCTGTAGCAATAATCAACTTTGCAATTTTGGTAAAATATATATAATATATTTAATTAATGTCATCTATATCTATACCTATTCCTATATCTAGATATCTATACATATATCTATACAGAGATAGATAGATAGATAGATAGATAGATAGATAGATAGAAATACACATCTATATCTCTATCTATATACATATATAGATATATATTGAATTATGAATGAGCTTTAGAAAGGTACATTTCAATTTCAGCAGTTTTAGAGGTTTTTCATATACAATTGAAGGAAATTGTGAAGTCATTTCAAATGGAAAATCAAAACGTGTTTCATTTGGGCTTTTATGCATTTCTTCCCCCCACCTCCCCCCAGGTTTTTGCTGTGAAATGAACAATTTGGCAAAACCAGTTCACAAACCATCATGGCATCATCAAATCCAAATCTTCCACTGAACTAAGTTCTGGCCAAAAAGTTTGCCCATCTCTAGTCCTAATCAATTCTGCTCCTGGCCGAACCCACCACATCTCCCATGAGAAAAAAGCTTTAAGATGCCAGTGTAGAGAACGGTCTCTGAAATCCATTCCACAATTCACCCACCTGACAACACCAAATAACCCTATTTAAAGGGAGGAAGGAAAGGACTAATCTATGACTCACAGTCATGTGAAGGGAGTGTGGTCCATCATAGCCACTAACCACAGCATATCTCACTTTGGTTTATTTAATCCATGAGTGAACTCTAAATAACATCTAACAACCTTTCCATATTACAGTCCATGCATCACTATATCATATGATGAGTGATTTTTGGTTTTGTTTTCCAGGCTTACTTCCTTCTTTTCACCAAGAGAACTAGTAGGCCAATAGTCATGTATGTAGGACTTGCTGACAGGGACTAATAGCTATGAAACTATCTTAACTACACATGTAATGATATACATGACTACTTACAGTGATCTAGTTCACTAGCTAAATAGAAATGGGGCCCTAACCCATACATTAGATGTGAATAACCCCAGGCTTCTTTATGGGCTCCAACTTTCCATTCTCCAACCCTAGATTCAGACCCAAATCATGTGTCATCCTCTTTCCCTCTCTAATCTAATTAATGATTTCTTTGCCTCCACTTTCCTGAGCAGGGACCAGGTCACCCCCCCCACCAAGACCCCCTCAGGCCCCAGGGGAGGTGTACCCAGGCCTAGGGTCGGTGAGGACCTAGTCAGGGAACTTCTGGAGGGGTTGGACGTATTTAAATCAGCAGGTCCTGACGATCTCCACCCCAGAGTGCTGAGGGAAGTAGCAGAGGTCATTGCGGGACTCCTGGCACGGCTTTACGAGCACTTGTGGTGCTCTGGCATGGTGCCAGAGGACTGGAAAAGGGCCAATGTGGTCCCCATTTTCAAAAAAAGGGAGGAAGGACGACCCAGGAAACTATAGGCCAGTTAGTCTTACCTCGATCCTGGGTAAGCTTTTTGAGAGAATTATCCCGGCGAATGTCCACGAGGGGCCAGCAGGGGAGGTTATGCTTAGGGGCAACCAACACGGGTTCATTCAAGGCAGATCCTGTCAGACCAACCTGGTGGCCTTCTATGACCAGGTCACAAAATCCTTAGATGCAGGGGGAGCAGTGGACGTAGTTTTTCAAAGGCCTGGACCCTGTCTCTCACCCCATTCTCATCAAAAAACTAGGGGACTGTGGTGTTGACACCTACACAGTCAAACAGGTCACTAACTGGCTGGAGGGCTGCACCCAGAGAGTGGGCAGTGCGGTCCCACAAGGCTCGGTCCTTGGACCTGCGCTGTTCAACATCTTCATCAGCGACTTGGATGAGGGGGTGAAAAGCACACTGTTCAAGTTTGCAGATGACACTAAGATGTGGGGGGAAGTGGGCACGCTAGAAGGAAGGAATAGGCTGAAATCAGACATAGACAGGTTACAGGGGTGGGCGGATGAGAACAGGATGGGTTTCAACACTGACAACTGCAGGGTGCTGCACCTGGGGAGGAAGAATCAGCAGCAGACCTACAGACTGGGGAACTCCCTTCTTGTCAGTGCAGAGGCAGAAAAGGATCTTGGAGTCATTATTGATGCCAAAATGAACATGGGCCGACAGTGTGGGGACGCAGTCAGGAAGGCCAACTGTACCTTGTCGTGCATCCACAGATTCATCTTGAACAGGTCCAAGGAGGTGATCCTCCCCCCTCTATGCAGCACTGGTCAGGCTGCAGCTGAAGTAGTGCATCTAGCTCTGGGTGCTGCATTTCAGGAGGGATGTGGACAGCATGGAGAGGGGTCAGAGGAGGCCACCCGCATGATCAGGGGACAGCAGGGCAGGTCCTACGAGGAGAGGCGACGGGACCTGAACCTGGTCAGCCTCCACAAGAGAAGGTGGCCATTTACAAACAAGTCAGGAGGGACCAGCAGGCATTGGGGGAGTCTCTGTTCCCCCGAGCACTGCCAAGAGTGACAAGGAATAACGGTCACAAGCTGGCAGAGGGTAGATTCAGACTAGACATCAGGAGGGGCTACTTCACTGTCAGAGCGGCTAGGACCTGGAACCAACTTCCAAGGGAAGTGGTGCTGGCTCCTACCCTGGGGGTCCTTTAGAGGAGGCTAGACAAACACCTTGCTGGGGTCCTTTGACCCCAGTACCTTTTCCTGCCAGGACAGGGGGTCGGACTTGATGATCTGCTCAGGTCCCTTCCGACCCGACCAACTATGAAACTTATCGACTCAAAAGACCACCTTCAGACTCAGTTGTGCTTAAGTCTGAATCCTGTTCCGAGTTTTGCAGTTCAGGCTTGTCTCTTTTTTTTTCCAAGTGCCAGAGAACACAAAACAAAGCAATAAATCAAAGCTGTTTTTATGATGGAGTTTAGCCTCTGATAATCCTAATTTCAGACTCTCTTGGAGTCTTTCCATTGCCTTTAGTGGATTGTGCTGTAGAAATTTAAGGCTGGATCCGACTGTCCTCCTAACCATATTCTACGACAGTGGGGATCAACTTGTTTGGCAGGCATGCCACAAATTAGCTGCGTGGCCTCCTGGAGTACCACTCAAATCCCATTTCTGTGCCTCCTCTGCTGCTGTTGCTTTCTGCTTCTTGCCCTGTGCTCCCTGTCCGATTTGCTGCTCTGCCGTCTTCTCCCTGCCTTGTATGCTACTTTGTTTTATGCTCCTTCCCCAATCAGCCACATACTAGACACAGGGGTGGCTAACCTACAGCACATGTCACAAGTGATACAGGAGGTCTCTGGTATAGGAAATGATATTTCTTATTAAATAGGACAGTTTCTGCTCAGCTCCCTCCCTTCTCCCGTCCCACGGTTTATCTTATCCTTTAATAATATGTTTTCCAACTGTTCTGTGCAGTCAAATCATTCCACTTCCTGCTTGATATTTGGTTTGTATCCTGTGCACGTGGCCTACAAGATCAGTTATGCAGCCTCGGGGTGCGATTCATCTCTGGCACACTAAGATGCATGGAGGCATTTAATCTTTCAGGGAAGATTCACCTGAAAGGAGCTCTCTGAGAAGCGTATGGTTGGGAGAAACAATTGAGCAAAGCCAGCGGCTTAGCCAGCGGCTGGGAATCTTCTTCCTGCTCTGCTCAGGTTTCCCCTGTGCCTTGCAAGCTGAGCAAAAACAAATGGAGATGAGCAAAAGAGTCGCCAGATTTAGTTTCAGTAAATACCCAGAAATCCAACCCCCCCTCCTTGGCTCCACGTGGGGAGCACTGGTTGCAGCTCACAAAGGTGGGTGAGCATTCAGACATCACTGTGTTCCCCCAGTTTGCACACACAGCCCCTAGATGACATAGTCTCTAGGGATAAAGACTTTCCATATGATTACGTACACAATTCATAGGGTCCTCATTCCTATAGGGTCCACAGATGGTACTGGAATCATTCTTGGGACATCTTATCAGCTATTCCCCATAGTTTGCCTCTGATTTTGTCCGGTCACAATGTGTTACAAGAGACAACAACTAATTCTTGAGACTGTTAACACCCTCTAGCAGCAAATTCACAATGGTTTGCATTGCAGAAGGTGAACCACGCACCTCTCCTCCCGATCCCTGGCCCCTTTCAGCAATTCCAGCTTTGCCCTAGCCGTGACATCACCTATTTTGTTGCACATTCTGGGCACACACTTGCAACCTATGCACAATAGCAGCAGCTTTCACATTTTTCCTATTGACTAGCTTCACCTGAGACCTATTGGGTATGGCTAGAAGCTGTGCAGGTGCAGAAGCCGTTCATTTGCAAGGCTCTAAGGACACCAGCACACATCAAAAGGGCTTAACAAAGATCTGCATTCAGGGGTACATTTTCCAACCCAGGAGAAAGACAGACAAAAAAGACATTAAAGCAGATAAGTTTTAGGCAAACATCTCCTGTGAAAATGTCTCCCTTGAAGCCCATAGCCTTTTTCCTGTTGTTAATGAGGTTCCCATTCTATGGTAGAGTAGCCTGTGGTGCATTTTGCCTATTAATGTGTTCAGGAGAATGGGGTCTTAAATCAGCAGCTAGCGCTGGACTGGCGCAGTCAGAGGACGACAATGCAAATAAGTAAATTCATTCAATTGTGTTCACAGTGGTGTCAAATCACAAACGCATGCTTCGCCTTCCTTGTTTTAAAGGGGGGCAAAGGGGGAGAAGCAAAGGAAGCAGGAGTTGAAGTGAGTTGCTCTGCAAACCCATGAATGCAACCTAGTCCCTCTGTGCCTCAGTTTCCCCATCAGTAATATGTTTTGCAAACATCCTATACAATCAGGAAGATTCAGCAAGAGACTTAGACCAAGCATGTGCTCAACCCTCAACCTGCAGGCCAAATTTGACCCATATCATCCAGTCATCAGGGCTCCCATTGCAATTTGGTGGCAGGGGATGGTGCTAGTATTTATTGCTGCTTCACTGTTGTTAAGTTTCCAGACCCAGAGGGCTGGATAACATGGCCCTGCATACCAGAAAGATCATGCCAGCGTGCAGCCAGATCTGGGCATGTGGGATCAGGGCAGCACATTGCCATATCGGGCCAGCATGGGGCCGGGGCAGAACGTAGTTGGATTCGACCACGAGCCGATTCCATGCATGTTCTGGCCTGTGGATGGACCCTGCACCATTCATCCAACTCATGAGGTTTGAAGGCTGGGCACTGTTATTTGGGTGATGAGGTTAATTTTAGGCATATGTACTAAGGTATTATGCATCCCTTATTATTCTAGTATGGAAGCAACTTGCACTCCTTTTAATGTACTCAGCATGCACGCTCTCCGTGATGCCATTCATATCCTTAAACACGCTTTTGCCGTTCATATGCTTAAAGTTAGAGGTTTGCTTAAGTGGCAGAGAGGCCTCATGACTTTATAAAAGCATCATCAGGGGATGAAATGTGTTATAAATGCAATTAGATTTTTTTTTTTTTAATCTTGGCGTGTGCACAGAAATATTTAAAAATGGTTCCAGATAAAGGGAACTGAACTTAATTCAAAGGAGTAAAATGGTATAAATGTATATGCATAGTTCATAGTACTGGGTGACGTTCAAAGAATGTGGTGGCCTGAACCTAAACCTCTATAGAAACATTAAGGTCCTTCTTTCATGATTTATCATTTGCAGTGCAGTGGGGCTTGGAGCGATGGGACAGATTTCTGTTACACCAAGCGCTGTATAAACATGGACTAAAAAAGACAGCCCTTGCCCCAAAAACTTGCAAGTGTCAGCCTGAACATTTAACAACTGCACTTTCTGCTAATTCCTGCCCTTATTTTGTCTAAAGCAGAGAGACTGGGCAAGGGGGGTGGGAAGGTATTGAATTTATCGGTTCCCTTTTAACCACTGCAAACTTCAGAGCTGAAAAGAAACCAAACAACTTGGGAAATAAAGTTAACAGAATATTTTCCAGTTTGCCACAGAAGGAGAAAGGTAGTTTGAATTTGTTTCAATGTGAGTTTTAGACAGAAGCTTTGATGGCTTTTATTTCTGTAAGCTGCCTTGCTAACACTGAGGATACATCATCCACTAACTTCTCACCGCAAGGGCTATAGTTAGGGGCTCATCTAAAACCCTGTTTGTGCTTGCTCACAAATATGCGTCAAACCTGGAATAAATGGATAGACCTCTTTCATGGCAAGTGCATGTGTGTGTGGGGGGGGGGGGGGCGGGGGGTCATGTACCCAAGATCTGAATCCAGCTGCAAATTAAGGCAGTTTCCAAAGGAGACAATGAACTTGGTGTTGATGGAAAGGTAAAAGAAAAAAATGGAGGGGGCAGGGGGAGAAGCAGTGGAACAGAAAGAAAAGTGAAAGGCATCTTCTGGGAGTTCAGTCTTAGAGACCTTAAACTCAACTTCAAGATTTTCATCAGTATTTCCAAAGCCTTTGGGAGAAGTGCAAGAGGTTAGCAAATTGTGGATTGAAATGTGAAATCACTGGGCAAAGTCACTGAACCATGAAATGAGTAACTTCCACCATGAACTCCCTTAAGAGACCCACACGGCTGTATGGTGGGCAGCCTTTGTTATGCAAACTGTCTGAACCCTAAAATGTTTTGCAGATTTATATGATAAATAACAGCTGGGGGAGAGACCAATTAAGAGGCACAGGCAAGTAGGAAAAGAATGATGTTTGAATGAGATGGAGCCAATGAGGGAGAGAAATCGAGGGAGCCTGCTCCAGATGACAGAAGCGGCGGCGTGGGAGGTTCTTGCAAACAGGAGAGGAGGCAGAGTAGGAAAAATGTAGCATGGAGGCTTGTGCTAGACAAGAAACCGAGAGACAGAGAGAGGTGTGAGATGACCTCAGGTTCTTGCAGGACACCTCCAGGTGAGCAGGTGCTTCTCCTTCCAGGAACACTGTTTGGTACCAAATCCTGAAACAACTGCAGAGCCATTTGGGTCATTTGAGGGGGAAGATGTGAAATATTTCTTTGTATATGTTAGAAAGTGGGTGGCTCCATCTTCTCGATGTGAGAGTCTGGAGTTAGATGGAGCTGGAAGAGCCCACGAAAGTGGAGACCAAGCCTCAGAACTTGAATATTCTGCTACTTCAGATCTACTGATTGAAGCAAAGCATTGGAGACTATGGGCTTGTCCATGCTACTTCCCTAGGGCCTTTGGGGATATCCCTTATGGTTACTCTCAAGCTTTCCAGAGACAGAGGCTCTGCTCCAGAGTGGTCACAGGGACATACCTCCCTTTACACGCTGGCTTCAAAATTGCTTTCCCAGGTTTGACATGTGTGAGTGGGAGGAGTTTGCACAGGACTGTGCTTCCTGAAAGGACCCTGGAAATAGCATGGACTTACCCAGCAGGGCGTATTTAGAGATGAGAAAATGAGGGGAGTTCAGCATGACACCAGGTTTGTAGATACAGAGAAGAACTGACTTGAGCTGAGGACATAGAGGCGTGCAGTTGTGGAGCCTCTCTTCCTAAAGAGAAGCACTCTTGGTGTTTGAAACATTTAGCGAAGTGTTGTTGGGATGAAGATGCAGGTAAAGGGAAGGAGAGGGGCAAAGAAGCATTACAAATATATATAATTTGCCCAGCACTAGCAGGGCAGCAGCCCAAAGGACGTCATGTTCCAGGCAGACCACTTCCAAATTTATATATTATTGGAGGGATGTCTGTGTAAAAAGGGCTGTGTCATGTCCATTGGACCTCATCAAGTCACGTGTATTACAGCGAATCCTAATGCTCTATTGCTGGAAAGTAAAATGGGAAATGACCTGTGTGGCAGGAGGCTTCATGCTCCTGCCACTGTAAGAGTAGGCAGGTTGGGGTGGCCTGGCCTGATTGCAGTCATCTGACTCAGGAGGAAGGTTGGGCTTAGGGAGGATATAAACCCAGGCCCTGAGATGAGCAGCTTGGATCCTGCTGAGAGCCCCACCTCAGCAGGATGGCTGCAGCTCTAGAAGGTCAACATGGGGGGCAATGCCTAAAGCAGTCTGGAGGTTTGAGGAGGAAGTAAGGAAAGGAAAGAGGTCCCTTGGGACCCAGGGAGAGGTCCGGAGTTTGGTTGAGAGTGTGGGACCAGAGAGGGTCCAGGAACCCCAGAGGAAGGGCTAAGTGGAAGAAAACATCAATGAGGATGCCATCTGCCAGGCATGGAGCATGGTGTAGGGGCACAACAGAGCCATGCAATTTGCCCCAGGGCTTCCTACACTGTTCTCGCAAACAACTATCAGATGCCTTATGGGCTATCTCCCTCCTAGAAAATTAAAAGACAGCAAGGTGTGGCAGGCGACTGAAGGGTTGATTGCCCACAAAGTGAGGTCTGCATGGACTCCAGGGGCTTCATGGCCACCCCAGGAAGGATACCCTGTTACAGACTGCAGATGAGAAGCAGGGAAGTGGTACCTCCACGTCTGAAGAAGTCTTAAATCTTTGCAAAATTTCTCCTCTCCCCCTCCCCAAATCATGTATAGAGAAGTCTCCGTCTTTCTCACACTCATGCTTCAATCATGAATCCTCTCAAGGCAACCATGCAGATGTAAGGTTAGACCATCTTTGTTTTGCATACTGGTGCAGATTCAAGTTGGTGTACCTCTGTACAAATGAGCAGAGTTACAGTGGTGCAAAAGAAAACCTTGGTGAGCCCGCAGCTGGAATACTGCATCCAATTCTGGGCTCCACAATTAAAAAAGGATGTGGAAAAGCTTGAGATAGTCCAGAAAAGAGCCATGTGCATGATCAGAGAGCAAGAGAACAGGTCTTATGAAGAGAGGCTGAGAGCTATGGGACTCTTCAGCCTGGAAAAGCACAGGCTCAGGGGGGACTTAGTGGCAGCCTACAAGTACATAAGGGGTATGCATCAGGATCTGGGGGAATGCCTGTTCATCAGAGCGCCCCAAGGGATGACCATAGCAAACTCCTCCAAGACCATTTTAGGCTGGACATAAGGAAAACCTTTTTACTGTCCGAGCCCCCAAGGCCTGGAAGAGACTCCCCCTATGCTGGACCCTTTAAGAAGCATTTGGATGCTTATCTTGCATCCAATATGCTTTGAACCTAGCTGACTCCCCGCCCCTGGGCCGAGGGGCTGGACTCAATGATCTTCCGAGGTCCCTTTCAGCCCTAATGTCTATGAAATCTATGAAAAAAAGAAGAAGATTAGTCCTGAGACTCAATGAAAAAAGCTCCCCTCCCCACCCCATGTCCCTCGATGCTCTGCCTGGAAAGCTATCTCTTTCCAGCCTGGGAAAGAGGATCAGATTGCTTTTAATGTAGCATCTATCAATGCCTGGCAACAACAGAAAAAGAAGAGTTTGCTTCTGCTGACACATGACAAGAAAAATCCCTTTGTGGGGAGTGATATTATCCATGTAATGTCTTACCTTAAGAAAAACATGTGTGATCCTTCCTGGAAACCTCTCTTTGTTGTATTCCAACTTAAACAGAAGATTCCTCTCCCTATATATCTGTTAGCACAAGAGCACACACACACACACACACACAAGCCATTTAACACCAAAAAAAAAATTAGTGGAGTCCTCCATGGGTGGAATGGGGGAAGTTTTCCTGCGGTTCCGGCTCAGGAGATATCTCTGCAATGAAAGGTCGTTACGAGAAGGATTGCAATGTTGGTTCTGAACAGCTGCCAGCTGGCAGCGGCCAACACAAGTCCTGGGTCTGTTGTGCTTCGGTCTTCACACTGGATTTCTCACCCTCGATATATTTAAGGGGGAAAGTAGTCTCTTTTGACTGTGTTGCAATTTTATTTGATGACACATCTTTGGATTGTAAAAAATACATTGAAAAAAGCTCACACTCTTTGGGTCTGACAGCTACTAGTTTGGCTCATCTAGACATCGTAGAATCTCTCTGCTACCAGATCTTTAAATATTTCCAGAAAAATGCTAAGGTTATTTAAAACATGATGATTGTGCGCAGAAGGGTACTGGCTAGACTCTTTTGTGTGCCTATGTGGGTGGGTGGTTGTGTGCATGAAGAGGGAACAAATCAGTATATTACTGACATAACCACAATCCATCCACTTCAAGGCATTGAATTGAAACTTGGGCAAAATAGATTCAGTTACCCTTCTCTAACACCTGTATTTGAGAATTGCCTCTGTCTTGTATAAATAGCAGGCCACAGTCATCACTAATGTCATCATGCGACTTCCAAAGACTTGTATAAAAGACCCAAGATCAATCCACCAAACATGACTTCCATATTTACCTCTCTGTGCCCGTTTCCCACTATAGTTTAAATAAGAGAAGCCAGATTTAAGCACTGGTTTCCTCACTGTGTGTCTGTGCAGCATAATGAAGCTGCAACCTTGGAGTCTGCAGGCACTCCCATATAGACAATAATAAATCCAGCATCATAGCTTCACCTCTGTAGACAAGATTAATGTATCCCTCCCCCAAAAAGCCCACACAGGCCAGCTACCTCCTCCTTCCTTTGAACCTTGAGCAAATTCATTGGTTTTGAGGCATCTCTCAGAGTTGATCTGATTTGACTCAGGTGGGGTGGGAGACCCAGGGCTCATGCCAAGGTCTGCCACTCTGCCAGCAGCTCTCTCTAAGGCCCAGAGCTGTCCCCAGATTAATTCCAGATCTGAAGGGTGCAGGGTTTCTCCAAAGACAATCAACTTAGTAGTCCCCTGGGAAGCAAATCTGAGTAGTTTTGTTACTCCTACCCCTGTTCCCTAAACTTGGTAGAAGGAATTTGGGGCAAAG